>NC_133770.1:270345237-270429196 GCF_003597395.2 Chelonoidis abingdonii
ACGATTCCATGTGATCGCTTAAGATTTTTACTTCTTTGAATCGGTAACAGACTTTCTTCCTTTGCACATATTAGTGCCATCCCCTCTCCACCTCTGCTTCCCAGACGACTCGCTCCTACGTGTCACTACTCCAATTGAATTCTATACCATACAGCACCGGGCAAAGTGATGGTGTCCCCAATGATGATGCTTCTAACTCACTGCATCCACCAGCGTTTCTGTGTGAATATGCCATCATTAAATTATATATTCCTCACATTATCAAGGCACTCTAGTTCACCCACCTTATTATAAGACTTCTAGCATTTGTTGATAGCAAGCCCCAATGACTTTAAAAAACTTGGTCTCCCTTTTATTATGTCTGCACCGTTTTCTGATGATGCCATATTTTTTTATGGACTGGTTTAATTCTAATCTCCGCACCCAGGGCCCTTACTAATCCTCTTCAGCGTTCCCTTAATCCATGATTCTTCTGACTTATAACCTGGAGGATTCAATGAGCTATTGTAGCGGCCTTATCTCAGACTCTCTCCTAAGCGATCGGTTGTGGTCGTGAAAAATCTCAACATTTTCTCTTGACGGCACAGTCGCTGTTCCCATTTCTCCTGAGTATTTTAAAACTGCTCTTAACTACAAAAACGCTTTTAATGTTTAGTGCGAGGCCTGGATCTCCCCTCATCAACCCTTCTCAATTCTCTACATGCGCAGAAACAAAGGTATGATATGGCATTACGCAATAAGACTGAACATCCGCAGAAGTACGCAGGCATGACTGTTGCATGCAGGCTTAGCACATTTCTAAGGGAGGAAATCTTGATGAAAAACAGCCCTATTGTTTCTCTGATCCATGCACTGCTATGGACTACAGCGACCCATAATCGCCCGGTTAAAATAACTACTTCCCGCTCTGGAGCTGGTCACCTACTGTTACAGTAGGGTCTAATCGTAGGACGGGATACTATCGATCCGGAATCTGTGGAGCGTGCAGTTATTAGGTCGCGAAATATATCTTCGGAAACTTCCACCAATCCCCCAACGCGGAGTTTCTTCCGAATAGAGCGATCCCTTCGGCGAGCCTGCTTGAACAGTCGCGACTCCGCTCGGTGTATGACTGGTGGCGATAGAATTATTTCTCGGAGTTTAGAATATCGACTCAGCTTACGTTATTCACGGCTGAAGTGCGTATCTAAAAATCAGCCTTTTTTCACCGCCTAGTGTGTCCAAGATACTGTCTCTATCTCTTTCCAAATACTCATAAGAGCCGGTGAGGGTAACATCTGACGTTAGTCAGCGGAAAACAGTTATAGTCACGTCCTCGGTTCAAGGTTGCGCGCGTTTGGAGGTCAAAACATCGATCAACCCCAAGGGTGGATCTACTACTGTGAATAAGCCCAAATAACAGGAAAAATGTAGAATACCTTTGCCTGTGTTGGAGCCATCTCTTTGGACAGCGGCAGACATAATGACATTTCGGGTTTCATTAGTGTCACATGCTTCAATGTGCGCACAGGCCTTGCTTTTGTTCAGACTTTTCTTGCTGCTGGCCTGGGATTTTCTAGCCAATTCACTACACTCTCAAAAACACTTTACTGAGCATTCATAAGAGCAAGGAGGACATATCTTGAACTTCTCCTCTCCGTATATGGGCTATGAGATCTTTGGGGTGACCTAGTAGGAAAGCACCGAAAAACCTGCGGCCGAACCCCCCGGCTTATCTTTGGAAGATCCTCAACATAAAGCGAGAGGATCGTTCGCTACTAATTTCAGTGTCCTTCAATCCCGGTTATAAATGTGTTGAGGGGCCACCTAGCTAATTTATCATATGCAACTGAGGGGTGGAGTGGGCACTATGTGCGCATTTCCTAATGTCACGCTTACCATAACAACTGCGGTATGCCCACTCGACGCAAAGGGAGGGCAAAGGAAACAGGGGCCAAAAGAAAACACTTTAAGATACTCTCAAGGATTAAGACATCAAACGCAGATGTTGCCCCACCTGGGCAGATCAACACTACACACTAGAGCGACTGCAGCTTAAGGGATGAGGATACAACTGAGCGAAAATATCTTCACCGTGTTCAGAGAAGGAATTGTCCACTTTGAGGAACTCACCTTGTCCTGGTTGCAGGAAAAATGCCAACAAGAAAGGAAGACAAACTGTTAACGTGCAGTCACGGCCCAACCTGTCTTCCAACATGCCTGCAATGTCTGCCAAAACAATGCTGTGGCTCACGAATGGGACTGCCTCAGTCACCAATGGAAGCCCATGCGAAAATAAAACCGGTGAAAGAGATCACCTCAACCTCAAGATCACCACAATGCTGTGTCTTGAAGATCCCAGTTTCTCGGCAGTGATAACAGTATAAAATGAAAAACTCTTCTAGCAACATAACACCTTTTTTCAAGATTACAAAATAT
Source organism: Chelonoidis abingdonii (assembly GCF_003597395.2). Classification (NCBI taxonomy): domain Eukaryota; kingdom Metazoa; phylum Chordata; order Testudines; family Testudinidae; genus Chelonoidis; species Chelonoidis abingdonii. The sequence goes on from NC_133770.1 coordinate 270,347,656, forward strand.
TTAAGGACATTCCCACAGTACATTTAAGGTGTTTTGGGCTTTTTTTTCAGTTTTTGGAAAATTACTCGGGTATATAGTAGACTTTGGCAAGGCAGTGACTTAGCCCTCACTGAGTGATTGTCAGGTCTGGTTCTTGACCTCAATGCTTTAGCAGTGGATGTGCAATACCTGTGGACCCATAGGTGATCTGATTGCAGGCTACGAGGACATTGCTGATCGTTGACCATCCAGAGACATAGGCCCCCACATCGCCCCATTTGGCCGAGAATGGGCCAACCGTGGTCACTGCGAGCTGCGGGCGGCATGCCTTGCAGGCGGTCCAATGTCAGCAGAAAATGTCGCGCCTGCAAATCGATATACCTGATGGGCCCACAGCGGCCTGCAGGCAGCAGGTTAGTTAGACTGCCACTTTTGCTCTAAGCAGAGCTCGCAGAGCCTCCTGCCATTCCTACATTTGCACAAGAGAGTCTTTTATGCCGAGTGGCTCCCACTGTCCACGATTACGTGTTACCCCCTGTGTCCAAAGAGTCTGATCTTGTCTGTGGAAACCTCCAGTTTCACCTTATTTAAAAATTTACCAAAATGCAGACATCAAAATACAGAAGTGTTCCAGCACACTATTACTGAAAATTGCATTTACCTTTCTTCATTTACCATACAATTATAATAACTCAATTGAATGTATGGCAAATTGCTGGTACTGTTCTACTGGGTCTCGCGGCTTTCTTCTTCTGGGGTAGGTTTCGGGTCGACTTGATTGCTTTGGTCTGAGACCAGTTCTTATCACTCCCCTAGTTTGGACGGAGATGGGAGTGAGTAGGGAGGGGTCCTGGGCTCCGACCCTCTATCCAGGTCCAACCCAGGGGCCCTGGGTGTGGTGAACCACTTGGACGTATAGCCGGTCTCTTCTTCCCCTGGATTTACTTTCCCTCTCATAGCACCTGTCGCTTGCTGAAGGGCTTCTCGCGCTGCTCTTCTAACAAGCCTTTGGTTGCCCCTTACCTAAGGTGGGTTTTCCTTGTTGTGCGTGTCCCATCCACCGCAGCACTCCTCTCAAACCCTGTCTATTATCTCTCTGGACAAACTTATTCTCTTCTGCAATCTGCACTCTGCTTCCAATGTCCGACCTTTCTCGTACTCAACTCTCAACAGCAAGCTCGTGTGCTCGACTCTGAAGCAGGGGGTGGTTATATCCCATGACTGGAGTCAGTTGTGCCTCTATAGATAACTGTGCAGTCAGTGCTCTAAGATGAGATGTAGAAGGTGTCTATATTGGAGTCGCAGGTTCGGCTGCTCTAATTGCCACAGCTGTTCTAGTTATCTTAAAGCAAACCCTTCCTCCTTGGCAGTGGGATTTTAAGGCCCCCTGCTAACACTCTTATGCTGGCCCCTTCTGGCCCCATGTTGTATCCACCCTCCCCGTCAACACCAAGGGGTTGGTCCTCGGGACGAGAGGCAGTGTTTGGCTTTGGAGAGGCCAGTGTTTATGTTGTGTGGTGCGCTGCGCTGATTTGGTTTCAGGGGTCCCAACCGAAACAAAAGAATAAATGACGCAAATTCTGACATGCCAGGATCATACATTCAAAACCAGAATCAGCGTGTTCGTTGGGTTTGGCTTCCAGCCCTATGCTGGACCCGAAAATGGAAAGGTTGTGGCAGAGGAGACACGCGCATACCACCGCGTTCATCTGGCCGTTTCTTTCCTTGTTCCTATGCATCCATGGAGCGGGGGCGTGATATCGTCTACAGGGCAATTAAACCGCCTCGCCCCAGGTAGTAGTAAGCGCAGAGGCTTCAGTCTCCATAAGCCCGTAGATCATGTTATACGCAGACATTCTTCTTTTCGCAAACAACAGCGATACTTTTTGTTCCCGGAGGGCATTCGGCTGGGTACAAAGATGGGGGTGCTCCTCCTCCCCTACCATCTGGGAACGGACGGCACCGGTGTCCCACCTCCCGAGGCTCCGTCTGCAGAGAATTCTTCTTCGCACGGGTCTCGGAGATTGTTAGTACCGATGCCGCATAGGGTTTGGCAACAAATTAAAGTGCTTCCGGATCCCACAAATCAATGCAAATGCTGCTCGACCGCAATCTGCCACACTCACGTATCTCGGGAGGCCCCCGAGACTTGTTAATCCGATCCAAGAGAGTTCAATGGGACGCGCCGCTCTTCGTGTGGCAAAGATGAGGGTATGACTCTCCGTTTAGTATTCCAACTCTTAGACCCAAAAATGCACTTCGAAGTTAATATGGCAAATTTCAATGAACTTGCCTTCTCGCGGATTAACTCAGCCCTTCCAGATCGAGGCCCCAGAATGCTTTGTATTGCTCCTTCACCTTTTCCATTGGGGGCTTCATCACCCCTCTCCCTACGACTATGCCCGGGAGGGATATTTGGCCTCAGCAGTCCTATATCGACGCGAATCTTCAGGAGGATTAGCGGTTGAGACCAGGCCTTTCGCATGGTGTCCAGCACATTGCTTCCACTTTTGTCCAGGTGTGGTCTCCAATGCAGGCTTGTGTATAGACTTCATTCTATATGCTCGTCGTAGATACGGCGGCGTCAAGTTGGCGCAGGTAACCTGCTGCCTGCAGGCCGCATGTGGCCCATCAGGGTAATCTGATTGCAGGCTGCGAGACATTTTGCTGACATTGACCGCCTGCAGGCATGGCCCCCTGCAGCTCGCAGTGACCACGGTTTGCCATTCTCAGCCAATGGGCGCTGTGGGGGGCCATGTCTGCGGATGGTCAACATCAGCAAAATGTCTCGTGGCCTGCAATCAGATTACCCTGATGGGTCACAGGTTGCCCATCACTGCCTTAAAGCATTGAGGCAAGACCAGACCTGACAATCACTCAGTGAGGGCCTAGTCACGCCTCTCCAAAGTCTACCTACCCGAGTAATTTTCAAAACTGAAAAAAAAGCCAAACACCTTAATGTATGGTGGATGTCCTTAAATATTTGTAACTCTTTGAAAGGTTCATGTTGCTAGAAGAGTTTTTCATTTTATACTGTTATCACTGAAAACTGGGATCTTTCAAGACAGTTGTTGGTGATCCCTTGAGGTTGAGGATGATCTCTTTCACCGGTTTTATTTTCCATGGGTCCTTTGGTGACTGAGGAGTCCAATTCGTGAGCCACAGGCTTGTTGGCAGACATTGCAGGCAGTGTTGGAAGACAGGGTTGGGCCGTGACTGCACGTAACAGTTGTCTTTCCTTTCTTTTGTGGCATTTTTCTGCAACCAGGACAAGGTGATTTTCCTCAAAAGTGGACATTCCTTCTCTGACAAGTTTTCGCCAGTTATCCCTATCCTTGGCTGCAGTCGCCTAGTGTGTAGTGTTGATGCCACATCTCTTGATGTTTATCTTGAGAGTATCTTTAAAGTGTTTCTTTTGGCCTCCCTGTTTCCTTTCTCCTTTGGTGAGTTGGGCATACAGCAGTTGTTCTGGTAAGCGTACATTAGGAATGCGCACATAGTGCCCACTCCACCTCAGTTGATATGATAATTAGGGCCTCAACACTGAAGATGTTGGCCTTTGTGAGGACACTGACATTAGTGCGACGATCCTCCTGCTTTATGTTGAGGATCTTCCAAAGAAAGTCCTGGGGTTGGCATGCCAGGTTTTTCAGGTGTTTTCTATAGGTCACCCAAAGTCTCATAGCCATAGAGGAGAGTTGAGATTACCACTGCTTTATGAATCTAGTATGTGTTTTGATGTTGTGATTGCTGAACACCCAGCAAGAAAGTCTGCCAAAGGCAAGGCTGGCACAGTGAATTATGTGCTGAAACTCGATGTTTATGTCTGCCTGCTGTCAGAGATGGCTGCCAAGACAGGCAAAGTATTCTACATTTTCCTGTTTTTCTTTTTCAATGTAGATCTCCCTTGCTGGGTCTGATGATTGACTGGGAACTGACTGGTGGAAAACTTTTGTTTTGCTGATGTTCAGAGTTAGCCCTAGGCTTTTGTAAGTTTCAGGGCTGGTCTACACTACGGGATAAAATCGATTTTAGATACGCACTTTCAGCTACGTGAATAACGTAGCTGAAGTCGAATATCTAAAATCGATTTACGCACCCGTCTTCACCGCGCGGGATCGATGTCCGCGGCTCGCCATGTCGATTCCAGAACTCCGTTGGGGTTGGTGGAGTTCCGGAATCGATATAAGCGCGCTCAGGGATCGATTACCGTTCTAATTAGACGCGGATATATGATCCCAAGACGATTAAAGCGCCGACTAGCGCGTAGTCTAGATTGCCTCAGAGAAAAAAGGGCTGTTTACAGATCCCTTGAATGTGCAACTGCAGCGCCAGTCCATCTGCGTACTGAGTCAGTTATGTTGTCAATATTACTTAGTTCTGCATGGAATGAGAAGGGTTGAAGAGACTGCTGGCACTAAACATTAAAAAGGTTGTAGAGCAGATTTTTAAACTGGAGTGGGGAAGAGCCGACTGCTGCCGGAGCATGTGGATCAGAGCGAACAGATTCTTAGGAGAGGTCTGATTGATAGGGATCTCCAGGTTATAGTCAGGAACAGAGAGGAAGAGGATATGTAAGGCCGGATCAGATGATAAACAGTCACATAAAAAAAATCTGGCACATCAGAAAAGGGCAACAATAAACACGGGACAAGTTTTAAAGTGCTGTACACAAATGCTAGAAGTCTAAATATTAAGGTGGGTGAACTAGAGTGCCTTTGATAAAGGAGTATTGTATAATAGGCATCACAACAAAACCTGGGGACTGGAGCAATCATGGCACACATATTCCGGGTACAAAAATATATTGGAAGGACAGAACAGGTCGTGCAGGGAGGAGTGCCTATATGTGAAAGAAAGTGTAGATTCAAATGATAAAAATCTTAAGCGAATCCACATGTTCTATGGAATCACTATGGATAGAATTTCATGCTTAATAAAAATAACATTAGGGATCTATTATCGCCATCTGACAGGACAGTATAGTGATGATGAAATGCAAGGGAATTAGAGATGCTATCACAATTAAGAACCCAGTAAAGTGGGGATTCAATTATCCCATATTGACAGTGAACATTTAACTTCAGGACAAAATGCAGAGATAAAATTTCTCGATACTTTAAATGACTGTCTTCATGGAGCAGCTGGTATGGGAACCCACAAGGGGAGAGGCAACTCCAGTTTAATCCTGAGTGAGTGCAGGAGCTGGTCCAAGAGGTAACTATAGAGGCACTGCTTGGAAATAGTGACCATAATACAATAGCATTCAACTCCTGTGGAAGAAGACACCTCAAACAGCCAACACTGTGGCATTTAATTTCAAAAGAGGAACAATACAAATAGGGGTTAGTATAAACAAAGTTAAAAGGTACAGTGACTAAAGTGAAATCCCGCAATTGCATGGGCCTTTTTAAAGACACATAATAGAGGCCCACTTCAATGTTACCCCAAAATAAGAACACAGATAAAGAACTAAAAAAGAACCACATGGCTTAACAACCATGTAAAAGAAGCAGTGAGAGATAAAGACTCTTTAAAAAGTGAAGTCAAATCCTAGTGAGGCAAATGAAAGGAGCACAAAACTGCAGCTTAAGTGCAAGAGTTGTAATAAGAGCCAAGAGGAGTTTGAAGAAGTTAGCCAAAAACTCCAAGGTAATAACAAAATGTTTTTTAAGTACACTAGAAGCAGAAGCTGCTAAACACCAGTGGGCCCCTTGACGATCGAAATACAAAAGGAGAACTTAAAGACGATAAAGTCATTTGCACAGAAACTAAATGGATTCTTTGCTTCAGTCTTCATGGCTGAGGTTAGGGAGATCTCCAAACCTGAGCCTCCTTTGTAGGTAACAAATCTGAGAACTGTCACAGATTGAAGTGTCACTAGAGGATTTAGGATGATAAACTTAACATTAACAAGTCACCAGAACAGATGGCATCACCAAGAGTTCTGAAAGAACTCAAATGTGAAGTTGCGGAACTATTAACTAAGATTTGTAACTGTCCTTTAAATCGCTTCGGTACCCAAACTGAAGATAGCTAATGTAACGCCAATATTTAAAAAGGCCTCTAGAGGTGATCCCGGCAACTACAGACCGGTAAGTCTAACTCAGTACAGGCAAATTAGTAGAAACAATAGTTAAGAAAAAATTGTCAGACACATAGAAAAACATAAACAGTTGAGCAATAGTCAACATGTTTCTGTAAAGGGAAATTGTGTTTTACTAATCTATTAGAGTTCTTTGAAGGATCAATGAACATGTGGACAAGGGGATCAGTAGACATAGTGTACTAGATTTCCAGAAAGTCTTTGACAAGGTCCTCACCAAAGGCTATAATGTAAATTAAACTGTCATGGATAAAGGGAAGGTCCTTTCATGGATTGAGAACTGGTTAAAAGATAGGGAACAAAGGGTAGGAATTAATGGTAAATTCTCAGAATGGAGAGGGGTAACTAGTGGTGTTCCCCAAGGTCAGTCCTGAACCAATTCCATTCAATTATTCATAAATGATCTGGAGAAAGGGGAAACAGTGAGGTGGCAAAGTTTGCAGATATACTTAACTACTCAAGATAGTTAAACCAAAGCAGATTGTGAAGAACTTCAAAAAGATTCACAAAACTAAGTGATTGCAACAAAAGGCAAATGAAATTTAATGTGGATAAATGTAAGTAATGCACACTGGAAAATAACCCAACTATACATACAATATGATGGGGCTAATTAGCTACAACGAGTCAGGAAAGATCTTGGCATCATCGTGGATAGTTCTCTGAAGATCTCCACGCAGTGCTCAGAGGCAGTCAAAAAAGCAAACAGGATGTTAGAATCATTAAAAGGGATAGAGAAGACTGAGAATATCTTATTGACTTTATATAAATCCATGGTATGCCACATCTCGAATACTGTGTACAGATGTGGTCCCTCACTCAAAAAAGATATTCTAGCACTAGAAAAGGTTCTGAAAAGGCAACTAAATTGATTAGGGGTTGGAGAGGTCCCATACGAGGAAGATTAAAGAGCTAGGCTCTCGCTGGAAAAGAGGAGACTAAGGGGGATATGATAGAGGTATATAAATCATGAGTGAGTGGAGAACGTGGATAAGGAAAAGTTATTTACTTATCCCATAATACAAGACTAGGGTCACCAATGAAATTATAGGTAGCAGGTTAAAACAAATAAAGGAAATCTTCCTTCACACAGCGCACAGTCAACTTGTGGAACTCCTTACCTGAGGAGGTTGTGAAGGCTGGGACTATAACAATGTTTAAAAGGAAACTGGATAAATTCATGATGGCTAAGTCCAAAAATGGCTATTAGCCAGGAAGGATAAAGAATGGTGTCCCTAACCTCTGTTCATCAGAGGATGGAGACGGATGGCAGGAGAGAGATCACTTGATCATTGCCTGTTAGCTTCACTCCCTCTGGGGCGCCTGGCATTGGTCACTGTCGGTAGACAGATACTGGGCTAGATGGACCTTTGGTCTGACCCGGTACGGCCGTTCTTATGTTCTTATGTTCTTCAGTGGCCTTCAATCTGACTTTGGATGTCAGTGCCCTGTGGTAGACGGTCTTCAGTCAATGTTTTCATAGCTGCTAAGAAAATGGAGAAAAGTGTGGGTACCAGTACACAGCCTTGTTTTACACCAGTTCGTATGACAAAGGGCTCAGAGGTAGAGCCACTGGACAGGATGGAGGCAGTCATCTGGTCATGGAGGAATCTTACAATGATGATAAATTTGCTTGGGCAGCCAAACTTTGACATGATTTTCCACTGAGCCCCATGATTGACAGAGTGGAGCCTTTAGAATTCACCCGCTGAAATCATGAACTTGTTTAAAAAATAATTATAATGGTCTATAATGGAAGGTCTGGTTAATCCTCACCCTTCGTGTGAATGCAGCATTGATCTGAAATGTCCCAGAGATTGGACATAGAAACAGGAAGGAGCCGATTCATGGACAGATGAGCATCAGATTTAATTCCAAAAGTCATAACTCAACACTACTTCATGTTATTATTTATTATTTGTATTGTCATAGCACCTAGGAGCCTCAATAATGGACCATGACCAATTGTGCTAGGCACTGTACAAACATGGAACAAAAACACAGTGCCTGCTCTGCAGAGCTTATTAAATAGTGGTAGAGTATCAAGCAAGACTATAAGATTAGCTGCAGAAAACCCCCAAATGACTAGAAAAACTGTTAAAAAAATGACCAGCTGATTTAAGTATCAAAGTAATTTCCATTAAGAATGGGAAAAACTGAAAATTTTCATGGAAATTTCTCACTTTTTTGGGAAGAATATTGATTTTTACTGTGTTTTGTACCATCAGAAAACACTTCTCTGTATGCAGTAACAATAAATCATGTGTCTGGTGGAAAATGAGAGATAATATTAGCAGAGGAAGGGCTAAGTTGATGGTAAAAGTAGAAAAGATTTTTCTTTCCTGGTTTTCTCCTAAAGGCTAAACTATTTTATTATGTAGAGTTCTCATACTGTGCTCATCAGCATAGCATCTGAGCACCTTCCAAGAGTGCATTAAGCAATATGATGAACATCTCTGCAGAGATCTTGACACAAATCCCCCATGACAACCACACCTATTAATGTTTAATTGGAATTAAAACTCAGAGGAATGTCCCAAAGACTTTTTATATATGTACACTATGTTATAGTAGATTAAATAATAGTAAAATAGTAAAAGATTGGATTAAGCACATATAAAATATTCAAACTTTTTGAAGATAATATGCCAGTTACCAGGTAAGTTTTTGCAGATTTCCCAAATGAATTAAATAAAATGTAACCAATAGCTTTTTATTTAACTTTAAAAGCAAAAGATTACTATAATTTATCCTATTCATAATACTGTAGTCTCTTTCAATGTTGATTATAAAACATAAAACATTGAAAGAATAGATTCTAGAGGATTTACGGATGGGACTAGGAAATGTCATTTTTCAAATTTTGAATTTTTTGAATTTTGAATTTTAACAAATTAAAGAAATTCCTATTGTTAGATATCAACTTTAAATATGTATTAGACTTTTTCGGTTGTAATTATCAAATTTCAGTATTAATAGTAAATTGTTACATACTGTACTGAGAGGAAAACAAAATGATTATTATTAGATAGTCCTATTAATGATAATCTACTATCTTTAGAGTATATGAAAGTGAGTAACAAGTAGTAAGGAATTTTTAAGATTAGAGTATCCAAGCTGTTGAATTAATTTCCATAAAGCTATTGCTCTCAGAAGTAGTTAGGATCAGTGTCATGCCTTCAGAGTATGATTTCAAACCCAATGAGAACATGTCGTAATAATTTTGGGTTAGATCATTGCATTCTAAACATACACTCATGGGATATGGAACAAGGATTAGGAAAAGGATTTGACTAGAAAATAGCATACTTCATGTGCTATGGTAATCTGCATTATAAACAAAGGTGAACCTTATTAAATCAGGAGTTCTCAATCTATTTCCCAGTGTGAACCACATCTTAAAGAGATTGTCTCATGCACACCTCTGCTCTCATTCACAGTTCCACAGACCACCTTGCTACCCATTTGTAATCATGTGACATCCCGGTGGCAACTGCACACATTGCTTATATGGAAAAATAATATTGTGAAAGTAAGTATTGAATGTATTTTTAGTAGGTTTTTTTTATGCTACTTAGCATCTGGAAGTAAAAAGGAAGCAGAAATGCCATATGTCTAGCCAGCTCTCCAGGGACAACCAACGAGTGAACCTCTGTAATAAACAATAATGTAATTAATACATTGATTTACCTATATATAAATAATACTTAATATAACTGAATAAAATTTAAAAAATACAAAGTAAAAATATAAATGCAAAGGTATAAATAAATAAATAGAAATAATTAATTTGTATAATAAAATATATAATAAAATTGCATGTGTTATTTTATAAGAAATTATACGTAATACATTTAAAAGAATAAAAAATCTCTACAAAGACCCCTAGATGTCTTCTACATGGTTATTTTCTCTGAAATAGTATATTGAAAATTGTGACTATTAAGCCCTGTAGTTATCAACATGTGAATCTGCAAAGTTCTTTCTGTTCATTACAGGCCTGCTCTGAAGTCCATAAAAGTTGATTGCAGTTTTTGCATTAACTTTAATGATCTTTTGATTAGTATTTTAGGGTCTGATTCAAAATCCATTGAAGGTAATAAGAATCCATAGACTTCCGTGGGTTCTGGATGTGGTCTAAAAATAGCTTTTTCTATTAGTAATAATTGAAATATTTTAATTGAATTGTCATGACTATATTTTAAAGTAGCTTTCAGAATACAGATACATTTGTGAGATATAGACAAATTCTCTCAGATATAATTCCAGATATTGGCCAATTTAAAAGATCATACTCTGCCTTATTTCTTGTATTACTGGCCAGCCAAAACTGTTGATATCCAGACATATTCTAAAGTTCAAGACAAAACAAATGTCCATAACTGTTTGGTGTCCCAGTCAATATCAGGTGGAAGAATATGTAATTACAACACAGTCAAAGACAACCACATGACAGAAGGGATAAATTAGCAATAGAATTAGGCCCCAACCCTGCAATTTGTTGCATACTGGGCAACTGTTGCACCTCAGAGCCCTATTAAAAACAGTGGTGCTCCCGCAGGTTTGAATATTTCATATATGCTTAATCCAATCTTTTACATTATTTAATCTACTATAACATAATGTACACACATAAAAAGTTGTTGGGAACATTCCTCTGGGTATCTTTAAGGAATTGTCCTTTTTAAAATTTGAATTCTGATTAAATGTTTATAGGTGTGGTTGTCATATGGGATTTGTGTCAGGATCTCTGAAGAGACGTTTGTCACATTGCTTAATGCACTGCTGGAGGTGTTTGATGCTATGCTGATCAGCACAGTATGAGAACCTCTGCTACATGCACAGGGGTGCTGGGACAATATTTATACTGAGGGTGCTGAGACCCATTGAACCAAACTGTAAAGCATATATATTTCAAGCCAGGGGGTATAGCAGCACCCCCAGTTCCAGCACCTATGCATATGCAACAAGTTGCAGAATCAATCTTCTAAACTCCCTTAGAAAATTTCTGATTTTCAACTACTGTAGGACTCCCTCAGTGATTTAGCACTGTTGGCTGTTTTGCTACCAATCCTGAGAACTTCGAGTGTGAATATTTAACAGGATTAGCTGCCTCACTGTGGAATCTGTCCCCTAAGGTTGTACAGGAACACCATTAAAGAAACACGAATAGGTAAATTAACACACAGTTACAGTTTTTTAGGCCGTGATCCTGCAATCACATATATACACACTTGCCTCTTTGACCACGTGCCAAGGAGAAACTATTGTTGGCCAGATCCTTAGCTGATGTAAATTGGAATAGCTCTATTATAGTCAGAGGAGCTACAGTGCATTTACACCAACTGAGGGTTACATTTACGGGCCCTGTATCTGATGCATACTGTCAAGCCTTGAGAACCACAACAATTACTGTAAGTGCAGATTTGAAAAGGCTGTGAAAATATTATGAGTTAATGCATATCCTGAGCTGACAAAAATCTCTGTATTTAAATACTCCAAGGTACTAAGGTAGTTTTTTTTTTCAAACCTAAATACTCATGAGACTATAGAACAGCTACTACTTCTACCTAATAATAGAGCAGTATTAAAATGTTTGTCACAGTAAATGGTACATTATATATTATTACATGATTTTAGTTACACTATTTAATATTTAAAATTCAGATAATTTAGGTTTGCACAAAAATAGTGTTATTTTTCATATAATCTTCTCTTTAAAATGATTAATTTTATAAATATACATGGCTGAGATTGAGGAACAAACAAATTACATGAATAGAGTACTGATATTCCAGTTCGTCCCCCACCACCATCTCCTCCACTGCAACAAGGACATTGACAGTAGGCAGATAAGGGAAAACTGAGCCAGTGATTTTTAAAAACCTGGACAAATAAGTGCGTCTTATAAATGTGACCCGACTCTGATATAAACACAGTATTTCCCAGAAGCTGGGCCTCCTCCTGATATCCCCTGGGCCTGGATCTCTCATGTTTTTCCTTTAGAATAGGTAGGTTGTTCCACGCGACTGCAAGTTATGTAGAGGGTCAGAAATGGAGAAGAAATCTCTATGGTAGCTGGCTCCTGTGATGCTGTAGAGGGTTTCCAGAACTTTGAATTTCACCTATGCTTACTTGCAGCCAGATCAGAGGGGAGGACACAGATTTGATATTCTCATCAGAGGCTTGCCTACTGCACTCAGAAGGTGAGGAGCCTCACTAGGCAGCTATTGAAGTATTTGGGTGACTATTGTAGCTAGTCCAACAGGAATGGGTGGAATCTTTGTAAGGTGATTCTATCCATCCCTGCTACACAAACAGCAACTTATGTACAACTGTATCAAAAGCTGCTGAAAGGTTTGGTAACTTTAGCAAGCATCTCTGACCCCCATCCATTAGCATGAAGTCATCAACCAATGAGATATATTCTATTTCCACAAAGTCTGAAATCTACTAAGTGGTAGCCAAAGAACAGCAAACTCTAGCTGTACTAGTATCTGGTCATCTTAGTGTCAGACGCTGCTGAAGCTGTCTGTCCAGTTCCTTCTCTTTATGGATCAGCAATCTTTCCCAGAAAAGAGAGTTTAGAAAATCTGTGCTTAAAAAAGAAAACCCAAGAGACAGTAAATAAATGCTAAGTCTTCTAATGTGAGCCACTCCCCCAAGGTCTAGCTCAAGCCTCCTCCGTGGTGCTCGCTAATTGGAGTAGCTTCTCCCTCTCTTTGCATGGGTTGGGTCCTGGGTTCTTGATTTTAATGCCTGGTGACTTCACCCAAAGTGACTCCTCTCTGTGTCTGGGACACAAGTGGTGCTGTCCCTTGGGAAAATAACTAATACTGCTACTCTGTTCACAGGGAATATAACCCAGTACCTGAACAATTCAGTATATTCATACAAACCCCATGTAATGAAATGCCACTCTCAGAAAGAACAGTATAATGCAGGGGACTTTATTGGGGACAGGAAACAAAGGCTCTAGGGGAAGAAAGGTTTAAGATTTACTAAAGTACTAAAAACACCAAGAGTATAACAAATTCCATAACTCCCTGCATTGAGCACTATACATGAACCTCCAGCTTGGTCCCTGGCACCTTCCCAGGCAGATGGGACACCAAGGGTGAGTCCAGATATGAATGTTGCAGCACTGTGAATACTGGCTGACAAACAAAAAAGAAAGAGATTCCCTTACTGAGTTTTCAGCCCTGGGTGGAGCAGGGCCCTCTCCTTGCCTGGAGTTCTGGGGAGGATTTGAGTGGCTCTAGGCAGCTGGGCTGGTTCTCTGTCTCCCTGATAGCTGGTCTATACAGGGCTGGCATGCCCCGATCATATACTAATGCCCCCAGAAGACTGAATTTCCCTTTTGTGTGGGAAGTGGGTGTTGAGTAGAGACTCCCCAGGCTATGCTGCCTTCCTCCCAGCTCCAAACTCAAACAGCCAAAAAGTGAAACAAAAACTAGTCCCTTTGTCTCTGAGGCAATCTGTCCCTTCCCATTGAGTAACTGGGTACTCCTGGCTCCTCACTGGCCCACAAAATGGCTATATAAATTACTCCATCTGAATGTCTGATTGGAAGGGACCTCAGGAGTTCATCTAGTCCAACCCCCTGCTCAAAGCAGTACTAATCTCCAGACAGATTTTTGTTCCAGATCCCTAAATGACTCCCTTGAGGATTGACCTCACAACTCTGGGTTTAGCAGGCCAGTGCTCAAACCACTGAGATATCCCTCCCCCTCCTTAAGCCCCTCACTGGCTTTTGTAGGAGTTTCCAGTCCATCCTCCCTGCCCCAGACCCTAAGCAGGCTGGGAAATGTGCCTGGAGCTTCTGGAACTGTTGTTACTGTAGTCCAGAGGGTAGGACCTCAAGAGGCTTACTTCAATGTTCCAGGAGCTAGCAAACTCCAAAGGGGGCTACATAACTGTCAGTGCTAACACTAGAGATAGCTGTCAAATGTAGCTGAGATCTTTATGGTGGCACACACTCACCTGGACAAATTAGAGACTTCGTCAGGTTCACCAGCCAGATGTACAAATGCTATTAATAATCAAAAAGCATTTGCATCATAATACCCAGAAGAAAAACTGGAAAATAAATAATATGAATTGCTAACATAGAAATGATATAATAGAAAATGGTTAATATTTATTGATATAGTTGCAATTTAACTAGTTAAAAGCTGGGGACAATTTTCAGCTGGAGTAAATTGATCCATTGAAATACCAGCTGCGGATCTAGTCCCTGAACTTTCTGCTTTTAACAAAGTGACAGAATCAGTTTCACGGCATTTTAGTGTTTCTGCTTCCTGTCCCAGACAAAACTGGGGAGTTCAGAGAAGTGCAACATTTTAAAAAAGGGTTATTGATATGTTTCTTGCATCTTAAAGTAGTTTCAAATGAAGAGAATATGGACTCAGTGGAGGAAAGACTCACATAGCCAGTCTGCTCCTAACAAACACTGGTATACACTCAGCTTAATGCAATTTATTTTGAAGCACCCAAACACAGATGAGGAACACAGTATAAAAAAAAGTAGATAGATTTATGTCATTTACTTAGGCATAAAAGCCCTAGTAACCATTTGTATTATTGTTACCTTCATATGACAAAGTGTATCTCCATATTTGCATGAAGAATGGCAGAATGATTTCCCCAGAAAACATCAAGCAGCCAGAACAAAACCAGCATTTCTTCCTCTCAGATCCCTTGGCATCACTGCCCATGAAACAGGAGCCAGCCCGTTAGAAAAATGGAGATACCAGCATTTATTTTATCTGAACTGATTTATCCCACCACCTAAAACACTAGGACAAGAGACAGTTGCTTCTTTCTGTACCAAAAAAAGTATTGCTACAGGGAAAAGCTTTCCAGGCATTCTAACATCACACACCTGGCTCAAAACAATTTTCGTGATGCCAATCTTTTCATTTTCATAGCAGATGCTAAGCTTTCAATTTACTTTCTTTCAACAAAATGTGAGTCACACTTTATGGGTCTGTGACAATACAGGACCATGAGTACCTGTGTATGAAATCCACAGTTTGAGCTGTATCCAAAATGTGATTTGGGTGCTTGATTTCTAGCAAGGGGCATTGAGGGACACCCCTCCCCACTGTTCGGACCATTTCAACACCCTCACTCATCCATGAAGGGGAGACAGCCATCAGGCCAGTGGTTACATTCCATTAAGGTGGAAAGGGTCCAAACATCCAAACAATGGGGCAGCCAGCACCAGGGCATTCTTCTGGAGACACACTTTTGGGAAGCTCTGGCTGAGATATCAGGCAGGTTCACATCTGGTCCCTGAAACTAAGAAAAATATTGAGCAACATGTTAACAGATCCTCACTGGAATAGTTGGACATGCCTGTTACTTAAGGAAGACACAGACTGTCGCTTGGGGAAAGGCAGGACAGTAGGACAGTACAAGAGCTATGACCAGCATGGGTCAGAGGAAGATATTCCCAAGAGAATATAAATTGGTTCTGTTCTGTTGTGGTAGCTTCAGGGGAAAGCCACTTAACTTAGTTTGTAATGAAATGTAAGTTTAGATGAGACTAAGTAGGGGTATTGGTTTAAAATACTTTTTCTGATGCCTTGTTCCAAATGCTAAATGAAATACTTTTCTTTTAAGAAAAGGGCTGAGTGTTTGTAAATCCACACTGGTGCGCTTCTGGAGAGGATCATATAGGCAACCCTGGTCAGTGTGACCTACGAGGTAATTTAACCATGGGCACCAGGGCATTCACCCTTGGTTCAGTGCGGAGGAGCCTGGATTACTGAATCCATCCCAGGAAGTAGCTGAGAGACCCAGAGGAAACAGGTGGTGACGCTTGCTTATTCTGGTGATTCGTTACCTTGTCTAATCCTGCTCTCATTGAAATCAATGGCAAAAGCTCCCATTACTTCCACTGGACTCATGACCAGCCCCTAAATTAAGATTCTCTGTGAACTGAATTCTTATCTGAGCATATTCATTTGAAGCTTCAAATGACAGTGCACTCTCTGCACAGTATTGTTTCCATTTTCCCAAGAGGAAATCCTTAAAGCAATGTGATCTCATCTGCAATTCTCAAAGCACGTGACCTATATAATTATTTAGATAAGCAAGCATTACAAGAGAAGTAAAATAAGGACAGAAATACCTGGAGAGGCCTTGTTTCATTGGAACGTTTTTTAAATTCGTTTGACATCTTGCAAATGTCTACATTCTTTTCTAACAGAGCTTTACTGTGAATGGTCCTCTTTGTTGAAGAACATTCACTCTGACGGACAGCCATATCAATGACATTACAAACAGATGTCATCATAATTTTAGGCCATAAATATAAGATCGGGTCATAAAAATAAGATGGGAATTTTCAAGAAGAATCTTAATAGACATCAGACTAACATATATCTACTTGGTAGTTCTCTCTTTGTGCAGTGAAATGGGAAATCTGTGTTGCCAATTAGTCAGTTTAATAATGTTTGACAAGATCTACTTAAAGGGCTACCACAGCAATAAAATGAATGTTAATTACATTTCAAAAAATCCAATGTGAAAAATCACTTCTTTGAATCTGAGCTTGTCCAGATGGAGACTAAGTTAAAGGTCTATCATTGTGCACTAAAGCTCTTATATACATGTTGTGTAAGTACCATGTTGTGTAAGTACCATGGATTATTTGTATGACTTGTGTATCTTTTAAAAAATAGTTCCTTGTTTTTTTAAAAGCTATGTCAAGGTTGAGATATTCACTCACAAGTGTATCAGAGCTCTCAGTTCAGGTTGCTGCATCACAGAGGACAGCCCTGCTTTGCTGAAGTATTGCAGTACCAGTTTTGTCTTATTTCAAAGGGCTCAAAAACAAAATAAGATCCTTTCAGTCTGATCATTGTCAGTTCAATGGCAAAGCTCCCATAGACTTCACCATCAGAGCAGATTTAAAAGTTTATTAGAAAATATTTAAATAAAGATAATACAAAGAGTTTGATGTGTCAGTCATTAGCTATCGGGGGCAACATACAGAGTATGGGGGGGTGCTGGTATTTGGTTATGGTTCAGCATAGAATACATACAGTCTGTAATGTCCCCAATGCAGGGTGCACGGTGGGTGGGGCTTTCTCTTCAGTTCGTATAAATCTTTCGCCTTTTACTAAAGATTTCCGTGGAGGGGAGCAGTGAGGGTACATCGCTCATATAGTGGGTTACACACAGTCATGAGTATGAGTAAGCGGGCCAGGTAATGGGGACAGGGTGACCCTCACGTGGTGGAATCCAGATCGGTTGGTTCAGGACTCAGGGGATATAGTTTAGTAGGGGGGTTGTAAGGGTTTCCCCCTCCCCCCCGTGGGTGCGTGGAGCCACATCGGCTCACTCCTGGTATTGGCGGTGGCCGGTGATGTGTTCAATGTAAATGTCTCTAGACCACTGGATAGTGTCCGAGACCATCAAGCGTCTCATGAGTCGCGCATAGTGACGGCCCACCCCACAGGCCCTAAGTACACGTTCATTCCAGGGGTCCCAGGTGCCTAGCGCCCCGATGATCAGGGCGTCGGTGTAGACCTCGTAGCCCTTTGCCCGCAAGGTGTCAGTCAAGGGGGCGTATTTTTCGAGTTTGCGGGCTCGGGCTTCACGGAACGCTGGGGTCCTGTTCTCGAATGGGATTGTCACGTCGACGAGGATGATCTTTTTCTGCTCCTCGTCCGTGACGACGATGTCCGGGTGCAGCGGGCTGTTGGTGCCAGGGATGGTGCGGTTGACTGCAATCTCACCGAGATGTGGGGCAATGGCCTTCACTAGGCGGTCCTGGATGGCGTTGTGGCGCAGCTGCCAGGCTTTGGCATGGGGCTTGCAGCTGCACAGGACGTGGGGCAGGGTCTCTAGGGTGTACCCGCACTTCCTGCAGCGCTTGTCCCGGTTTCCGTGACGGATAGCTCCATTGAGCGGGACGCAGTTTAGCCGGGCGCGGTGTATGAACCGCCAGTCGGCGAAGCGGATGAAGCTGCCCGCGGGGAGGAAGTGGTTGCTGGAGTCCCACTTGCTGGTCACCTCGAAGGCCTTGCCCTGGTCCGGGTTTTTTCCTCAGGGTGTCCACGTAGAGCGCGTGGACGGCGGCCTTCAGGGACTTCTCCAGCACGCCTCTGGCTCCGGGGCTGACGGTGATGCTGCCCTCCGTCCCGATCTGCGGCACCAGAACTCCCAGCTCCTGTCGCTCCTCGCTCCATACCCAGCGGCAGCCCAGTCGCTTCCCTAGTCGGCGCGTGGCGTTGCGGGCGCGGGACCACAGCGAGGCGGTGTCCCACCTGTCTCGGCCGAATTCGCCGTCCAGGGAGCCGCTCAGGAAGGTGGCTACATCCTGGCCGGAGGAGGCCTGCCGATTCGGTGCTCGGTGGTAGCGTGCAGGGCGGTCGCCGCGACGCTCTTAACTGTGGTGTCCGGGCACGTCAGGAGGCGGAAGGCGTGCGTGATGACCGCGATGTCACAGAGGTCTCCCATGCGGGGGACGTTGGCGCCGCCGTGTCCTGTGGGCGATATAGATGAGCTCGTTGCTGGCTCTCTGAGGCAGGGACAGCCACTTTTTGACCAGCTGCCGGATGGTGTTGTCTGCCTTGTTGAGGGGCACCTTTGCCACGGCGGAACCTCTCAGGACAAAGGCGATGTGGGGGATCAGGAAGGTGTTGAGGGCGTTGATCTTCTGCCATGGGTCCAGCAGTGATGTGTCGATCTTGGCGGCGTCCTGCAGGATCTCCCAGATGGTGTCCTCGGGGGTCTGCCGGATGCGGAAGCCCATCGGCGTGCCGAGGTGTTGGTACGCCTGCCCTTCGGCCAGGGGGACGACGAGGCCCCAAAAGAACTTAATGGTCAGTCCCATCAAGAATCGAGTCCCCTCAACCATTATTGAAATCAGCGAGAACAGAGAATCTTACAAAAAATCTGCAACATTAAGGTCAGTTTTAGTAGAGTATTTAACTAGAGTGAGTGAATTATTTTGATGGGCATGTAAAATATTATTTGAAATGTTATTAGTTGTTTTATGTAAATGTCAGTCAACATGCAGAAGAGTGGATGAATAGCAGAAGGGCCTGAAGCTTCAGAGGGTAAATAGTTTTCTGCTTCCATCTATTGGTGACCAGGAAGAAAAATGACCACAGAAAGAGCTTCATTGGCATACACTTTCTACCCAGAATTCCTCCAGTGACACTTTTGAAGTCACCATAACTATAAACTCAGAATTAGTTGAGTAGTAAACTGAACTGAGAAAGCAATGAGGGGGGAAAGGGTTTCTACTTTGTTGCAAGGAGTTGGTTCTGTATGCTGCTGTTTTCCCTCCACTGAGGTGGCTCTTTACTGAGACTGCAGGGGCCAGCAGTGGAGCTGAGTGAGATCAGGTGAAGCCCTCCTATGCAATCACTAAATAAAACTGAAGTCATGCTAGCTGGGTTAGGTGATAAGTCCTCAAAGAAAGGATCAGGCATTGCTTGCCAAGGGACTAGAGACAGCCTACCTGAGTGTACCCCAGGACTCTGGATGATTATGCTATCTATTGACACCAACCTGTGAGTTGAGTTTAGTGGATTGCAAAAGGGGAAATAATGTGTTCCTATGGATGTTCACAATGGTGGGTGGGGAACAGAGTTACTGACAATTGCCACAGGTACTGTGGGGGAGTTTTTTATTTATCATTCTTACAGATATATTGTTGCTTTGTTTTCCCAAGTTGATGGTGTGTTCCCTTTCCCTCTAATAACATTTTCCTTGCTTCATACACAGACTCAGTGCTTTTGCATGGGCAAGTATTGACTGTTACTGGTGCACAGGGAAGGTATTTTAAAACTCTGGGTGGGGGCTTGAGCTGGTGACGTGTATTAGTTTTAAGATGAACCTCTTGCTGTTTTGAGTCCTTGTTACTGCTGACAATATCTGGCAGAAGGGTTACGGTTATGCATTCTACAGTAGTGCCTAGAGACCCAAAGCAGGAGGCGAGCCCCACTGTGTTAAGTGATGTGCAAATACAGCATAGAGATGTTTCTGTTCTACAGACCTTACAGTCTAAATAAAGACAGACAGAGGGCAGAAGGGAAACAGAAGCAAAGTGACTTTCCTAAGGTCACATAGCAGGTCTGAGCTAGGACTAGAGCACAGGCCTGCTGACAGCCATTCCAGTGCCTTATCCACTAAACTGTGCTTCTCCTCTGAGAAAGTTTTGTTTGTTTTGCATGGATTAGTTAATTTTCAAGAGTGTTTTGCAAGGCTGACAAAGGGCTACTCCTTAACAGTTTTTGTTCACTGATAATGCCATTCATCTTGCAAGTTCAGTACAACATGACAAAAGCTCTTTTTTGTGTGAATAATTTACAGACGGCTGAGGAAGCAACCCTGAATGTTTTCTTGTAGCTACCACTTAATATTTAGTATCTTGGTTATCTTATTAAAATAAGTTTCTTAATGGAAGTTGGAGTGCACAGCCAATTTTATTCTTACTGCCTTTGCATTTCAAGTTCCACGATGATTTTCCATTTTAAATGTGAGAAGCAAAGCTAACATTAAAACTGAGTTAATCTCAGGTTTATGCTTAACAAAAGAATGGGGAGAAACATTCTACACAAATGTTAATGTGCCTATTTACAAAAGTTCTCTCCCTCCCCAACCCCCTGTGAAATCGTCTGGCATTTCTTGATTTTCCAGAGATATCACAGCTGAACTTGATGGTTGCTTCTATTCTGTGGGACTGGAGCATCCCAGCTGCACTCCAAGGCCCTATTATGGATTGTTCTATTTACCTCTGGATAGCTCCACCTCCTGGCAGTTTTGGGGATTAGCTTGGTCAGGCTGACACCCCTTTCAGTGGTTACTCCCTACCAACTTCTCCTCTGCAGCCCCTCTCACACTCTCAGGAGTTGCAGCTGTCCTCTTTGTGACTCAGCCCCCTGACCAGGTCACTATTGTGATTTCCACTTCCTGGGTAAGTATCAGGGTTCCTGATTTCCAGCAATCTCAGGAAGTCTTCTGCTTCACTGCCTCCTAGTGCCACTCTCACAGTGGCTGGCAGGGGAACTCAGGCCCACCCTCTACTCCCTGTTCTGGCTCAGGGACCCCCTATGCAGCAGGCAAGGTCTGTTCCTTGCACCTTGTTGCTTTTCCCTGGGTTACATTCATACCTCTGGATTTGCCAGTCTCTTCAGTCCCTCCTCCTAGAGAGTAAACTTTAGGCACCTCATCTCTGCAATCCCCAAACACATCTCTCTTTTCCTAATGAGTGACTGCAGACTCCTTCCTTCTAGCACCCTCCACTTTCAATTTTCTGTCTTTTGTAGAAGCTCTGCCTTTCCGCCACAGGTGAAATTCTCTCTAAACAGCTACCTCTGTCCTCAGACTCCCACATTTACAGCCTAATTAGCTGAGTGGACTCACCTGGCCCAATTCAGGTGTTGCAGGAACAATGTAGGAGAGCACACCACATCACACTCCCTCCTTGCAAACATGTGAATAGTTCCACTGCAAGCAAGTATTATTACTTATGTACATCAATGTTTCCAGGCTTAGGGGGTAACTCTGTATAAGTATTTGAATAAGAAAGAAGAAAAGGCTAAGTGAAATTATTCTACATAGACTCTAAAGTAGTTTTTCTAGTATCTATTTTACAAATTCTACGATATATCAGTCACCCCTTAGTATCTTGTATACTGAATATATATGGTTGCCTAACTATGAAATAGATCCAAACCACAAAACAGATCATTTACTCTCTTGTATTATCAGACTCATACAGGCCTAATTTTTAGAGATGCTGTGCACCTGCAGTTCCCACCGAAGTTAAAGGTCACTTTGCAAGGTTTGAGCCTAAACCACCCATTTCTATTTCTTTCTTAAACCAATACAAATGTTAAAAGAATCTCCTATGGCTAAGAAATAAAAGTAGGAGACTAAGATTAGGCCTACTTTTGAATCTTCCCTGCTCTCCCCACTAAAATTGGTTAAGCTATCTTTCTAATAACTAAAATAAGATAATTTAAGTGCTAAGAGGGGACCAAAAATGTCAGTCAGGGCTCTAAAGAAAACTGCACAAGACCTTTGTTGGATAAAGAAAGATCCCAGGTTGCCACATGCAACATTATAAAATCTAGATAGAATAATTATCCTATGAGGAGAACATTTAATTGAATGCCTGGAGCCAATTTGAACTGGGAGAGCTAAATTTGAAATTAAAATAAATTATGAAATGATTGGATACAGCTCTAGATAAATTGAAAAGAGAGAGCCCAACTAATAAAACTAAATCAAGAGTATATCTAGGAGTGTGTTTTCTCTAACCCCCCACCCCTCAAATCCACTAACCAAAAGACGAATCAAAGCTTCCATAGAGAGTGAGAATTTGAACAAGCAAAGAAGCCAAACTGACAGAATTAATCAGTCCACTGCTTGTTCAGGGAAAGCCCCTGGTGGGCTGGGCCGGTTTGTTTACCTGCTGTGTCCTCAGGTTCAGCCGATCGCGGCTCCTGCTGGGGGCTGCGGGAAGCGGTGTAGGCCAAGGGATGTGCTGGCCACCCTTCCCGCAGCCCCTATTGGCCTGGAGCGGCGAACCATGGCCAGTGGGAGCTGCGATTGGCCAAACCTGCAGATGTGGCAGGTAAACAAAAGAGCCTGGCCCGCCAGGGGCTTTCCCTGAACAAGTGGCGGACCGGCTTTGAGAACCACTGTTCTAGAGGGGAGCTTTGTCTCATTTCTTTCATGAGAACACAATCCATGCATGAATAAAAATTTAGATGAGCTCTGGATTGCTCTAAGAGGCTTATCTCTACTGATTGATATATTTGAGATTTTGATTATAAGTGTTAGTTAAAGATGAAAATCACCCTCATGCAGAGGACCAACAGAAAGTCCTACATGCTTCTTAAGCCCCAATAGAGCCATGGGTTTAGTTGTCTTGATTGGGCTTTCCATACTGAGGTGAATTTCACCCTAAAAGCACGATTAGGAAAAGGGAATACAATAAATAAAGGATAATGTAGCTATTTCAGGATTGATTGAACAGTGCATGTACTGTAAATAGATTGAGAGAAAACTGAAACTTGAATGAAGGCAGACCTTAACAGCACTTTTAGTAATTATGGGAGAGGCTGTCCCATTCCCACTGACTACTGCTTCTGTTTGGGAGGAAAATATTACACTTCCGTGAGTGTGTATTTATCACACAGCAAACATCTAACCTCTATATCCAGTTAACATAGGGGAAGAACAAGACAATTACAATCTGTCAAAAAATAGGGAGAATCCTTCAGTTTTTCCATAGTTTCCTGAAGAAAAAGTATAAATTCTATCACTTCTAAACTTTCTTAATCTCATGCAAACCAGTTAAGATACACTTCAGGCTAATTGTTATACTCACTAAAGCTCACTGAGAGAAAGGAGTCAAAAGAGAGGTTAAACTTACTTCAGACATGAGACCTCTGGAAACCAAAAAGGAATCTGAGAATTTGGAAAAATGACATTAGTTTTCAGAGAAGAACTGTACAATTTCTACAGGGTTTGGGTGCATGAAGGGGATCATAGAGTGAACCTAGGGCTCAGTTGCATGGACTAGATGTAAACAGTTTGTTTGCAGGTAGGACTTCAAAAACTCAAACCTTTAAAGGATATTCTGGCACTGCATACAGAGATAGTCCCCTCCACAATAGAAGTCTCTCTCCGTCATTCCAGTTGATTCTCTTTCCCAACTAGTCCTGTGACCCTCTTTACCTTAGATATCTTTGGAGTGGGAAAGGGCAATTGCTTATGCCCTTTTCTGTAGACTGACTCTTCCTTCATTGCCACCCAGAGACTTTTGGGTAGTAAAAGGTAACCACTCCCCCAGCAGGGTCTTCTGGAAGATGGCAAGTCCAAAAGATAGACTCCCTTATCCTAAAGGGTCTTTTTCAGTGGGGAGAAGAAGGGTGCATTCAATCCCCAACAATACAGTAGAAACAGAGAAAACAATGTTATTCTGGTGGTCAACTGACTCTATTGAGCTACAGCAGAAAGAAGGTCCGTAATCCATAGCTCCTGGACTTCAGTAAACCTCCGATGTTGTGCGAGGGGAATGGAATCCCAGGTTACCCAGCCTATGTAAGAAATTTCAGTGCATGTTAGTGAACTTTGATGCATCAAGTTATTCCCAGTGTATATCTGACTTGCTCTAGGTTTCTCCAAGTGTTCAGCTGCAAACTTACTGAAGCTCTAATCTCTGTATGCATTTTGCTCATGGAACTTCAGGGAAATATTCTGAAAGGTTAATTCAAAAGTTTTGGACTAACACATTTTATCATTCATGACTCTCCACTAATGAGCTGTGCACAGCTTGTGCTAGAACCCAAAAGCAAACGTTAGCTATTTTGCTGATTGGTTTTTACCTAGTGTGAAATGCTTTCAGGGGAAATGGGTGATACAAGGATGGACTTTGAAATACTAAATAATATAAAGTAATATATATAGTATGAAATAATGGAAATAGATGAATAGATTGAATCTGAGTTAATATGAGGGTTAGCTCCTATTGTAAGGCTTCTTCCTTTTTATTTTTAAATGACCATGGTGCTTTCTTTAAGTCTTATTAGAATGTAAAGATGTTCTCCTACTAAGGTTTAGACTGAAGACTTGCAGTGTGTAATTGTTACAGACAAAATGATCTCATGAATGTCTTGCCTTTCCTGTTAAATGGAGCATTTTCTTCAAAAAATTGCTTGAGCGGAACTCATATGATGTTGAAATTTCTGCCATGTCAGCAAGATCTGCTGAAGACGTGGAACATGTTTATAGTCATGTTTTGACAGAGAGTCATTACATGTTCTTATTTACATGCCCACTCAAATACACAACCATCACAACATTAAAGGGGCAATGAACCAAACTACATTATCTCCAGTGTTTGTCAGTTCACCAGTATCAGAAATAAATCTGCTCTTATGGTGTGATAGAATTTAAAAATGGAAAATGCTCTACCTTTTGGATCCTAACTAGCTCGAACCCTGTCAGAGGAGGGTTGTTCTGTTCAATACATTTTCTAGCATTTATTTTTGTATTCTACTTTTAAAAGTTCCAAGTTTTGGAGCTTCCACCCCTTCCTATGACAGATTATTCCATCATCTAAAAGATTTCTGGTGTAAGAAAGTTCAGTCTAAATTTTCCCTTACTTTCATCCCTTGCTCCTTAGGCAAACCTTCATTTACCACTGCAAACCATTCCTTTTCCTCCTTGGAGTTTACACCATTCAGACATTCATACTATTTTGCTATGGCACACTGCTGAACAGGTGGATAAATCAGCTTTCATAGTATGATGCAAATTCAATTAAAAAGAATAGCCCGTCTCTTCAGTTTTGGAGGTCATGTGTTATTATATTGCGTACATTGTGCTGTATTTGATCATGTCTGCAGATAATAGGACAAGAGCAGCACAAGGTCAAGAAGTGGTAAGATAGTATCTGACTGCTTTCTGCAACCCAAGCAGAGATTTTGCAGCACTTGCCGCCAAAACATCAGAATTGGGGTCCACAACGTATACACACCTATATTTTGTGTTCTCTTTTGGCTTCTCTGCATGTACACTGCTGGTCTATAGTACGTGTGTTGTTCTTCATAACTGAAGATCCTCCTGTGTTTGAATCCTATGTTTCCTCTTTCAGGCTGTTTATGGTAGGTCATTACAAACTGACACTGGAACGTTGTCTTGCACACCTCCGTAATGAATAATTATTGATATTTGTCTGACCATGGCAGGTGTAATCACTTGATCAACCCTTACCAGTCTCTCTGCATATGTGACCCAGCACAATTATATCCAAATTGAGCTTCAGCCAGGTCACCCCCAAAGAAGCCAAAGCCTTTGGCCAGACACTGGGAATGCTTTGTTACCACATTGTCTACTCTGATGAAACAAGGACACAGAACATGTAGATGGCATTGCAAGCCAAACCACTTATCTTTCCTACTGGGCTTATTGAAAATGGGGCGTGACAGAACAGAAACCTAAACAATGAGGAGTACTTGTGGCACCCTAGAGACTAACAAATTTATTTGGGCATAAGCTTTCGTGGGCTAAAACCCACTTCATCAGATGCATGGAGTAGAAAATACAGTAGCAGGTACATATACTCAGTACATGGAAAGAAGGGAGTTGCCTTATTAAGTGGAGGGGTCAGTTTTAATGAGACAATTGAATTAAAGTGGAAGTGGGCTATTCTCAACAGTAGAATACCAAGGGAGGAAAAATCACTTTTGTAGTGGTAATGAGGCCAATGTAATCAGGGTGGGCCATTTCAAACAGTTGACAAGGTGTGAGTATCAGTAGGGGGAAATTAGTATGGGGAAAAAGCCTGAATCACCTTAGTCAGAATAGCCCTTAGGGCAGATGAACAACTATCCAGTATTGCCCTTTCAATGAGAAATTAATAGAGCCACTGAGGTGTGACTCTGTCCCTATCTGGGGCCACAGGAATACTAACACTACATTTTTGTGTTCCATGGCATCATACAGAGCTTGGCAGAGTTAAAAGAATAAACAGGTTTTTGAGACAGGATTGCAGCATGTTCTTTATATCATACCACGCCTAAAGCCAGACAGAGTTCAAGGAACGCTCTGTCCCTGTCCTAATAATCCTGAGTAAAATGAAGGTTTGCAACAGAGCAATATTGGTGTGGATAAAAAGAACAGGAGTGTTTGCATCAACCAAAAGCCTCTTGAGCAAGAGTTTAACAGATGCTTGTAGGAGAGATGTTGGAAGCTTGGACTGTGAAGGGAGGCACTGACATTCTTCATCACTGCAGTAGCTCTGGTTCCTGTGGTTCTAGCCTCAAATCAGTGGGGATTCCCCATTTAAGATGCATATTGAAGAAGCCTGAGGGGTTGGATGAAGGTCAGAGAAATATGAGACAGTCTCTGGCTATGTTTCTCTCTCATCCTGGTGTGGCTCTCTGGACTAGCAGAGAGCTTCCTGCATTGAAGGGCTCATTTATATTTTGCGGCGTATAAAGCTCCAATTTAAACACTTATTTTCATTTGAATCTGCAATGGCTTAAAAATTGGTTCAACTGCTTCCTTCTCAGAGCTCGGCAGTCCAACAGCCATCCCCATCAACATAACCTGGAACTTTCCAGACTCCATCCAAAATAATTACAAGCAAAAATAAATGAACTTGGGGTCCATTTAGTGTATAAAGCTTTAAGAAGTGTGGTGATTGTGTCGGGTTACCATACCTTAAAGCTTTGGAACATTCTGTATGGCAGAGTTCCAAAGATGTCAGTCTGGAAGCAGCTGCAGATGGTTTGTGAGTGGATCTAAGAATGGAGTGCAGCTGGATATAGCTTGTAAACAAGGCATCCCTTCTGTGCTCACTTGATTATTTCTTGTTATTGTGATCCAGTGAAAGTCACTGGAGCTAAATAAAAAGTCATTATTGGATTCTAGGAGACCTAACAGGCTATGCTCGCTGGTGCAGGGTCACTCACTTGGGGTAGAGAAGGTGACATTTGCCTCAGGGATCTCCTGGGAATTCTGTCTGGAAGGACAGGTTTAAGATGGCGTTAATGTCTCCTACTGATGGAGGCAGTCTGTGGGATGCATTGAATCAGTGTAGCCTCTAGATGTCTTAGCAACATTGTCTCTGTTTTGGAACCATGCTGGGTGGCCGTAGGTCACCTGGGGGAGTGAGTGTTTTGGTTCCTTGCATTGTCAACCCCTTTCTGAGCAGACTTTCCTCTTCCTGGGACCTGAGCTGGTTCCTAGATGGAGCAGGTATGACCTGTGATTGACTTATTCCAATGTGCTTTTCTTTTGTCCATTTGTGCTTATGTTCCATTCACTGACTAAAGTGTAATTAATGATTTTAGAGCTCCAGAGTCAGTTCATTTTTTATTTGCTGTCTGCTGTTTTATAGCATGGTTGATGTCTTCAAGGTCCCTGGGCTTCTTTATATTCTATATGCTGCCTTCTGGCTGGCCTTCACTAACACTAATGAATGTTAGAAGGCTTTATTTCTGTCAATCACTATGGAAACAATGCTCCTTCCCTCCTGAGGGGTGTTAGCATAATTGCAAATAGGCAGGCATCTGAAAACCACTAGGCCAGAAACCCTGTGAATAAAGGTGCTGTAGCTGATTCTTCACTGCCTTGCACTTGGTGTCGTTATTTATGACTTGATAACGTGAGTGCCAAGTGGGTATAAAATACTGCTATGACAATATGGCAAGAGATGGGTCCTTGTGAGCCACCCGGAAAAGGAGACTTAAAACAGTCATAGATTAAATTTGGATTCTTATAGGTCACAAGCTAAAGCCCTGATCCTGCAAACATTTACACATGTGAGAAGCACCACTGAAGTCAGTAGAACTACTTACTTTAAAGCATGGTTCAAAAGACGTTTGTAACGGTTCTCTGTCTCTGACTTTAATGCTAATGTAAACAGAAAGGTGCAAACAAGTCATAATAAAAATTAATATATGTTGCCTCTTTCTATATCAGTTGTTCGTAAGAAAATCATGATTTTCTTAAATGTCATGGTATTTACAGAATAATTTCAGTGAATAATGCTTGGTCTCGGGTTTATTCATAACCAGACCATTTGAGGATTCAATATTTGAAATTTGAGCTGTTTTGACTGGACATATAGGTCACAAGGTAAATTTGTTTCTCTATTTGGTTAAACACAATTCCTAAAATCAGGATTCAGATGCAAGTATTTGTGTATGAATTCAAAATTTCCTTTCTAAAATTATTCTCCAGTGTTTGCTTAAAATTCACTTATCTAGGATGTCCCTAACTTTAATTCTAGTTGAGTTCTAGTTCTAATATTTTCTAGTATAGTAATAGTCCAAGTATACATTGCTCTGTCGTAAGAGATGTAGTCCCTCCCCCCCCGCCTCCTGATGCACACAAATAATGATTTCTGTGCATTCACCTTTGGGATTATTGTTTTCTCCCTTAAATGATTTCATTTGCAAATTTCATTATGGCATGATATGGGTCCCATCTGGCATTTCTTATGTAATGATATGCTTTTGCTTTGGAGCATTCATTAAGGTAATTATATTCCAAAGCAACTGGAAATCACTTCTGAAAGTGAGTTTGCATGTAACTACTGTACTTAGAAAACTTTACTTAATTGTAATTTATATACATTGCATTAAACCTGACAGGGATAATGGCTCTGTACTGATTTTTCTTGTTATTATTGACTAAAATGCTCTGGCTGCTAATTATTATTTTAACTGCCTAGAAATAGGAAAATTTTGTTCAATGGATTAAAAAGTGTTAAGTCCCCTTGAGAGACTTGTAAGGGCACCGAAAGTGTTAAGATCAGCTTAGAACGAGTTTTGCTTTTATTTCATTTGACCAAATCTGACTTCTTGTGCTTTGATTCATAATCACTTAAAATCTATCTTTATAGTTAATAAATCTGTTTATTCTATTGAAGCAGTGTGTTTGGTTTGAAGTGTGTCAGAGACTCCCCTTGGGATAGCGAGCCTGGTGCATATCAATTTCTTTGTTAAATTGACAAACTCATATAAGCTTGCATCATCCAGAGGGCATAACTGGATACTGCAAGATGGAGTTTCCTAGGGTTGTGTCTGGGACTGGAGATATTGGCTAGTGTCATTTGGTTGCACAATCCAAGCAGTTTACATGCCAGAGGCTGTGTGTGAACAGCCCAGGATTGGGGGTTCTCATAGCAGATCAGGGTAAGTCTGGCTCCCAGAGTCAAGGACGGGCATGAGCTAGCAGATCACTGGTCCAGATAACACCAGGGGAACGTCACAGTGGCGCAGCGAGCAGGGTGTATGCGCAGCTTGTTACTCCAAGTGAAGTTCACGCTTTAAGCACTGATATTTATGACTTTGAGTGAGTCTTAGGTGCAGTTGCTAAGAACAGACAAGAGGAGGTCACAGTCTTGTTATTTTCTGTTTGCTTATTTTGGGAAAGGGAAGTAAGAACAGGAAAGCAGGA
Source organism: Chelonoidis abingdonii (assembly GCF_003597395.2). Classification (NCBI taxonomy): domain Eukaryota; kingdom Metazoa; phylum Chordata; order Testudines; family Testudinidae; genus Chelonoidis; species Chelonoidis abingdonii. Next base: position 270,377,693 of record NC_133770.1, read on the forward strand.
AATTGAGTGAAAGCAGTGACGTGATTGTGAAGTTGGAGCTTTTTAGGCTGCAGGTTGCAGAAAAGGAGAGGGAGCACCAGAGATTATTGCAACTGAAAGAACTGGAGATAAGAGAGAAAGAGAGAGAGAGAAGAAAGAGAAAACACCAGCTGGACCTGCTAGAGAAGCAGAACCAGAGGCCCTCAATCCCAACGACTCGTATCACTCCCCATATCCACAAATGGGAACACCTATGTCCTGCAGACAGTGAGGAGGATGATATTGCTGAATATTTGACTGCCTTTGAAAGGCTGTGTGTAATACATGAAATCCGTCATAATAAGAAAATTCCTACCCTGATTGTGAAATTAACTGGTAAAGCTCGAATTGTATTCAGATTGAATGCCTATTGAAGATGCTTTAGACTACTGTAAATTTAAATATACTGTTTTGTGAAGTTTTCAGATTACCCCTGAAGCATATAGAGTTAAATTTAGGAATCTTAAGAGTGATATTGGTATGAGTAATGGGGAATATGTAAACAAAATGAAAGATTTGTTGGAAAAATGGGTGAGGGGTAAGAGGTTGCAAGTTTTGAAGGAATGCTTGATCTTGTTGCTCAAGAGCATTTCCTAAGCATATGTAAGGTTGATGTAAAGCAGGGTCTATAGGACAAAGATGTAAAGACTGTGGATAAGATGGCTTTTTAGCTGATGCTGTTGAACATCTATTGAGGGCAGTCCACAGAAAGAGGGGTTTAAAATTGGTGGGAAGGGAGGATCTATTTTGCCCCTGGGAAGAGTGAAGGGGGTTGGGAGCCTAAACATTCTCCTACCCAAAACCATCCCTTTACTAGTAACTCCTCTACCAAATCTCCTTTAAAAGCAGACGAGCCCAAAAGATGCTATCAGTGTAATTCAACTGACCATCTGAGGAATAAATGCCCTGCGCTAGGAGGAAGCAGAAAATCAATAGCTCATGTTAGTTTTGCTGTCCTCAACACAGAAACTCCCCAGGCAATCAAAACCCATCATATTGGTTTTGTGAGATTAGCCTCTGCAGAACCAGACATGGAGCATGTTAAGGTTGTTGAAATTAATGGCAGGGAGTGCTTGGGGCAGAGGAATACAGGGGCCTGTAGTGTATATACCTTCGCTGATTTATCAGTGAAAGATGACTTTTGCCAATAAAACTGTGTAGTGTACACAAGGCCTAAGCTTGCATAGGTAATCATAAGTCTGGCATTTTAGAAATTTTGTAGTGCTTTACTTTGCAACCTAAACTTTCTTTTAGCACTGCTGAGCATTTAACAAACTATATTAAAAGAGAGTCCCCTGGATTCTAATGTAAATGGATCTTGTTACAGTTATATGACTGATCCATTAACTCACACTAACAAGTGAAAATTTCAGTGCAGGAGGGGAACCATATGCTGGGACCACTTTAGTTATTTTTATTCTGTAGCTTTCAGCTTTTCTAATTAATGAAGATGGTTCCTCACTGTGTGTTTAAGGACGGCGAGTCAGTCAGTGCTATTTTCTGCTGTTTTCCCACTTCTCACTATTCAGCTGCAAAGAACAAAATAGCAAGATTTTTTCACAACCTCTGAGGATACGTGTGCCCCATTCTTTATTATTTGTCACTTCTTGCACTTGCCAGCCTGTGGTGTGAGATGAGAATGAGTGACGCATCATTGGGTAAGGGAAGAAGGGTAGGATGCATCAGGCGAGGTATTTCCAGCAAGGATAAGGAGGTGTTAGTACCGTTATATAAGGCGCTGGTGAGACCCCACCTGGAATATTGTGTGCAGTTCTGGTGTCCCATGTTTAAGAAGGATGAATTCAAACTGGAACAGGTTCAGAGACGGGCTACTAGGATGATCCGAGGAATGGAAAACCTGCCTTATGAAAGGAGACTCAAAGAGCTTGGCTTGTTTAGCCTGGCCAAAAGAAGGCTGCGGGGAGATATGCTTGCTCTATATAAATATATCAGGGGGATTAACGTTAGGGAGGGAGAGGAATTATTTAAGTTTAGTACTAATGTAGGCACAAGGACAAATGGGTACAAACTGGATATTAGGAAGTTTAGACTTGAAATTAGACGAAGGTTTCTAACCATTAGGGGAGTGAAGTTCTGGAACAGCCTTCCGAGGGAAGTAGTGGGGGCAAAAGACTTATCTGGCTTTAAGACTAAGCTTGATAAGTATATGGAGGGGATGATATGATGGGATAGTTTAATTTGGGCAATTGATCTTGGATTATCAGCAGATAAGTCTGCTCAATGGTCTGTGAGGGGATGTTGGATGGGATGGGATCTGAGTTACTGCAGAGAATTCTTTCCTGGGTGCTGGCTGGTGAGTCTTGCCCACATGCTCAGGGTTTAGCTGATCGCCATATTTGGGGTCGGGAAGGAATTTTCCTCCAGGGCGGATTGGCAGGGGCCCTGGAGGTTTTTCGCCTTCCTCTGCAGCGTGGGGCATGGGTCACTTGCTGGTGGATTCTCTGCAGCTTGAGGTCTTCAAACCACAATTTTGAGGACTTCAATAACTCAGTCATGGGTTAGGGGTTGTTATAAAAGTGGATGGGTAGAGTTCTGTAGCCTGCTTTATGCAGGAGGTCAGACTAGATGATCATATTGGTCCCTTCTGACCTACGAGTCTATGAGTCTATGAGGTGCTCAGCAGAGGTAGAAAAGGGGCCATGTGAATTTCTGCTTATGTGCTAACACTCTTATGGACATTTTCCAGGAAGTGTGGTTCAAAAACATGATCAATAGAGCAGTTAAATATACGACCTCCTCCCCCGGGAACAACTTTCAGAGTTAGAAGAGAAAATATTAGGTAATTGTCAACAGGATCCCTCTAAAATAGTCCAAAATCTTGATTTTTTTGTTAAAATGAAATCCTTCCTATTGAAAAAATTAAACACTAATACCCAGGTTGCCTGTGATATGGAGATTTAGTGAAATCTGCAACAGGTGGTACTGAAGGAATAATAATGCAGCTTTTTGGAATATTATTCCCTAAAGTACCATGGACAGTATTGCTGAGAATGACACGGAGAAATAATAGTTCCATGGGTAAACAGAGGCGCAGGGACCAAAATATCAATTATCCTATCTATAGAGCAGCAGGCATACTTATGTTTGGAGAAAGTCTAAATCATTATGGAGGGCTATGCATAACATCTCTACTTCCTTTTCCACGTGAGATCTGATAGCCAGCTTTAGGCAGTTTTTCTCTGAAAGCACTATTTTTTTGTCCCATATGACTCAGGTCTGATCATACCATGACTGCACCATCAGTTAGTGCTCAAATGAGTTTCCTTTAAAATAGATCAGCAGATGTCAGGGCTGGACAAGACCGTCACCTTCACTCAAGCTTTACAGTGGTCCCAGACCCTTCCTGTGGACTTGGAGAGCCATACATGGTGCATGCCTTTGTATTTGGATTGATGAACCTATTTACATTTGAAGAATGGTGGAGAATCATATCCAGTATCTTTGAGAAGCCTCACATACAATGTTGGAGGTGTATATGATAGGTACTTCATTCTAGATTCTCCCTGATTAAGACCTGGTGCAACCACATTCACCTTAATCTTGGTGGGTATAAGTCAGAATTTGAACTTTTGAATATATTGTTAGGGAACACTATGATTTCAGAAAAATCTTGATGTGGAAATTTTGTGCTTTAAGGCAAGAAGGTAAATTGGCTACATTAATTGTGTGTAATTATAATATTTCAATGATAATACAGTGGAACAAATGATTAATAGCCCCTCTAGCTGGAGGCCCCTCCCAATTTGTGTCTGTTACAAATGACAAGTCATTAACTCTCAGGAAAGTGACAATGGCCCAGCTGCTTAAAGGTACTGAGGCCTCCAAAAAGCTTTGAAGATCTGGGCCCATGTGTATACAAGATAATGAATGTAGTCTGAACTTGCTTTCACCTTCTAATGATGCAAAGCGTCCCCAGCAATCATGTATTCATCCTTCAATTACCTCCATGCAGGCTTAATGAATTCTGTGAGGAAGGACAAATAAAATTATACACTTCAAGCTAGACAAAGAAAGTTTTTCTTTATGATGGGAACGCATTAATCTTTAAAGTAGTGCTTAAAGATAAGTTTCTACTTTAAAAAAAATCATAAAAAATCGAGGGGAGCTGAGTGATTAATGTAGACAGTTGGCAGCCATCTGAAACCATCATTTTTTTTAAATAGTGTTTGGTATCTTGAAAGCCACCTGAGCTTCATATATTGTGGCAGCTGTACAGATACTGAAGTGTAAATATGCTTTCTTACGTGTAACAAAATACCAAGGTGCACAAAAGCAGAATAATTCGTTAGTTAGTTACAGTATGTTGCCCTGGAGTTCCAGTGACATATACACCTTTTTGACGAAACGTCTATTTTTTAAAAGTCAAAAAAAAATTGTTTCCATTCCCCACCTACGGAACATGCCCTATTTTCAAACTCTTGCCCACATCCTAGGTATCAGCTTATTTTCCTTTTGTGATTCAAAGGAAGCTTTTTTGATCATATTCAAAGAGGTGCTTGCACCCTAACATCCGTGTTTTGTAGTAATCATTTGAGTGGAATGGAAAGTTCAACCAACAGTTGAGAAAAATGGCTCCTCTTCCCTTTTCCATTTTTCTTGATATAAGAAATCAGTTTCTTTATTAAGAAATCAGTGCCAATTGTGCAATATATTGTAATCTCACCAGAGGATTAACCACAGAGCCTGATTCACGACTGCATTACTCCAGCTTTATACTGGTTTAACTCTATTGAAATCAGTGAGAATCAGGACCACAGTCTCAGACACTAGCCAAGCATCAACTGGCCTCAATACTCCAGTTTCATCCAGTCCAGCAGCACTTCAGTTTCTATTGTAAGAACAGAAGCCTAGAGAGTCTTAAAGATTAGATAATGTTGTGCATCTGTCAAGTGAAAGAGAGCCCCCGATAAAGGAAATAGAAAAACAGCAATATAACCATACTTATGGGAAGGCAATTTTTACTAGTGGTTAGAGCATTTGATGTGACTCAGTTTCTATTCACAATTCTGCTTCTAACTTGCTGGGGTAACCATGGGCAAGTCACATCACTTTCACATGCCTCAGTTTCCCTAGATGTAAAAGGAGAATAAGGAGACTGACGTCCTTTGTAAAGTGCTTTGAGATCTACTGACAAAAAGTGCTGTATAAGAGCTAGATATTATTACTGTTACACTTCATTTTGTATTAGTGAACAATTGTTTGAAATATTTAAGTTTTGGTCAACCAAACAAGGTTGTTCGTTTTTGCTGTTCAGGTGATATAGATATGCAATCACTGTAATGTATAATGAAACTTTTAGCCAATATCAGCCACCAGTAGGTTGAAGAAAAATTGCCACTTTGCAGAGTAGGCCTTCTGATGAAGGCACTGAATGTTATCCTACAGCAGAACGGACTTTTGATAACAGACTGTGCCTTCTAAGGTACTGCTCCAAAGCAGAAGAATAGATTGTGATGGGAACTGTGAAAAGGTAAACACTGACCACAGCCTTTCTTCTCCAAATCAGAAAGGGCCATTTTGAGAGTTACTGTCAAGGTTTAATGATGGCCAACTGATTTATACCAGGGAGACTGATAAAACAGAAATTCTGAGTAAAACACAGATGGTATCCCAGTACTCATTGCTGAGCCCTTGTTAAACCCACTAAGCAGAGTGTTGAACTCTGGATAACTGAAGGACAGGTGACAGTTCCATTTCTTCTTTATTCCCTTTTAAATCTGTATGAGGTATTTCAGAATATTTGTTGCACTTATTGTTCAAACAGAGCCAGAGGAGAAAGTGGCAGTAGCATAAGCATATTGCGGTGTGCTAGACCAGGTCAGCACTGTTCTAGGGTCTTCTGGAAAGGATTTTCTTGTGTGAAAGAGAACACCAATGATGAGGCACAGAGAGACATTTAGGAGTTTGTGACAAAACCCCAGACTGCTACGGCTTGAAACCAGAGAGCCTGGAACTCCTCTCTCTCCTCAGTACTGAGGGATCAAGCTGGAGCTGTGTGCCTCCAGCCAGCCTATCTTTCAACAAACCAACTGAGCAGAGCAGGATGGGAGTTGTGGGTGTCAAGGCAGAATCATATAATATTAGGGTTGGAAGAGACCTCAGGAGGTCATCTAGTCCAATCTCCTGCTCAAAGCAGGACCAATTCCCAACTAAATCATCCCAGCCAGGGCTTTGTCAAGCTAGGCCTTAAAAAGCTCTAAGGATGGAGAATCCACTACCTTCCTAGGTAACCCATTCCAGTGCTTCACCACCCTCCTAGTGAAATACCTTTTCTTAATATCCAACCTAGACCTCCCCCACTGCAACTTGAGACCATTGCTCCTTTTTCTGTCATCTGCCACCACTGAGAACAGCCAAGCTCCATCCTCTTTGGAACCCCACTTCAGGTAGTTAAAGGCTGCTATCAAATCCCCCCTCACTTTTCTCTTCTGCAGACTAAATAACCCCAGTTCCCTCAGCTTCCACTTGTAAGTCATGTGCCCCAGCCCACTAATCATTTTTGTTGCCTTCTTCTGGACTATCTCCAATTTGTCCACATCCCTTCTGTAGTGTGGGGACCAAAACTGGACACAATACTCCAGGTGTGGCCTCACCAGTGCCGAGTAGGGGGGAATAATCACTTCCCTTGGTCTGCTGGCTATGCTCCTACTTATACAGCCTATTATGCCATTAACCTTCTTGGCAACAAGGGCACACTGCTAAGTCATATCCAGCTTTTCATCCACTGTAATCCCCAGGTCCTTTTCTGCAGAACTTCTGCTTAGCCAGTTGGTCCCCTGCCTGTAGTGGTGCATGGGATTCTTCCTTCCTAGGTGTAGGACTCTGTACTTGTCCTTGTTGAACCTCATCAGATTTCTTTTGGCTCAATCCTCAAATTTCTCTAGGTCACTCTGGACCCTATCCCTACCCTCCATCGTATCTACCTCTCCCCCTAGTTTACTGTCATCTGCGAACTTGCTGAGGGTGCAATTAATCCCCTCATGCAGATTATTGATAAAGATGTTGAACAAAACCAGCCCCAGGACCGACCCCTGGGGCATACCACTTGATACCGGCTGCCAACTAGACATCGAGCCGTTGATCACTACCTGTTAAGCTAGACAATCTAGCCAGCTTTCTAACGACCTTATAGTCCATTCATCCAATCCATACTTCTTTAACTTGCTGGCAGGTTGGATTGTAGATCAGGGTTCCAGCCAGGCCTACTGGGATGGAGAGTAGGTATGTAAAGGGGCTTCTTAAAACAGAGAGAGACTCAGAGGTAGCCAGAAGAGATGAGAAGTGTCTCAAAGAATAAGGGGCAAGTAATCCATCAGTTTGCTTGTTTTACTAATTTAACAGACACTGGCATTTTGATTTGGAGGAGGCCTTTGGGATCTGAAAGAACTGGGGACGGGCTATGCTAACTCCAGAAGCCTGGGGAAGTGACACTGCCTGGGTTGGGGAACAGGGTGGAGGGGCCAGGCCAATTTAAGAAAATACAGATGGATACACTGCTGTCAGGGAATTGTTTGTTTAGAAAAAGGTCTACGGTATGGCTTTTGTTTGTGTCCCCCTGCAGCAATGAGTAATACTTGACATGTAAAAATGAGACACTAGTAAACTGAAAATGATTAAACAGTACACTGAAAAAATTAGTTCTGATTCATTGGAGCCTATTGTGCCATAACGTGACATTATATCATCACAAAACAGATCAGATTGGCATTCTCACAACCATCTGAGTTGAAAGTCAGTCAAGCATCTCCAGAGAGATAGGAATTAACAATACCTTCCATCTATGCAGTTATGTGTTCCTTTCCTTCTTCTTTCTCCCCACTGATATGCCCTCATCTAGTTGAGAACCAGCACTTTAATGCTGCTACATGTGTATTTTAGCTACTTGCTATTCAGGATCAGAAAGAGTAATGTCTGGGGAGGCAAATATGAAATATAATTTAAAAGAAAGTTCTCTCAGTCATTCAGTTTGTGGCCTTTGCTGAGTTGCAGCTATAATAGATTTTGCTTAAACTTGCTGGATCATGCATCTTCAAAAATAGTCCAGTAGCCACCCTGGTCAACCTTGCTTTAGGATACATACAAAAGTGGCTTTTTTCTGTATCTCATATTTGAATTATAGGGGTACATGAGGAGGAAGGTTGGGGGTATAGCATGGACCTGTATTGTAATTTGATATAGTAACCGCTCTTTAATGTGAGAAATATTAATAATCTATCTAGCTAACAAAATTAAATAATAATAATTTAAAGCAAATACTTCATTTTGGAATAATTATAAATGATTTTTAGTGTTCTCTCTCATTCAAACTACAGTTGAGTGTCCTGATATAAGTAATACAGGTCACCAGTCATCATTGCTGTTTTCATCTGCAAATGCTAAAGCTGACTTTTTGTTCATTCCACCTCCCTGGAATGCACAAAATAATGGTACATCCACATCGCATAAGGTACACTGATCTCACAAGAGCACTAGATAAACTTCAAAATATGTGGAGGAGCAAGCAAAACATAGTCTGGTGCAGTCTTTGGAAACAGAGGCTTGGAACTGTTTGCTCATCTTATATTTTCAATAAATGCTTCAGTTGTTGGTGGTAAGGAGCTGAGCTTCAGTGTTGATGTGGTACCTTTGCCAACTTTTACTGTCCAGGATTTCTGTAATGGCTCTGACAAGGTGGTGCAATTTGATTGTCAGTTGCGTGCTGCCATGAATGTGGTTGCCAGCTCAATGACATCAGCATGGCTGGATTAATGTAACCCAGCAGAGAGAGAGAGTATCCTGCTCACAGAATCTTCAACAGTGCCTTTGCTGAGGCCAAACTAGGAAGTTACTGTATCACACAGACTGAGAGTGCAGAAGTTGGTCCAATAATAACAGGACATATACCAATCTCCTAGAACTGGAATGGACCTTGAAGGGTCATTGAGTTCAGTCCCCTGCCTTCACTAGCAGGTCCAATTTTCACCCCAGACCCCTAAGTGGCCCCCTCAAGGATTGAGCTCACAACCCTGGGTTTAGCAGGCTAATGCTCAAGCCACTGAGCTATCCTTCCCTTCAAGAGATTATCTCCCCCACCTTGTCTCTCTAATATCCTAGCATCAACACAGCTACAACAACACTACAAACGATTCTACTATTGACAATTCTGGGTGCTTAGTGGGCTGTATAGGGTCTAGCTTTTTAGTAATGACTTCTCAGTCCTTTGCATCTACAGCATTTCTTGACTTCATTTCTTCTTTGTGGATTTCTTTTATTGGGTTTGGTGTGTGGTGTGGCTTTGGTTTATAATCTGTTAATGTTTACAACTGTGTAATATATGAAAATTCTGATGAATGACTATGTAAGAATTTGTCAAGTGAGCATGCTCTGAGTAGGGTGACCAGGTGTCCTGATTTTATTTGGGGCTTTTTCTTATGTAGGCTCCTATTACCCCCAGCTTCCTGTCCTGATTTTTCACACTTGCTATCTGGTCTCCTAGCTCTGAGAATGCATGAAGTATATGCCTTGTGTCTTGGTTTGCAGAGAGGAGGCTGAGTGCTAGCCAGGTAGGTAGGTCTGCTAATACAGACATCACATATGTACATCCTAGCTAATTATGTTCCATAACAAAATATTGATGTGAAATTTCATTAAAATAATTAAAATTCAGTGAAAGTGGTATCACTGTCACCTGACTCGTGAATCCAGAGGGAAGTGGTAATAAGTTCTCATATTTCAAAATGCTCTTCAGTGATAAGGTTTCATCAGGCAGTTTCTTCAAATGTAGCGTGTCATAAACAGATTGTTAAGGGTTAACGTCTCTTTCACCTGGAAAGGGTTAACAAACAGGGAACTAAACACCAGACCAGAGGACCAATCAGGAGACAAGATACTTTCAACCCTGGGTGGAGGGAAGTTTGGGTGTGGGTCCTTTGTTCTGTGTTTTTTTTTTTTTTCTCTCTGGGATGTGAGAGGGACCAGACATTACTACAGGCTCTCTAAAGTTCTGTTCAAATAGTAAGTAGAACAGGCGATTAGGCTTTTTAATTGTTTGTTTTATTCTATTTGCACATGTGGATCTGGCTGGTTAACTTTTATATGTGTAGTTGCTGGGAATATTTTGTTTTGTATTGGTACTGGAGGAAGGGTTTCTTCCTTTGTCTGTAAACTATAGGACCCTGTAATATTTACATTTTGAAGTTACAGAGATAATTCTTTACTTTTTCCTTTCTTTTATTAAAAGATTTCTTTTAGAGAACCTGACTGATCTTTCCTTGTTTCCCTGGTTTTATCCCAGGAGATTGGGTTTAAACACCAGGACTGGTGAGGGAGGAGGGAAGGGGGAGAGAGAGGCTAATTTCTCTCTGTGCCAGGATTACTGTCTCTGTCAGGGAAAGTCTGGGAAGGGGAAGAAGGAGGAATGGTTTATTTCTCCTGGTTTTAAGAATCCAAGGGATTTGGGTTCTTGGGGTCCCCAGGGAAGGTTGGGGAGATCAGAGTGCCCCAAAACACTATATTTTTGGGTGGTGGCAGACTATCAGATCTAAGCTGGTAATTAAGCTTAGAGGAATTCATGCAGGTACCAAAAATTTGGACGCTAAGGTTCAGCTTTGGGAATTATACCTTATGACATAGGGTCTCAACATTCAGAATTCACAAAAACAAACAAAGCCTCTAAAACCATATTGTATGGACAGTAAAACAAGTTACTGTCAAAAACTGGCATTTGGCCACTGGACTAAAAAGGGCCGAGGAACATAAAATTGATTTTAACCATATTTTAAATAACATCAATAAACATATAGATTATGAAAATATCATTTAAAATATCAGAACATCATTTTCCACTATTGGAAAGGAGACCACAACTTACTCATGCAGCTGGTCAAGCTGTTTATTACAATTAACATTCACATTTAATGTAGCTTCTTTTTGCTTAGTGAATCATTTGTCACTGAGCCTGATTTTCTTTGAATATGTTTGTTACTCAGAAGAAGTCACTGAATAATTTGGATGAATAATTTTCAGACTCTGAGTTGTTTGTGAAATGTTCTTTTCAATGATTCAATATTTATGATTCATATTTTATGATTGATTTTTGCTCCCTGATTGGATGATGGAACTTTTTTACCAGAGAACAACAAATAACTCATGTCTGGAATTAATTTTTGGATTAACTGGTGCTAAAATTCAGATTTCACAAACACTTTCCTGAATATATGCTGGCTGTCTAAATACTCAAAAAGCAAATGATTTAAAAAATAATAACACCATAAAGATTAATACCCCACAACATTTTTCACCATTGAATCATATCCATCCTTGGTAGCCTTTTCAGATTTTCAGATTCTTCTGGTTTTTCTGAAGAATTGTTCTATATAAAAGAAATTAGCAATGGGAGGGCAAAGGAGAGGGAAATCAAAGCCTGCTAAAATATAGAAACAATTAGACTTTTCATTTTAATTTTTAACACTGATACAACTTGCAGGTTAAAAGGCTGTATGATGAACTGCCCAACCAAATAATACTCCTAAACCTTTTCAGTCTCAGAGCTTGTCTACACTACAAAATTAAATCGACTTTAATTCGACCTCGAGCCTCTGAATTAATTAAGTCAATTGTGCGTGGCCATACCATGCTCATTGTCTCGATGGAGTGCATCCTCACTAGCAGTGCCTGCATTGATGCACAAAGCAGTGCATCGTGGGTTACTATCCCAAAGTGCAACGTGACAGTGTGTTTTGAGAAGTTTGTGCTATGCCTCATGGGACCAAAACATTGTCTCAGGAGAGAATGGGGACATTGCATCGACATCTCCTGATGCACTGTGCTCAATGGCTAACAACGCAGTGGTTTTTGCGCCTTAAAACCACCACACATATACCATAACCCCAGAAGCATGGAGTCTACTCAGTTGTGCACTCTTGCTGTGAGCATTTCAAACACCTTGCGTCTTCTGCAGTATTTCCAGAGATGAAGTAGGGTCTGCTGTGTGGAACGTAGTGATGTCCTGCAAGCAGCCCTGCTACAAGCCATTGAAAAAAACAATTCACAGTTGCTGCTGGCAGTCACAGAGCAGCTGTACTCTGTTGAACACCATTTCTGATCCCGTGAAACAAGCACTGACTGGTAGGACTGCATCATTTTTCAGGTATGGGATGATGAACAGTGGATGCAGAATTTTTGAATGCAGAAGGCCACCTTCTAAGAACTTTGTGCTGAGCTTTCCCCTACCCTGAAGTTCAGCAACATAAAAATTAGAGCTGCTCTAACAGTGGAGAAGAGAGTGGCAATTGCTATTTGGAAGCTTGCAATGCCAGGCACTTTCCGCTCAGTGGGGAATCAATTTGGAGTAGGTAAATCAACTGTGAGACCAAGTGTTCAGGGCTATTAATCGACTTCTGCTATGAAGGGCAGTGAGTCTTGGAAATGTGCAGGGCATAGTGGATGGTTTTGCTGCGATAGGGTTCCCTGATTGTGGTGGGGCGATAGATGGCACACATATCCCCATCTTGGCACCAGACCACCTTGCCAAAGAGTACATAAACCAAAAGGGATACTTTTCAATGGTATTGCAAGCGCTGGTGGATCACAGGGGGTGTTTCACCAACATCAACATAGGGTGGTTGGGAAAGGTTCATGACATGCGCATCTTTAGGAATGGTGGTCTCGAGGAATGCTGCAATCTGGGACTTTCTTTCCAGACCACAAAATGAACACTGGCGATGTTCAGATGCCAATAGTTATCCTGGGGAACCCAGTCTATTCCTTTCTACCGTGGCTCATGAAGACATACACCAGCTGTCTGGACAGCAGTAAGGAATGGTTCAACTATAGGCTCAGCAAGTGCAGAATGGTGGTTGAATGTGCCTTTGGTCATTTGAAAGGGTGCTGGAGAAGTTTACTAACAAGGTTGAACCTTAGTGAAGAGAACATCCTCATGGTTATAGCTGCCTGATGTGTGCTCCATAATATCTGTGAGGAAAAAAAGGGAGGAAATTTTCCACAGGAGTGAGCAGTTGAGACAGATTGCATGGCAGCCATTTTTGACACCAGGGCAATAAGAAGAGCACAGAAAGGGGCACTTCATATCCACGAGGCTTTGAAAAGCCGTTTCAGTAATAAGTCACAGTAATGTGAACTGTTTGTCTGGATTGTGCTTTTCCAAACTTTCACCTGCCTTGTATCACTGTTCCTGTAAAGCCAACCTCACCACCCAAGCCCACTGCTTCTTCTCAATAAAGAACATTTATTTCTTGAATCCATTTACTTTATTTCACAAACATGGGTAATGAGGGAGAACAAAAAAAAAGGTAACCTTGGGGAAAAGGGGTTGTAAAGTTGGAATGGGAGAAACATTTTCAGCTGTGTAACATAATATCGCATTCCAAACCATCAAAGGTCTGTGAATGGATGCCTTCTGTTCCTTATACCCTCTCCCTGAGTTAAGTGAAAGGATTAATGGACTTTTCGTCCATGCCTCAGGGAATGCTTGGGGAACGGTGATTCTGCACCAGGCAGTTCTGGCTGGCTGTCCATCAGGGTCTGCAGAGGGACTCTACCCTCCTGCTTCTATTCCTGCAGTTTAACCAGACTCCTCAACATGTCTGATTGGTTCATCATAATCCGAAGCATGTCATCCTGCCCCGCACGCTCTTGCTCACTGGAAGCTTTCCTGCTCTCCATGTACATGTCTAACTTCTCGGACAGTGAAATCCTCCACACTCTCAGCTCTTTGCCAGCTGTCCTGGAGGCGATCATTATCTTAGTGAACATGTCCTCCCACATTCTCTTTCTCCTTTTAATCAGTAAAAGTTTGCTTTCAGGTGTTGATGACACACCAAAGGACACATTTCCAGCAGTCAGTCATGGGAAAAAATAAAGGAGCCATTGTACACGAATAAAATGTTTCCATAGCAAGGCCTTTTTCATAAAAGAAGACCCCTTATTACACTAGGTGCAAGCCATAACATAATTAGAATCCGTAACCATTTACTGTGCCATTTTTCTGCTCCAGCCATGGTGAGTTTGCCCCCCTGTGTCACGGGTGACCACATTTTTCATGAAGTTAATGGCAGGCTCATGTTGGGTGCAGAGGTAGCGGGGGGAGGGGGGGGGCGCTGTTTCCTGTGTACCTGGATGAAGTGCAGCAGAGTTGAGAATGATCTCCAGAGCAGTCACAGATGAGCACTGAGGGACACCACCTGGAGGCCAATTAAGTCAAATTACACAATGGTGTATCTGTACTACTGTCATAAACAGATAGCTAAGGGTTAATGTCTCTTTCACCTGTAAAGGGTTAACAAACAGTCACCTGCAACACCTGACCAGGGGACCAATCAGGAGACAAAATATTTTCAAATCTGGGTGGAGGGAAGCTTGGGTGTGTGTTCTTTGTTCTGTCTGCTGTTCTCTCTGGGTTTGAAGTCGACCCACGTACCTACAGGCTCTCTAATCTTCTATTCCAATTTGTAAATACAAAGGTAGAAAGCGGGTATAGTCTTTTTAATTGTTTTTTCTTTATTTGCAAATGTGTAGTTGCTGGAAGTATTTTAAATTGTATTTCTGTTGTGAGGAGGCTTTTCTCCAGTTCTATAAGCTGAAAGATCCTGTAATATTACATCTTGAAATTACAGAGATTGCTTACCTTTCTTTCTTTATTAAAAGCTTTTTTGTAAAAGACCTGATTAATTTTTTCCCCTGTAAAGGCAAAGGAAGGGAGTCTGCACTCACCAGGGAACTGGGGGAGAAGAGAAAGGGGAGGAAAACCTGCTGTCTGTGTTTATCTCTGTCTCTCTCTCCGGGAGAGCGAGGGGGAGGGGGAAAAGTAAATGTCTCTTTGCTTTAGATTCACGGAGCTTGAATGTGTATTGCCTTTGGTGAGGAAAAAAAAGGGAGGGGAGGTGGAATCCTCTGTGTGTTAAGATTCAAGGAGTTGAATCACAGTGATCTTCCAGGGTAACCCGGGAGGGAAAGTCTGGGAGAGGCCAACGGTAAAGGAAAGGTTTACTTTCTTGTGTCAAGATCCAGGGATTGGGTCCTGGGTCCCCAGGGAAGGTTTGGGGAGACCAGAGTTTATCAGGCACTCAAAGTCCTGATTGGTGGCAGCTTATCAGATATAAGCTGGCAATTAAGCTTAGAGGAATTCATGCTGGTACCCCATCTTTGGACGCTAAGGTTCAGATTGGGGAAAGATACCATGACAACTACCTTGCAGTCAACCCATGAAAATTAAATTAAGCACTACACCTCTTGCAGAGGTGGATTACAGAAGTTGACATTAGAGGCAACTTAGGTTGGTGTAAAGGACCCGGTAGAGTAGGCACATACATTAACAGGTCGACTCAAGGCAGCTTCCTTCAACCTAACTTTTTAGCGTAGACCAGGCCTCAGCATGTATTAATGACTCCCTCTTTATCACAAGAAAACAAACAGACCTACAATGATGAATTAGAAATTATGAATTCTAAGCCCAGAGTCACTTTTTTAGCTGAGAGGAAAAAAAAGATGCCAAATTCCAGTGTAATAGATCTTCATCTAAACAAACGTCACCAACATGCTGTACATTTCTCCAGTTGCAGCCCAAATGGCCTGATTAAAAGCAATTCAGTCTGACTCCAGAGTGAAGAACTTTGCAAAAATCTCTTCGCTGGTCCTTCTAATTTGTGATCTGCCAAATTCCAAGCAATCGCACAAGCTGGATCTAATTTCCTCCTCCAAGAAGATGAACAACATACTCAACCTGCCTCCATTGGGTTCAAAATCCCACCATGTCTCAGGCCCATAAGGCTACCTCTGAAGATGTCACCTGGGGGGGATACTGTACCTGACATCATAACAAAGGTAAGGTGGAGGGTCAGGTAGGAGACTGTATGGAAAAGTTGACCAATAAAGGCCTGGCCTTCCCCCATCGAAGTCAATGGGAGTTTTCTATTAACTTCAAATGCAGCAGGATCGAGCCATGAACTCCATATAATCTTTTAAAGCTTGCTCATCAGTACAATGTACCTTGCTCAGTAACACCAATTTGCCCCCACACTAGGTATCACAGTAACTCCTTGCACAGAACAGTAATGCATAAATCTGGCATATTTTCCTGAGTTTAGCAATCCTGTATTACAAGAACCACTCCTTCTGATTTCTCTTGTTTTAAGAGCCACTGAAAATTAAAAAACAGAACCATCCCGAATTTCATCAAATCGGTTCTGCAGAAACTCCTGAGTTTCAATCCAGCGCTACTGAAATTAGTGGTAGTTTTGCCTTTGCCTTTGACAGCAGCAGAACCAAACCTGCACAAATAATGTGTTGTCAGTAGGTACCATACCAGAAGGTGCAGTTCAGGTCACAGTACTGAAATGTGTATGACAAATATCATAGATCTCCAGGTAGGTCCTTGTGGCATCACCGTATGCATAAATTTAAAATCATGCCAGGCTGGTGTACTTATCCTTTCAGATAGAGTAAGGCCCCTGAAACAACACTAGTGTTATAGAGTCTAAATTAATTGAAAGCAAGTAAATATATTCTGACAAGGGTTTCATTTCAATCTTTAATCAAAGTGGTATGCACAGTCCTCATGTGTTGTCCATGACTAATAATATTGTTTACAGGTTTGGCTGCTGTAGCAGCAGTATCAGATGCAGATTGAAATCCAGACTTAACCTTTCAGGAAACATAATTAGAATCCAAGTTGTTTTTAATTGTTTGTTTACAAGACCCTCCAGAACTCTCTGTGCACACCCTGACAAATTAAAAAGGGGTGCACAGGAAATTGGCAGTATCAGCTGCCTGTGTAAAGAAGAGAAACTGATTGCAACCTTGGGAATGGAAAGATTAAAAGCCTGGTCAATGGCTTAGAAGTGATATGGCAATTCCTGCGTCTCCATACACAAAAAACAATGGAATGGCTGCTTGGAGCCAGGGGCAGCCATGGGAGCCTATGCAACAGACAACCCCCGGTTTATGGAGGCTCTCTCTGCAGCAACCCACAGGAAGCATTTTTGGCTGAGCTGGGAGTGGGTCGGGGCATATGCAGTGGGTCAGAAAACTTGTGCATCCAAGTATCCAATACACTGAACCACAAGAGGTGCACAGAGATCAGTGCATTTACAGCAGGTGGCAAGTGGCTGCAGTGTGGCAGAGTTTCTGTCCTAAAACCTCAGTCCAGTCTGGGGTGGAGGATTCCATCTCTCTGACCTCTCTGTATATCCTCTATGTCAAGATCATTTACTTAGGCCTTGTGTGGTCTGTCCATTTCTGGTTGAATTTCACCCTGTATGATTTAACACCAATATTTAATGGCATGAAGCAGCAATAAAATGCTTGCTACAAACCCTCACCTCAGGAGCTGGGCCCAGCTCTGATAGGGCTGGGAGCAGTGGAAGCTCCCTGTGGAATCAGGGTGGGGGGACAGCTCTCAACCAGGAGCCACTGAGGCTGTGGTGTTTGTGCTTCCTTTGCTTTCCCAATATGTTCAGAGAGAGAGAGAGAGAGAGAATGTACTTCTTTCTCTTCCTCCTTCCCTAGCCATTCCTCACTGCAAAGTATTGTGGGCGTGTGTGGTGTCACGGGCTTCATCTGAACACAGGCTTTAAGAATGTAACATAAGAACAGCCATACTGGGTCAGACCAAAGGTCCATCTAGCCCAGTATCCTGTCTTCCAACAGTGACCAATTCCAGGAGTCCCAGAGGGAGTGAACCTAACAGGTAATGATAAAATGATCGCTCTCCTGCCACCCATCTCCACCCTCTGACAAACAGAGTCTAGGGACACTATTCCTTACCCATCGTGGCTAATAGCCATTAATGGACTTAACCTCCATGAATTTATCCAGTTCTCTTTTAAACCCTATTATAGTCCTAGCCTTCACAACCTCCTTGGGCAAGGAGTTCCATAGGTTGACTGTGCACTGTGTGAAGAAGAACTTCCTTTTATTTTTTTTAAACCTGCTGCCCATTAATTTCATTTGGTGACCCCTAGTTCTTATATTATGGGAACAAGTGAATAACTTTTCCTTATTCTCTTTCTGCACACCACTAATGATTTTATATACCTCTATCATATCCCCCCTTAGTCTCCTCTTTTCCAAGTTGAAAGTCTTAGCCTTTTTAATGTCTCCTCATATGAGATCCATTCCAAACCCCTAATCATTTTAGTTGCCCTTCTCTGAACCTTTTCTAATGCCAGCATATCTATTTTGAGATGAGGAGACCACATCTGCACGCAGTATTCATGATGTGAGCGTACCATGGATTTATATACGGGCAATAAGATATTCTCCATCTTATTCTCTATCCCTTTTTTAATGATTCCTAGCATCCTGTTTGCTTTTTTGACTGCTGCTGTACATTGCGTGGATGTCTTCAGAGAACTATCCACGATGACTGCAAGATCTCTTTCCTGATTAGTTGTAGCTAGATTAGCCCCCATCATATTGCATGTGTAGTTGGGGTTATTTTTTCCAATGTGCATTACTTTACATTTATCCACATTAAATTTCATTTGCCATTTTGTTGCCCAGTCACTTAGTTTTGTGAGATCTTTTTGAAGTTCTTCACAATCAGTTTTGGTCTTAACTATCTTGAGCAGCTTAGTATCATCTGCAAACTTTGCCACCTCACTGTTTACCCCTTTCTCCAGATCATTTATTAATAAGTTGAATATGATTGGTCCTAGCAGGGCTGGCTTTAGGAACTGCAGAGCCTGATTTGAATACCTGGTGGCGATCTGTGTCTTCGGTGGCACTTCAGCAGCGAGAGGTCCTTCATTCACTCCAGATCCTCCACCACCAAAATGCCATTGGAGACCCAGACTGCCACCAGGTATGTAAAAAAAATTAAAAAATTAAAAAGGCATCTAAGGCGTGGTGGCCTCTTAGGTGTGGGCGTTGGGCTCTTTTACGTGCGGGGCCCAATTCTGGGGAATCGGTGGACTCGGCCTACACCCGACCCTGGATCCTAGGACTGACCCTTGGGGAACATCATAGTTACCCCTCTCCACTCTGAAAATTTACCATTTATTCCTACCCTTTGTTCCCTGTCTTTTAACTGCTTCTCAGTCCATGAAAGGATCTTCCCTCCTATCCCATGACAACTTAATTTACATAAGAGCCTTTGGTGAGGGACCTTGTCAAAAGGTTTCTGGATCCTCCTTGTCCACATGTTTGTTGACCCCTTCAAACAACTCTAACAGATTAGTAAAACACGATTTCTCTTTACAGAAAACATGTTGACTTTTGCCCAACAAGTTATGTTCTTCTATGTGTCTGACAATTTTATTCTTTGCTATTGTTTCAACTAATTTGCTCAGTACTTTAAAGCCTGGTTGTTTGACTCCTGTCTGGAGTGGGAAGAGTGTGGGTACAAATGGCTGCTTACCCCAGGTAGCCATTTTCAGGGACCCTTCTTCCCTCAGTAGGCTAGATATCTCAGGATGCCAGGGGCTAGGCTGGTCACCGGGAAGGAATCTGGGGCCTGGAAGGAATCTTTCCCACCTTGCAAAATTGGCAAACTGCTATGTGGTTTTTTTTCACTTTCCACCTGAGGTCCGGTTTGCAGGATTTAAATGATAATTGTCACGACTTTGGCAGGTTTTGAGTGCAGTTGGTGGGTTAGAAAGTGTTCGATCTGAGGTCCCTGGAACCCAGTGGGCTGCCTGTGCACAGTATTGCATTGTGAGAGAGTTTGCCTCACTGTGGGTCTTTCATCATCTTACTTCTCCTATCTGGGGCATGCAGGAGGAGAGCAGGTCAGGACTCTGGCTTCAAGTCAGGGTCCTTGGATAGCCCTGAAGGTATAAAGGGCGCATAGCCTTTATCCTCACCCTCAGGTTAATGGTACTCAGGGCCATTGGTGCCAATTGAGGTCAGCGTTGGAACAACTCTGCTGGGTAATTTGGGGGTGGTTTCCCAGCTGAATAATGGTTTTAAAATTGCAGTGCATTTAATCTTACTATGCTTCATGCCTCATTGTTTCTGTGACCACATCAATACAACTTTCT
Organism: Chelonoidis abingdonii; assembly: GCF_003597395.2. Lineage (NCBI taxonomy): Eukaryota > Metazoa > Chordata > Testudines > Testudinidae > Chelonoidis > Chelonoidis abingdonii. The sequence goes on from NC_133770.1 coordinate 270,397,708, forward strand.
GGCTGGCCACCAATTGTACTATATCAGTGTCAATGAGTACCATCAAATACACTGGTATGATTGGCTTCTTATTTTTATTGTTTCCTTGTCATACCAATAAGGTAAGAGTACATTACAATATCATACAGATATTACAATTCTCAGTAGGCTGAAGCAAAAGCACCACTCAGCCTTTGAACCTTGGATCAAAGTGTGCAATCAAAATTCCCAAATATTCTGCCTACAATGGTCATTCACTTGAAAAGAGCCCACTCCGTGTATGTCAGAGTGGGACTGGATGGGTGCATTTGGCAAAGTATCATCCTGTTTCCAATAACTGTTTGAATGTTCAGTTGTTTTTTCTTAAAAAAACCCAAACACAATGCTTGAGAACTCCTTTTCCTTAAAAGAAAAAGAATAAACATTTTAAATGATTCATATTTATTATTTTTATACCCAACTGCCATGTTTTTCCCGTTATGGATTGGCACTTTGACCCCTGGGACAGGGATCCTAGTCACCTGACTCCCTTCCCATAATGTGTCCCATGAGACAGGCGCACAGTTTCCATGGTTTCCTACCCATAAGAATCTGAGGGGAAATAGTAAATAACAATCTAGTTATAAATTATGGGCCAGATTCTCATTTGGGGTAAATTAGCATAATGCCATTAACTTCAGTGGAGCTATGCCAATTTACAACAGCTGAGGGTCTGGCCCCATATCTTTATGAGATCAAAAGAAACATTCAGATAGGTTGGATACAATACAGGTTCCTGTGAACACGATCTCTGCTTGGAAGTCCTATAATCTAATACTATTCATATGCAGTGTGGTAACTAAGTCTAACCTTTCTTTAGAGGAAAATACACCATTCTGTTTACATGGATTAGAATTACAGCTGTGTGCTATGGATAAATTCATGGGAAACCTTCCCAGTTATGAAATATAGTAAATCTTCAGTAAATTATTATTTTTCTTATGTATAAAGGGGCCAATTCAGCAGTATTTGTAAAATACAGGCCCTAAAGCTAGATCCACAAAGGGATTTAGGTGCTTAACTGCCGCTTTAAGCACCGAAGTCCAAAATTTAGATCCTCATACCCCCTACTCGACTGCTACCTAACACTGTAGGTGCTTAAATTCCCCTGGCCTCTATATTTATGCCCATAAAATCACCATGACACCTAAATTTCTGCTGTTGGACAAGCATGCAGCTGCCTAAGTCCTGATGCTCGGCACTGAGCTCAAGCCTAAAGCCAGCAGAATCCTCACACTAGCGGTTCCACACTTATCTTGCCTGTAGGGACCAATTTGCTAGGCATGCTCAGAGATTACTTTAAAGCATTCCTAAAGACTGGGCCACCTAAAAAACAGAATTGGAGGTTGAGGTTTTGGTGGTGTCCCCCTTATACCCTCCTTTCAATCTCTTCTGTAGACGCTGTTCCACTTTGTATAAATGATGACATAGTCCTTGGAACAGGGACTTGAAGGCAGGTCTTCTATAGCCCAGGTGAGTGCACTAACCACTCTGGTCTACAGAGTCACTTTTGTTCACTATCCCAAGCTCATCGGCTATAGCCTAAGCCTAATTCTGGACTACCAGCCACTGGTGTCTCCAGTGGAGGTAGGTTCATCGTTTTTTGGGTGGGTGCAGAAGTTGCAACCCACAGCATACTTCTGGTGCTGCTTTTCAGGCATGTGCTAAGTGTTGCTCAAGACCTAAATTTAGCCCTGTTACCAAAGAAATGACCATTTAGACAACACTGATAGCAAACTTGCTAGAAGAGCTTTTCTGCTTGGAGCCTCTACGACAGGATATTGTGCTTCAATGTGACGATCCTGGTAATGTCATGTAATAAGAAACTGACTCAGAGTTATAAAGCGCTGGTGGATCACCAATATTATGAATAAGTTCCCCTGAAGTGAGGACTTCTGATACAGCAGCAGTACTTAAAATAGGTCTTATCCAGTATATAACTAGTAATTTCATCTTATTTAAGATCCTTTAACATCTGAAAGGTGTCTCTTGCATGTTAAACCTGGTTTCATTTTAAGATGAATTGTTATTAGTATACCTTTGCCTTTCTGATTTTAGAAGTAAATACTTTCTACCTTTTACCCTTTTTCATTTTTACAATTTAGTTGATCTCTCAAGAGCTTCTTTTATATCTTGTTATAATTGGCAAACTATTCTATATTTGCAGGTTACACCCCATGTTTAAACTTCTCACCTAATGTTGCTAAAATCTTCTCTTTACTTAGTAGATTAGTTTTTATTCTGCTAGTTGAAAATCTGTATGCACTGAAAAGTAGGTGATGAAATAAAATAGTCTGGATGAAAGTCTCTGTCTGGAATGTGATATATTAAGTACTATCATCTTTTAAAAATGTTTAAAAGGTCTTGTACTATTGCTAGAGCATATCTGGGCTTTAGCTATACATGTGCAAAGTCAAGGGGCTGCACAAGTGTAATTTAGAGCAGAATTTGGCTTACAACATACAGTATAGCATACTGTAGCTGATACGTGTGCAGCTGTATCTGAGACTATTGTAACAGCTACATATGATCTTACTATTAGCATTTGCATTATGGTCATTCTTAGAGGCACCAGCTGAGATTAGGGCCCAATTCAGCCCCTCTAGGGGCCATGTGGCTTTATAATACATCTTGCACACTTCTGTGTGTATCTGGCACAATCTGCCCTAGATATGAGATATAAAAAGATGCAGAGGAGAGGATCACATTCTGCCCTAAGAAGATATTGGTGGAAACATAATTAAAGAAAACCTTCCTGATGCACCTGCCAGACGATATATTCAGTACTCGTGGTGGAATGTGCGACGGAGATCTTTAGACGTGATTGGTCCAAGGTACAGTTTTCTGTATGGGGGATTAACATGCCTGGTGCAGAAGGATCTTGAATAACTGAGTCCCATTATACATATTTCTGTAATGGATGCATTGCCTATGCTAGCTGCACTTGTGTTGAACTCTAAAAACTTTAAATAATTGATATGGGAAGCATGCTAACTCTGAGCCACACTGAAAGCCTGGTGATGGTTGACGACTAGAAGAGCCTTTCCTTTTTTGTTTGTGTCTCATGTGTCATCACATCTGTTCTTATCAAGTCTCTTGCTGGATAGCTAATGTGTTTGCAGCACAATGCAACTCACAGTAATGCCCACTGGCATGGCATAGCGGAGTCTGCCAACATTTCCATTACAAAGCCCTTAGCGCAGGTTGGCTGGCTTCATCTCTATGCAGAAGGAAGCAGTCCACATAGTAAAGTCCATAATTTTATATATCAGTTTTGTATCTCTTTGCTGCCATATCACAGGGAAAACATTCACCTCAACCCCCACCCACAGCACTGAAAGAGTCCTTTTGGCTATGAACCCACAGAACTGTGAGCTCCCTCCTGGAGCTCCATTAAATCAATGGAGTTCTACCAGTGATGAACAAATACAAACAAAAGTTACTGTATGAAATGTCCCCCTTTTACATGGTGAATCTGATCATAGGGCTTGTTCTGTTTACTGAGACTGTAAACTCTGTGGACAAGGGTTGTATTTTTGTTCTGTGTTTGTACAGTGCCCAGCACAATGGAGTCCTTCTCCATGACAGGGATTCGTATGTGCTTAGGAGAATACAAATAATAATAATGACAATTATCCAAGCTCAGGAAGACAGTGAGTCCTCCAAACCTCTTACTTCTCTACGCCTTCTTTAGTTACTACAATGTGTCAACTTCTGCAGTGATGTAAATGGTGGTTTTACCTGTAGTGCGTCGTGTGGTCAGAAAGCAGGAAAGCAACTTCTATTGATTTGGCAGACATTGGATGCAGTGCTCATATTCCATGCCATGCAGCTACAGTCTTTGTCCTGCTGGGAAAAACATCCCAGCCTGCCCTCTTGACGACAATTTTATTTTTAATATCATAAAGAAATAAAATGGAAAGCAGGAATATAGATTAGACTTGTCTACATTTCGAACCTGAAAGGGCCATGCATGGGAACTCATCCAATTTTAATAATGTAACTCCTGCAGCAGGGAGAGGATGATGGGGCTGAGAGTAGTGACATGTGGGAGAATTGGGAACTCAGTATGTCTGCTCTTCTCCCTATAGTTCTTTGTCATCTTCTCTCTCGCTCTCTCTCTATATATTTGGTGCTGGTCTTTGGCTGTGGGAGCAGCTGTGAAGCTGTTTCTGTGTGTGTGGTTCGGAAGCTCTCGTCGTACTGCTTGAGACTAGGTATGAAATTTTTATCACTGAATACTCTGTATAGTACATTCTTTTCCCCCAAGTACTAAACGTTGATAATGATTCTACCTAATCTATCAATCTCAGGGCTTTATATGGCTGCTCATCACCAGAGTATTTGAGTGCCTTCCACATGTAATCAATAGTAACAGTGAAATCCCTAGTAGGCTTCCTGGAGTCCCTGGCACTTCTCTGTTTGTGGGGGTCTTACTAGGCTACGATTTTGTCGTGGGAGTCATGGAATCCGTGACTTCCACAGACTGCTATGACTTGAGCCTGCAGGGCCTGGGAGCTGCAGGGTCCCCCCATCGCCTGTAGTGGCTGGGAACTGGGATTCCTGAGCTCCCAGCTGCCGCAGGCAGGGGAGGGGATGCCCCACAGCTCCTGGAAATTGCTGGCAGTGGGAGACCCCTGCCACTCTTGGCCATGAAGTGTGGCAGGCCCCCAGGAGCTGAGAGTTGCTGCAGGCAGTGAGGGTGCCTTGGGAGCTCGGAGCTGCCGTGGCCAGCCAGGGTGCACCGGGAGATTGGAGCCACCGTGGGTGGCTGGGGAGCCCTGCAGCTCTCGGCTGCTGTGGGTGATGGGGCCCCCGGGAGCTCAGAGCTGCAGCGAGCAGTCAGGGTGCCCTGGGATTCTTAGCCTTAGTCATAACTCTGTTTGGAGTTATGTTTTTGTTTTTGGTTGAGCAGACTGACAATAGGAGTGAAGGTAATATCAGTATTGTGAGTGTCATTCTGTTGCACAATAATTCTTGAGCATGGATGTATTAATACTTTGACTTTTATGGGCTTTCTGAAAATTAATCAAGGAAGTAAATCAGGGAAGTCCTGTAGCCTGTGTAATACCAGATATCAAACTGGGTCACAATGGTCATTTTGGCTTTATAGTCTATGAACATTCTTAATTTTTTAATGTGTTTTGAATGCATAATGCTATCGTATATTTCATTCATCAGGCTGAGAACTACGGTTTAGAAATCTGGTCAGTCAGAGAATGATACAGTCCTGTACAACAGCAGTTCTCAAACTGTGGGTTGGGACCCCAAAGAGGTCATGACCCCGTTTTCATGAGGTCACGAGAGCTGGCGTTAGACTTGCTGGGGTCCGGGGCTAAAGCCTGAGCTCCACCTGAGGGCTTCAGTCCATGGTGGCAGGGTTAAGTTTATAGGCACCCCTGCCTGGGGCTGACGGGGCTTGGGCAGACTCAGGCTTTATTCCCCCATCTGGAGGTCATGTAGTAATTTTTGTTGTTAGGAGGTCACAGTGCAATGAAGTTTGAGATTCCATGCTCTACAATACTTAACTGTTCATTTTTTAAGTCAAGGGGCTGTTGACCATCATTTAAAGTGTGTGTGTATGGCAGGGGGCATAGATTCGCCTCCCTCCGCCTGACCCTCCTTTACCCCTTTAAGGCACCTTCTCCCCAACCTAGAGCCTGATTATCCTAGCCCATGAGACCTATACCCAGCCCCTCCAAATGTGAGTGAATGGCATTGCAAGCTGTTGTGCGGTATCACAGCGGCATTCAGGTTTGGTCCAGGCAAAAAATGAATGGGCCATGGCCAAGGTGATCCAGTGTTTCAGGCAATTGCTTGCTAAAATCTTCTCTTTCTTATTCATGTTTGAAAACACAAAAACTGGGCTCATTCAGGTCTTTATTTTTGTTTCCAGTAACAATTTCAATAACCTGTTATGAATTCTCTTACAAGCTTCCCATAGAAATGTGTTCATTTTACATTATGAAACAGGAAAGAGGTTAAACCATGGTCAAAAATCCATTTCCGAAGGTTCACCTCTGCTGCACAAAGTTTGGAAATAAAATGTTTTTCCAAAGCAATTAATCAGAGGTGGAAAGAATACATTAAACTAATAGACCAATTTGTAATATGTGATGTATTATTCAAAAGTATACATATTCAATATTAAAAATTCCACAAAGTTATAAAAGGGTGAACAATTATGCTTTCCTGCCTTACTGAAGAAATTGATCTCATGTTGAAATAAAATTCATTGCTTTCAATTCTGTCATGTGCACATGGACTTCACTCAGTCCAATAAACATGTTTACTCGAATATATGATTGTTTAAGTAAACGTAGGGGGCTTCTTTTAAGAAGAACAAAAATAACCTCTGGCCTACTTTGGAATCTGAACCCCTGGGATGTCAGAGATCAGACATGTCTTGGAGGCAACTTGTTAGGGCTCTGAGGGAGGGGGGAAGCAATAGGTGTTCAACTTCTCACTCACCTCCTGCCTCTATGACATTAGAGAGATTGCTTCCTTCCCTTCACAGCTGGAATTACTGACAATGTCTGCTGCAGAGGACTAGAATCTTAATATTGTAAAATAGCAACTAGCCTCTCAAAAAACCCTAGAATGATAGAAAATTAATATGAAATATTGAATGGATTGAAGACTTGCTAACTGATAGACCTCAAAATGTAATCATAAACAGGGAATCATCACAGAGGGGATGATTTCTAGTGGGGTCTCGCAGGGTTCAGTTCTTGCCCCTCTGCTATTTAACATTTTTATCAATGGCTTGCAACATAAAATCCTCACTGATAAAGTTTGCAGATAACACAAAGATTGAGGGGGTGGAAAATAACAAAGAGGACAGGCCACTGATACAGAATGATCTGGATCAGTCGGTAAGCTAGACACAAACAAAGGTGGGAGGGATGGCTCAATGGTTTGAGCATTGGCTGGTTAAAGTGTGAGTTCAATCCTTGAGGGGGGCCATTTAGAGATCTGGGGCAAAATCAGTACTTGGTTGTGCTAGTGAAGGCAGGGGACTGGATTCAATGACCTTTCAAGGTCCCTTCCACTTCTATGAGATAGGTATATCTTCATATATTAATATGCATTTTAATATAGCCAAAGGTAAATGTATACATTTAGAAAACAAGAATGTAGGCCATTCTTACAGGATGGGGGTGCTATTTTGGGAAACAGTGATTCTGAAAAACATTTCAGTGGTTGTAGGGATAATCAGTTGAACATGAGCTCCCTGTGTGACACTGACTAAAAGGGCTAAAGTCATTCTTGGCTGCGTAAACAGAATCTCACATAGGAGTAGAAAGGCTATTTTACCTCTATATTTGGCACTAGTGTGACTGCTACTGAAACACAGTGTCCACTTCTGGTCTATTTATCAATATCCTTCTGGAATTGTGCAGGAGAGACTCCAGAGAAGAGACATGAAAATTATTAAAGGATTGTAAAACATGCCATATAGTGACTCAAGGAACTCAATCTATTAAGCTCAACAAACAGATGGTTAAGGAGTGACTTGATCATGACTAAGTTAGTTCTACATGACTTGGTTAGCTCTCATGCTGTTGCTTGGACAGCACAGAGTGCTATTGAATGCATTATGTGCCTTCACGATGGCATGTCTGGTGAGTTACAGGGTAGGATGCCTGTGAGGGACAGGTATCTGATGACATCCAGCCATCATGTTTTAAGTGTTCCAGGGGTTCTTTTCCATCCTGCTTTTGTTGTGTCAAAGTTGAAGATTATTCTTGCAAGGAAATTGGTAGGCATTTAGAACAGATGCCCATACCACCTTAAAGAGCATTGGGCAACCTTTTGAGAGAGTGGTACATGTTTTTAAGGAAGAAGATATCTTAATTTGACTTGAATTTGTGCCATTTGATGTTTTTGATCATGCTTCATCTGAATGATGTCTAACTTCTTTTCAATCTTGGCAGTGGGGGGCTGTGTTTCAGTCTCATAGATTAGAATAGGGACCAACAAAGCAATATACATCCTCAGCTTTGTCTGTCTACTTACCAAGGTACTTGCTTTGCAAAAGATATTCTAGATAAAGCACCTCATTACCAATGATGCTTTTTCAATGTGAGCTTCAAGTTCTTTCTTGATGCCATCCATGTTATCGACTACCCAGGCTGAGATAGGTGGTCACCCACTAAGATACTAGAATCTGCAGAGTGTTTGAAATCACTGACCAGAAGAGTTTTGGTTTTACTCAATTAATTTTTAAGCCAACTTTTGCCACTGAGCTTTCCATGGTTTTAAGTGCCACAACTAGTTTGCCCATTCATGATACAGTATGACTAGAGTTATATCACCAGCAAAATCAGTGCCAGCGAGGTTCATATCAAGGTGTATGCCTAAAATGCATTTAATTAGTGTCTGGTTAAGCATGTAGTCTATGGTGGCCTTGAAGTGTTCTAGGGTGACAATGTATCCTGGTTGAACACCTTACCTAATTTGGAAGAATATGCCTCTTTTCCCATTTACAGAAATGAGGAGTCATCATATAAGGTTTGGGACATTCTAGGAGGCCTGTGAGTTCCAAGTGATTCTCTTTCAGAGTCAGACATCACCTTGATCTCCACAATGCAATGTGAATGGGGTGCTTGAACTTACATGGAGGACCAAAAATTTGATAATGAGCTCTTCAGCCTACCAGAGAAAGGTATAACATGCTCCAATGGCTGGAAGTTGAAGCGGGACAAATTCAGACTGGAAATAATGTGTACATTTTGAACACTGAAGGCAGTTAATCATTGGAACATTCTACAAAGGGTCATGATGGATTCTCCAACATGGGCAATTTTAAAATCAAGGTAAGATTTTTTTTAAAGATATGCTCTAATTCAAATAGCAATTATTTTGGGGGCAGCTCTAAGGCCTGTGTTATACAGATGGCCACAGCAGATGATCACAGGGTCGCTTCTGGCTTGGAATCTATGAAATACATATAGACAAAGGACTCTCTGTAATTCCAGAGCTCACTGTCTCTACTATGAAAATGATCTAAGGACTCTATTAATGTCAGTATTATAATAACCTTGTAACCAATACTCTCTCTCTTTTCAAATAAATTTTAGTTTATTTAATAAGAATTGACTGTAAGTGTACATGTCTGAAATATTCATTGACCTGGTGGGTAATGTGTCCGATCCTTTGGGATTGATAGAACTTTTTATATGATGAACAAGATTTTTAGTAATCCTCATCATATTTGACTTGACTGTCTGGGAGGAAACCCAAGGCTGGATTGCTTTAAGGGAACAGTATTTTTGGCCTCTGGGTAGCTAGTAAGGCATTGTAGAAGTTGTTTTGTTGTTAGCTTGGTGGCTAGCTAGGCACTGGAATAGCCACCAGTTTTGGGCATTGTCTGCCCCATTCTTTGCAGGTTGCCCCAATGGAGCAATCTCATTGGGCTCCCCAGCACCCAGGTCATGATCTAGTATTGGCTAAATCAAGACCAAAAATGAAAAGCATTTTACAGTGATTGCACTTATAAAGGTAATTGGAATTTTAGAGATCTTACTGGCTCCAGAAGCATTCTCCATTGTGAGCCAGATTCTTTACTGTCCTCAGAAACCTAGTAGCTCCCATTGTGACGTTTATGGCCAGATTTTTAAAAAAGCTTAGCTCCCAACATGCTGAGCTTTTTTGCAAATCTTGCCACTGATTATTGTGCCTAAATGGGGATTGAGCTATTTTCAGTATCTGTTTTTTTAAGAACAGGGAATATTTTTACATTTTACAGTTTCATTATCTTGTAGTGCTCACTGATAGAGAGGCCTAGTGCTCTAGTCTTTTTGTCTTGAAGATCTGTCTTGAAGATCAATTCAGAATTGATAGCCTCCATCCATAATCTTATTGACATCTGCCTTGATAACAAGACACTGTGCAATTGACATGACTGGCGAATTCCAGAATTTCAAAGTAGGAGTGGTTACCTACTGAAAATGATGGCATGGTTACCTGGGAAGAGCTATTTGGTAAGTTTTCATGTCTGACTTCACCATGGGCATTTAAAGGAACCTTTATCACTAGATTAGGGGGAAGAAGTCAGCAACAGATATTCTGAGAGAAAAATTAAAACTCTGTCTGGAGAAGGGGCACAGTCATTATGCCCAGCACACCTCTCCACTAAGCCTTTTTTGAGAGAATTCAGTATAGGCTGCAGATAAAAACTCCCCTCCCCCAACAAGAATTCAGAGGGAGGTCAACTGCAAACATCGTCTGTTTTTCCCTGCACATGAAAAGCCCCTGCTGGCAAAGGGAGAGCAAATCTCGCTTCCCCCTTGTATGTAATTACCGCTGCCTTATCTCTTCTTCCCAATCTCCTACCTCATTCAGCAGGCCCCTGTACAGTGTGCAAGCTTACATGGAATGGATTCCCTCCCTATACACATCTATTCTAAGTATGGCAAGCAGCAAGATCCAATAGTTTTTTAGGCCAGATGGGACCTTTATCATCATCTCATCTGTCACTTCACATAATGGGCCATAGAACCTCACCCAGTACTTTCTGCATCTAGTCCATTTCAGTTGAAGCAGGATCAGACACAATCTTGCCAGCTGGTTCCTGTTGGAACCAGTAGCTCAACAGACTTATTAGATTGTTCCAAAGCCAAATTGCTGGGCAGAACTAATAGGAAATGGTTAAATTTTGTGTTGAATATTTATTAGAGTTGCATGCGTGATGGAGTTCTGTAATTGTTTTCTGACACAGCTGTACAATTTTGCAATGTAGTTTTTGTTCAATGGCAAGATAATCATATTAATTATTAAAAACAGGAGTTATTTAATGTTTCTTAAAAGCAACTTTGTTCATCCACTTATATGTCCTAAAAGCAAATTTTGTTTAGGTGTCCTGAATAATGCAGCAAGTCAGAGTAGCTGCATTTACTATATGATTGTTTTTATGTCTTTGTTTGATTTTATTTCAAACACGCAGTAAACTGGTGCATACACTTGTGCTTGTATTATCCATAAGAATTAAGAAATCAGAGGGATTGAAGCTTTTGATTTAGTTTAGCATATCGGTAAGTTATTTCTACAGGTACATTGTCCCTTAGGCAATGCAAATTAGATTTAAGCAACACTCCATTTTGCTGAAAAGCATATTGGGGGAAAACTAAGGCAAGTTTTGATTTTTTTTGTTGTCTAACTAGACCTATAACCCACCCTCCCACACCCAAAAAGATCTGTATACAACATATGAGCATTCCATAATGTTTGGGTTTTTTTGGGAGGAGGGGATATGCATGTATTTCATTTAGGATTTCTCTAATGCCCCAGTGAGAACTATTAACTTATTTAGACCTGAGCCACCCAAAACTCCTCCTGTTTTCTATGGGCTAAGCTGAAACAAGTGTCTTATTTCCTTTGTGATTAAAAAGAGAACTTCTGAATTTTCTGATGTCAACCTGATGCTTTTGGCAAAGACTCAGTTAATTAAAATAAACTAAATTCTTCCCCTGGAATTTTTGATGCCTCAGTTTCTAAACACAGGATTTTTTAATCCAGTGTCCCCTCAAAACCGAGAGAAGTGCTTATATAGACAAATAGAGGCAAAATTTGTCTCAAACTCCATGATGGTAGCTTCCAGGCAGTGTCTCTTGATAGCACAATACACAAGGAACAGCCCTGGGGGGAGTGAAACAAAAGCCACTGCAGATACTGATACAAACCCTGATGTAAGTTACAGTATCCCAAGAGGCTGCTCTAACTTATGGCTGATTTTCCATGGCTGCCTATGGACTGTACAGCAACCCAGAATCTGTATAATATAGAGCACCACAGCCATACCTCTTCTCGTCACCAGTCCTGGCATAAGCATGTGCCCTACACTGGGGCATGTGAGGGTGCCTGCTTATTCTAGCTCTATGCTGCTCCTGAACTGGGGAAAATTCTCCCCCAGCCTATTGTGGCCTCTCCATGCCACTGATATTGTAGCAGATGGAGGCCAGAATGGGGACAAGGATCAGGCCGTTGACTCTTGTTTACGTCTACAAACAAAAATACATAATGTAAAAGCCATCAGAAATGTCACCAGTGCTTTACTCCTTAAGCTTCTTTCTTTTCAAGTATTTTTAATTTCCTCATCCTTTCCACCAAAAGCCTCCTCCCTCTGTTTTTTTTGAGTGGGGGCGGTAAGAGTGTAAAACTTTATTACTGTATGTTAGCAAGGACATAAGATTCATAGACAAAGATTTGGCTCATTATTTACTTTCATGAGTCCCCTATATTTTTCCAGTTCAAGAACTAATTTTGAAAATTAGTTTCAAAGCCCGTTGAGAGTTCCCAGCTTTTGAGTTATGCCTTTGGCCTACACTAGTTATCTTAAACACACCAAGAAAATAAAATTGCAAGAGCGAATAATGTAAAATGACAGCTGTCCTACCGTTCACTACTACATCTTGAAGTATTCTGTATGTTATACAGGATTTTATAAAGTCAAAACCAAAAATCATCTCCACCACTGCTCCTGGTGCTTGCTCTCTCTCTGCTTCTTAACCGCAACATATCCATGATACTGCGAGCATATATGTCTCGCAAATTAACATTGATATTTGAGTCAGTGGATGTGTTCTTTGTGAGCTTCTTTAAAGCTTCACGCTGTCGAAGAGCAGCCTCCTTTATCTTCAGTGTAAAATAACAAGCAGAAAAACGGTCATTTATTATAGCTATAGGCAAAGCCAAGACCAATATTCCCGATAATATACACATAAAGGCCACTACCTTGCCAGTGGTAGTGTCTGGTCTAATGTCGCCATAACCAACGGTTGTCATGGAAGTTGTTGCCCACCACCATGCACAAGGCACACTTGTGAAAGTTGTGCCAGGGACACCTTGTTCAACAAAATACTCCACCGTGGAAAATATAGATATTCCCACAGAAAGAAAGAGCAGCAGCAGGCCAACCTCTTCATAGCACTGTGCAATAGTCATCCCAAGAGATCGCAAGCCTGGAATGGAAAAAATCCTGTCAGTAGGTTGATCCATGTAACTGTCTTCATACCTCTGTTAAGAAGCACTTGTTCGGAAAGCTAGACACTTTGTGTTTTATGTTTCTACCTCAGGAATGTTTTTATGAGGAGACAATGCTGTTTGGAGGACCACTGGAAAAACATGATTATTCAAGAAATAAAACACAGAGGTCTCTGATTTATGGTCCTTATTTTGAAATGGAAAAGAATAGATATTGGTGTCCAGTATACAAATTAATAAGGAGCTGATCATGAATCATATTAGAGTGAGGGGGAAGATACACATCTCATGCCTTCCTTTCTTATGCTGGTTACTGCCAGCTCTGTCAGGTACATCCCTTCAATTACAATGTAGTTGGAGTAACTTGTTATGAGGGAAATGATCCATTCAATTTGGGGGATAGGATCAGGCATAAGGAGATCACCTTTGTCCAACTTCACAAACTCCTTTGCCTCACTTGCACCATTATGCAAAAGCTGAGTGGGTAGGGAGAGGGAGCATGAGTGTGCAGAGACTTGCACAGGACAAAGATAAGTGTGCACATATGGTAGATCTTTGCCCCTCCCCCTCTAGGGTATGCAGTGCCCCTGGGCTGGCCAGTGCAGGGGTGAAAAAGCAAATACAATAACAGTGCAAAGGAAGAAATGCCACACGCACACAAATGAAAAACAAAATATATCCACAAAACAAGGCATCCTCTAAAGCCAGTTATGATAACTTGGGTCTCTGTATTATATCTTCTTGATCACTGAGGATTTCCGAAAAAGTGTTTCTCTTACTGTTTTTTTAAATAATTAATATTGTTTTTCTTACTGAGGGAGAGAAATGCAATGCTTACAAATTACCCCCACTGAGCTCCGACTGAACCAAATAATGTTGGAAACTAAGGTTGAACTCATACGTTTTTGCAGGTCTCAGACAGCCATTGGAGTCTCTGGGAGTTTGAGACATAAATGTGTTTAAGATTTCTTGTTGCTTTTGGGCCAATCTCTATTTTCCAGTGCACACACAAAGCCCCTGGTTTAATCCCTGCACTTCAGAGAGTGCAAATGGGCTCCTTGGTTTTTAGAGATTTTTTCTTTTCCTCCATCCTACCTAACTAAAGGGCTTGTCTACACACAGTTTTTGTAGCACTATAACTATATTGGTTTAGGCGTTCATACTGGTATAGCATACTCCTGTAAATTTAGGGGAATAAGCAATACCATATAAGCACCTTTATACTGATATAAATTCATCCACACTAGGCGATGTATCACTTTTAACTATATCGCTCAATATAGTTATAATGGTACAAAAGCTGCATATAGACCAGCCCTAAAGACCAGACCTGATGACCCTCAATTTGCAAGGAAGTTAGTGGCATTCAGCACGTTGCAAAACTAACACCTAGAGGGGATGATTGAGTAATTAGTTTCTCAGTGACCCAGAGGGGAAGTGTTACAAGTCAAATACTGTCAGCATCGCTCTTTTTGAAAGCATTAGTGAATTTCAGGGCTCTCTTCCCATGTTTTTGTTTGCTGGATTTATAAATCGGGCTGTAGTGAGCAGGTGCAGAGAGGTGGTTTTACCTCTGTATACGGCATTGGTGAGACTGATACTGGAATACTGTACATAGTTCTGGTCTCCATATTTTTAAAAAATGTTGAAAAATTGGAGAAGATGCAGAAATAAGCCACTTAAATGATCTGAGGGCTGGAAAAAATGCCTTACAGACTTAAAGAGCTCAACCTGTTTCATTTAGCAAATAGAAGATCAAGTGGTGACTTGATTGCAATGTACAAGTATCTTTGCAGGGAGCAAACACCAGGTACTAAATGGCTTTTTAATCTGGCAGAGAAAGGCATAAGAAGAACCAGTGGCTGCAGGTCAAAGCCAGACAACTTCAAATTGGAAAGAAAGCACACTTTTATTGTGAGGGTGATTTAGTTATTGGATGAAACTATGAAGGAAAGTGGTAGATTCATCTCTTGATGTCTTCAGATCAAGGGTGGATGCTTTTCTGGAAGATATGCTTTAGCCAAACACAAGTTAAAGGGCACACAATAAGCATGTTCTCAGTGATCAGTAGGTGTCAGGGGCTGTGCAGGTTTTGTAATTTCTTACCATATGAAAGCAATTCTTTTCAAATTATTTATCTGGCCAAGCCAAACCATGGTTGCTCCAGCACAAGCACATTGAAGTTGAGCAGAAAGGCCTTAGGGAGTCCTGCCTTCCTCCTGTGTGGAGGGCTGCAATAACTTCGCTGGAGGTGCTGGGCAGTGCAAGGAGTGAGCCTTGGTAGCACTGCCCGTAGCATGAGGGGTGCCAGTAATGGTGAGTCTAGGTGAGGCAGAACAGTGGCCCTGGCCCTGTGTGCCACTAGGCCTGTGCTGGGGAAGTGCTAGGTTGAACAGGTGTATCAAATCCAACTGCGCAGTCTTCACAGCCTGCTTTATGTCCCCTTTATGACCACATCACTTCCCCAAACATAGCTCAGCTTTTGCAGAGACATCGCTGTGTCCTATCTGTCTTTATCACCTCCACCCACAGGAATAGTTTGGATCTGTCATTTCTTCACAAAATGTGCAGGGCATAGTGAGCAATCCTTAGCCAGACCCTGCTACGCACAGCAGGGCTAACCCATCCCTTCCCCCAGCCTGCCCCGTCCCCATTCACTCCCTTGGAATGGATCCCAACTTTGCAAAGGGGTCTCCACAATATTCCAGGGATGATGTCATACAGGTAGGTGACTTTGCTTCTAGGTGGGAGGGGGAGATGTGATTATGGATGATCCCCTCTGTGTGCAGAACTTTCCATATTAATGACTATGTTTATGTATGCATTAGAATCAAAATGAAAAACCCTCACCATTTTGTCATCTTTAACTAGCAGGAAACAGGCTCGAGATCTATACAGTGTATATTTCCATTCTGATTTACTAGGTTTATGTTAACAGCAGCACCTGCTCTGCCAGAAGACGAGAACTGTTTCCGACAACATTCAAATTATAGCGAGCTGCAGTTTTTGATTTACTGCTCTGAGCCTTCGTGACTGGTAAAACTTAAATAGCAAAAAGTATGCAATTATCACCCCTGGCATTTAAGCTCTTTGGAGCTGCTTTCGTGTGTAGTTAGGTGGCATCTAATTCTGTATGCTAAAGAAATGGACTACTATTTTCAGTTTTAATGGTGAAGTAATACTTCACTCTTAGACTAGGAGAGTTATCAAGTTTTGATAAGATTAATTCAATTTTTCCCTTTCTATGATAAGAAATCACTAAACTCTATATGGGAGAGAGACAGGTGATTCTAAACCAATAGGATAATAATTTCCTGAATGGTTTTTAAATAAACATATGAAAGATAGAAAGGTGTGACCCCAAATTTCAAAGTGAAGTTATCTGATGTCAACAATCGTCATTACAAACCTGGGGAATTACCACTAGAAGCCGTCATAGACTCCTACACTTCGAGCTGCAGGTGTCAATTCCATTCCCATGCTAGCTCTGCTAGCTAGTGCACTAAAATTGAAGAGTAGTCGCAGTGGCAGGAGCAGCGGAAGACTTGCCACCCTGAGTACGCACCTAATGTATTTGACCAACAGGTAATTTCCTTCCATCCCTTCTATGCAGATTCAGTTTTATTACTGAGGCAACAGCACCCTGGATAATCTGTAACGGTTACTATGGGTCTGTATGTTTAACTTGCTTGGTTAATTTCTTTTGACCTCTTATGGCTTATGAAACCCCAAAACCAATATCGTGTTAAATCCATGAGCTAAAGGTACCTGTGGAATGTCTGCCCAGCTTCAACATACGCAGAGCTCTGAGTAGCCTCAGCACCTGGACGATACGCCCCACATTCTCCAGCTCTTGAGAGCCTTCCCCACCGCACATGCTCTCCACCAGCAGGGTGATGTAGAAGGGTAAAATGGCCAGCAGGTCTATGATGTTTGCTACGCTCCTCAGGAAGCGGCACCGATCCCGTGTGCACAGGAGCCGCAGGGCAAACTCTGCTGTGAACCAGACAATGCACATATACTCCAGGGCGTCCAGTAGAGGGGGTGCTAACCAGCTCAGCTCCACAGAAATCAAGGCCATATTGGCAATGGACACGACAACAAAGGCCATAGAGAGGGTGCCAAAAGTCCTGGCAGCTACAGAAGAGCGAGGCTTCTCCAGCATCTCCCAGAGCCTCTGCCTGACACTGGGACAGAGACTCCCAGAGAAATCCTCTTCCTCATCCTGGGCATCCAGTTCTTCTGCATCTTTCTTGATATCCAAGGCTTCACTCAGTTCCTTCCTCCTGAAGTACCTGCCCAGGAAATCCAACCCAAAATATAAACCTTGAATGACAATTTTTGCACTGTTATGGAAACTGCCTTTCACATGAAAACCCCCCTACAACCAGAGTGAATCTTCTTAAAGGGAATTTGATATGTCCTGATACAGGAAAGGACATAAGCTCATCCTTAACTTCAAACGTGATAAAGTGATTTGCTGAGTTAAGGCCACAGAGCACATCTACACAGCCATTATGTTCCTATGGTGCTCATTCATGTCACTGAGAGTTTTGAATGCGCCAAGAGCAGGCCTACAGTTTGGGAAATTATGCCAGAACAAAGATATAAATATGTGCTTGATACCACAAAGCTTTAGATACAGGAACTCCTCACTTAAAGTCATCCCGGTTAATGTTGTTTCGATGTTAAATTGCTGATCAATTAGGGAACGTGCTCATTTAAAGTTGTGAAATGCAC
Source organism: Chelonoidis abingdonii (assembly GCF_003597395.2). NCBI lineage: Eukaryota > Metazoa > Chordata > Testudines > Testudinidae > Chelonoidis > Chelonoidis abingdonii. The sequence continues at coordinate 270,415,450 of NC_133770.1, forward strand.
CCTTCTAAAGTCATTTAGCAGCTGCCTGTTTTGCAGGAAGAGCAGCTTGCAGGAAGAGCAACCCATTGCAGTTAGCTGGTGGGTGGTTGGAACCAGGGTGGACCAACAGCCCCGCCATCAGCTCCCCACTCCCTTAAGTTCCCTGTGCAGCAGCTGTCCCTCCCCGCACTGCCATGGGCTGCTCCTGCCCTCTGCCATGGAGCTGCTCCCAGATGGGGCGGCCCGAGGATTCAGGGGGCCTGTGGCAAAGCGGGGGAGCTGCAGCGCTTGTACTCACGTGGCGGCAGTCTGGGTCTTTGGTGGCATTTCGGCAGCGGAAGGCCCTTCAGTCGCTCTGCATCTTTGACACCACTAAAGGGTCCCCCCACCGCAGAAATGCCACCAAAGATCCGGAGCGCCACCGGGCGAGGGCTCCTGGGTCCCCTGCGGGGTCTGGGGCCTAGGGCAAATTGCCCCACTTGTGCCCCCCCCCGGTGGCTCTGCTCCCAGAGACTCCTGCTTGCTGTACAGGGGGAGGGGGGAAAATGGGAGCTAATGTCAGGTGTCTCAGGGGTGAAAGTAACTTACAAGACTTACTGGAACTGCTGGAGTCCTGAAGGGGGTGTGGCCTCATCTGGAAGAGGTGTGGCCTTTCAAGATTTAAAGGCCCTGGGGAACCAGCTGTGGCCAGGAGACCCAGAGCCTTTATATCAACCAGGGGCTCCCAGCTGCAGAGATGGCTGGGAGCCCCCTGGAGCTCAGGGGCAAATTAAAGGGCCCGGGGCTCTGGTCGCCAGGGGGAACCCTGAGCTTTGTGGGGCTGGGGCGCAGGGATTTAAAGGGCCCAGAGCTCCCTACCACTACGGGAAGCCTGGAGCCCTTTAAATCCTGGCCCCAGCCCGGCCGCCAGAGCCGTGGCTGGGATTCAAAGAGCTCTGGGCTGCCCACAGCTGTGGGGAGCTCTGAGCCCTTTAAATCCCGGCCTCAGTCCTGCTGCCGGAGCCGCAGGTGGGATTTAAAGGGCTCTGGGCTGCCCAAGCCATGGGGAGCTCTGAGTCCTTTAAATCCCAGCCATGGATGGGATTTAAAGGGCTCTGGGCTGCCTGCAGCAGCAGGGAGCTCTGAGTCCTTTCAATCCCAGCCGTGGCCGGGATTTAAAGGGCTCTGGGCTGCCCGCAGTGGCAGGGAGCTCTGAGCCCTTTCAGTCCCCACCATGGAAGTCGATGTGGTCCGACACAGCGTACTGGCTCTTACCGGTACGCCCTACCAGACCGTACTGGCTTACTTTCACCTCTGGGGTGTCTCCTTCTCCCTCCACTCCTGCACCCCACTTATCTCATCTTCCATAGAGCAGGGGAGACACACTATGGAGAGAGGGAGCTTCTAGGCAGTAGCTGCCATCTCAGGTCTCAGCTAGCTAATTTAATTAACAAGGCAGTGTACTTAAGCCTGGGGTTAGCTACTTAAAGGGGAAATGCACATTTTTTTCTCTCACACACAGGGTGTGTGTCTCTGTCTGCCCTCCCTCCTTTCCTGCTGCCTTGTAGAGTGTTGTGAGAATTAACCCTTGAGGGCTCAGTCAATTGCTAGTTCATTTAGCAGTAAGGCATTCCCTGGGAAATATCCCACCCTCTGACTCCTCCACCTCAACCAAGCTTCACAATCATCATCACTGTGTACCAGTATCAAATTGTTTGTTTAAAACGTATAGTGTGCGTGCATGTGCGTGTGTGTGTGTGCGTATAAAAGACTATATACATAGTCTTTTGTCTGGTGAAAAAAATTTCTCTGGAATCTGACATCTTCATTTACATTAATTCTTATGGGAAATTGGTTTTGCTTAACGTCATTTCGCTTAAAGTTGCATATTTCAGGAACATTATTACAACGTTAAGTGAGGAGTTCCTGTATGTGAGTGTTCTCTCCCCCTCCCTCCCTGTCTTCCTCCCTCCTTTCTCCTCTCTCTCCTCCTCCCCCCCATATATATAGACAGAGAGAGAGAGAGAGAGAAGACATGGTAACAGTTTTCAAGTACATAAAAAGGTTGTTACAAGGAGGAGCGAGAAAAATTGTTCTCCTTAACCTCTGAGAAAAGGCAAGAAACAATGGGCTTAAATTGCAGCAAGGGTGATTTAGGTTGCCCATTGGGAAAAAAACTTCCTAATTGTCAGAGTGGTTAGGCACTGGAATAAGTTGCCTAGGGAGGTGTGGAATCTTCATCAATGGAGGTTTTTAAGAGCAGGTTAGACAAACACCTGTCAGGGCTGGTCTAGAATGATAATATGTAGTTCTGCCTTGAGTGCAGGGGACTGGACTAGATCACCTCTCGAGGTCCCCTTCAGTCCTACAATTCTATGATTCTACTCTTAACATCAGTGGGACTAACTGTGAGAGTAGGGGATGCTCATGTAAGACTGGCAGAATCAGGCCCTATGTTTCTAAACCATCTTGTCATTTTTACTAATAATATTTTACTTAATTTTATTACATTGCTTTATAGTTGCAATGCTTAGAAGGGAGGTATATGATCCTTTATACCTTTATAATCCTTTGTTCAAAACATACCAATAGCTCAAGAACCTATTTTATTATATCTGCTATTTGCACCTTGTTTAAACATTTAGTCCTGATTCAGCAAAGCAACTATTCACCTTTGTGGAGTAGTTATTATGGATTTTAAGCATGTGCTAAATGCTTTGCTGAATCAGGGCCATATTTATGGAACATTTTCTTTAAACAAGGAGTTTACCAAGAAACATGAGAGAATCCTTTTTTCCCTATATACATGCTGATAGTCAGTAGATTTATTGATTTCTGTTGATAGTCAAGCCTCATACCAAGGGATGTGGTGGATTTTCATCAGCCTTTAAATCAAGGTTAGAAGGCTTTCTAAAAATATGTTCTAGCTCAGCTACAGGATAAGGGCATGATGCAGGAATTACTAGATGTGATTCTATGGCCTGTGTTATGCAGATCAGACTAGATGGTCATAATGATCAGTGAAATCAGTGAAATTGAGTAGCACCTTGAAGCCATTCTGGAATAGATACTATTGGACTGTCAGGCAGTGCAGGTGTGCACTGGTTTTTGTACCACATTCATCTGATTATAATGATTTTAATGTAAGTATTTTGGATTTTTTTATTTATCATTTTTAGAACACTCCACACTTCATTATTAACAAATAAACCAGTAACCAAAATTAACCACAACCAATAGAATTAAAAGAATAAAACTATCCTAGCACAAATGTTACAGATGTCCACCTTCTCTGCCTTCTCCTCATCTCTGTTTAACATTTTCATCTGCTGTCACTTCTGCCTCAGCCTGTCCCCCTCAGTCATTTCCTTCTACCTCCTCCTCCTCCCATCAGAACTCCCAGTGCCACCCGTCTCCTTAGCAGAAGTCGATGCAGCGTTTGCCCAGCCACTGCTCCCATACTGAATCTCATTATCCTGCCCCCAGTGCCAACCTCCCCTCTAGTAACAATCACCACTGACCTCTTCCAACCTTTTCCCTCCCCCGTCCAATATCCACTTGTCCATGTAGTGGGAGTTGGTGCTGAGTTTGTGCAGCTCAGCTCCTTCCCCAGCACCCATTTACCCCTGTAAGAGCAGTTGATGCTGAATTCCTCCAACCCACGCTGCTGGTTCTCTTCCCTTTACAACCCAGGGCCTGCCTTTCCCTGCAGCAGGAGTTGATACTGAGAGCATCCGGCTCACATTATTATTTTCCCAGTGCTCACCTTTTCCCAGTGCTCACCTGTCTCTGCAGCAGGAGTCGATGCTGAGCTCGTCCAGACCCCAGTACTGGATCTCCTGCAGGAAGGAGAGGGCGCACAGCTGCTCCATCACATGCAACCTCCCTGTCTGGTAATAATTCAGGATGTAGCGAAATGCCTGCGAGCTCCGGTCGAAGAAATACTCGTTCTCCACCAGGTTGGCATCGTCGCAGAGCTCCAGGAGGCTAGAGGCTACATCCCGGGCAGCGGACACCACCACGGCCAGCTTCCCAAGCCGGGTGTCTGGATAGCAAGACAGAGTTTGCTGGGACAGTACGAAGCGGCTGCCTCCCACATTAATGATGAAACAGTCCAAGGAGGGGTCAACTTTCTGCAGCAAGGGCCCCTGCTCCTCTTCACTGCAGAAGACGCTGGACTCCAAGGAACCCAGCGATGTGCTGTCCCCTGGCTCCTGTCCGGTTGTCTGGGAAGAAAGGGACATGCAGCAGGGAGGCGACTTCATCCTGCGGCTGCCAGCAGCAGCCCACTGTCTCCTATGTTAAAAGACACAGCAAAGGTGAAGAGAAGACAGCCTACTTGAGGCAAATGGATCAACCCAGTTTTAAGTGTATTTCTTTCATACAATTTCCTTACAGATTCAAGGGGACCTTCCTGACCCCACTTGCTCAAAGCAAAGCATCCATCTCAGATAGAGCTTAACAAAGAGACAGAAGTAGCCCAGCAGGATATACATCTGGTTAACAATAAATAATAATGATCCCTGAAATATGTTTATCTTGCATTGGTTTTACACCAATTGAAATTTGATTGATCATTGAAGGCTTGATACAAATCCCATTAAAGTGAATGGAAAAACTCCCAATGACTTGAAAGGGCTGTAGATATGCCCTAAAATTACAGTGCCTGAAGGATCATGTTTCATGCTAAGATTGATTTACTATCATAATGAGACATTAATATAAGATCCAGTTGCTTTGAAATTTGGGATTGTAACTATATGTGTCTTCTTTTCAACTATCCAGGGGAGTATTGTCTTTAGCATTTTAGCACCAATATCACCTGTCTCTCAGACAACATTTGATGAATCATAAAAGAAAGGGGGGAGGGGAGGAAAGGCAAATTAAGCATCCCAGTAACTCATACACTTTATCCAGAACTATAGCACCTCTCCCATACAGAATTGGAGATGTTAGGCTCTGCTTTTCTGACATAAAGAACTGTATGCCAACTATATGGAAACAAATCTACAGAGATTTTAGAGAGGAAGAGAAAGTTGTACATGTATTGTACTTAAGAATGACCGTTAACCACGGCTACATAGGAAATAATTATTCTCTAAAATATTTGAATGAACAAGCTGGTTATCAAAGCTGCCACTCTGTTTGTACCTGGTACAAACAGACCTACTTAAAAAGTTAAGCAGCTGAAATGGCTAAAAGTCTACCGGAGTGAGTTAAAATTCCCCCGAAGTATCACAATTTCATCCTTATCATAATTTGCGATACAGATATGTTTTAAAGCCCAATACCGCGCATTAACGCCTGCTGGAACACAAGCGCGCTGCAAAGTTTTAAAGGCGGGATTACATCGTATTGAGGCGTTTTAAAATATATAGAAATGCACGAAGGGATTCGGTGATGTGCCGCTGTCCTGGCGCTGGCTGGCAAGAGCCGGAGGGTTGTTTAAGGGAGACAGAGAGAGAAACTCTTCTGCTAAACGGATCTCCCTCGAGCGCCCGGCGAGCTCGGCTGCGCGATGCTGGGCATAGAGCGGCACCAGTGCCAAGGAGAGCCAGAGCCAGCTGTGTCTTACCTGCCCGGCCGCCTCGCTGCACATCTGGGCTGCTGCTGCCGAGTGGCTCCCCCGGCCGGGAGCAGGGCGCGGCGGCTCCGACAAGGCTCCTCGCTGCCTGCCCGCACCTCGCCTCAGCCCCGCGCGCTCAGCTCCCGGGAGCGCCAGACCCGCGTTCCGGGTCATGTGCTGCGGGGGGAGGTGATTCCATCGCAGCCGCCGGCCCCGCGGGCTGGGGACCCGCGTGCTCCGTGTGAACGGGCCGGGCGCCGCCTGCACTGGCAGAGTAGGGGAGCTGCGTGTCACCTCCCCTCTAACCCCCCTGGCACTGCCCTATGGCCCCTGCTTGTTAACTCCATTGGCACTGCCCTATAGCCCCCTCCCTGCTAACCCCCCTCCCCGGCACTGCCCTATAGCCCCCTCCCCGCTAATCCCCCAGTGGCACTGCCCTATGGCCTCTGCCTGTTAACTCCACTGGCACTGCCCTATAGCCCCCGCCCCACTAACACCCCCTGGCACTGCCCTATGGCCCCTGCTTGTTAACTCCACGGGCCCTACCGTATAGCCCCCTCCCTGCTAACTCCCCCACCGGCACTGCCTTATAGCCCCTGCCTGTTAACTCCGCTGGCACTGCCCTATAGTCCCCTCCCCATTAACCCCCCACTGACACTGCCCTCTAGCCCCCTCCCCGCTAACCCCCACTGGCACTGCCCTATAGTGCCCGCCCCACTAACCCCCCCTGGCACTGCCCTATAGCCTCTGCCTGTTAACTCTGCTGGCACTGCCCTATAGTCCCCTCCCCGCTAACCCCCCACTGACACTGCCCTATAGCCCCCTCCCCGCTAACCCCCACTGGCACTGCCCTATAGCCCCCACCCCGCTAACCCCCACTGGCACTGCTCTATAGCCCCCTCCCTGCTAACCCCCCACTGGCACGGCCCTATGGCCCCTGCCTGTTAACTCCACTGGCACTGCCCTATAGCCCCCTCCCTGCTAACCCCCCCACTGGCACTGCCCTATGGCCCCTGCCTATTAACTCCACTGGCACTGCCCTATGGCCCCCTCCCTGCTAACCCCACGCTGGCACTGCCCTATAGCCCCTGCCTGTTAACTCCACTGGCACTGCCCTATAGCCCCTGCCTGTTAACTCCACTGGCCCTACCGTATAGCCCCCTCCCCGCTAACCCCCCACTGGCACTGCCCTATGGCCCCTGCCTATTAACTCCACTGGCACTGCCCTATGGCCCCCTCCCTGCTAACCCCACGCTGGCACTGCCCTATAGCCCCTGCCTGTTAACTCCACTGGCACTGCCCTATAGCCCCTGCCTGTTAACTCCACTGGCCCTACCGTATAGCCCCCTCCCTGCTAACCCCCCACTGGCACTGCCCTATGGCCCCTGCCTATTAACTCCACTGGCACTGCCCTATGGCCCCCTCCCTGCTAACCCCACGCTGGCACTGCCCTATAGCCCCTGCCTGTTAACTCCACTGGCACTGCCCTATAGCCCCTGCCTGTTAACTCCACTGGCCCTACCGTATAGCCCCCTCCCCGCTAACCCCCCACTGGCACTGCCCTATGGCCCCTGCCTGTTAACTCCACTGGCACTGCCCTATGGCCCCCTCCCCGCTAACCCCACGCTGGCACTGCCCTATAGCCCCTGCCTGTTAACTCCACTGGCACTGCCCTATAGCCCCTGCCTGTTAACTCCGCTGGCACTACCCTATAGTCCCCTCCCCGCTAACCCCCCACTGACACTGCCCTATAGCCCCTTCCCCGCTAACCCCCACTGGCACTGCCCTATAGCCACCGCCCCGCTAACCCCCCCTGGCATTCCCCTATAGCCCCTGCCTGTTAACTCCACTGGCCCTACCCTATAGCCCCCTCCCTGCTAACCCCCCACTGGCACTGCCCTATAGCCCCTGCTTGTTAACTCTGCTGGCACTGCCCTATGGCCTCTGCCTGTTAACTCCACTGGCACTGCCCTATAGCCCCTCCCCCACTAACACCCCCTGGCACTGCCCTATGGCCCCTGCTTGTTAAATCCACGGGCCCTACTGTATAGCCCCCTCCCCGCTAACCCCCCACTGGCACTGCCCTATGGCCCCTGCCTGTTAACTCCACTGGCCCTACCCTATAGCACTCTCGCTGCTGACCCCCCACTGGCACTGCCCTATAGCCTCTGCCTGTTAACTCCACTGGCACTGCTCTATAGCCCCCTCCCTGCTAACCCCCCACTGGCACTGCCCTATAGCCCCTGCCTGTTAACTCCACTGGCACTGCCCTATAGTCCCCTGCCTGCTAACTCCCCACTGACACTGCCCTATAGCACCCTCCCTGCTAACCCCCCCGGCACTGCCCTATAGCCCCTGCCCCGCTAACCCCCACTGGCACTGCCCTATGGCCCCTGCCTGTTAACTCCACTGTCCCTACCCTATAGCCCCCTCCCCGCTAACCCCCCACTGGCACTGCCTTATAGCTCCTGCCTGTTAACTCCGCTGGCACGGCCCTATGGCCCCTGCCTGTTAACTCCACTGGCACTGCCCTATTGCCCCTCACCCTGCTAACCCCACTGGCACTGCCCTATGGCTCCTGCCCTGCCAACCCCACCAACCCTACCCTATAGGCCCCTCCCCGCTAACCTCCCACTGACCCTGCCCTCTGGTCTGACCCCACTAAACCCCCCCTGGCACTGCCCTATAGCCCCTTCCTACTTCCCCACTGGCACTGCCTAACAGCCCCCTGCTACCATCCATGGACATATCCACTGGCACTGGGACATACCCTACAGCCCTCTGCTACTTGTCCCCTCCCCACCCCCGCTGGCATTGCCCTATAGCCCCCTTCTGCCTCCCGTTGACATACCCACTGGCACTGCCCTATAGCCACCTCACCACTTACACTGGCATTGCACTGTCACTCCCTCCACACCCTAGACTGACATATCCTCTGGCACTGCCCTATAGCTCCTGCCCACTACTGACATACCCTCTGGCACTGCCCTATAACGCCCTCCTACCCCATGCTCACTGTCACTACTCTATAGCCCACTCCCCACCCCTACTGACACTGCCCTATAGCCCCTGCTGACATACCCACTGGCACTGCCTTATAGCCCCTGCCCTGCCCCCCACTGACATACCCACCAGCACTGCCTTATAGCCCCTTGCTATTCCCCACTTACATATCCGCAGACATTTCCCTACAGCCCCCTCCAAGCCCCCCCCACACTGGCACTGCCCTTTTGCCCCCTCTGACATACCAACTGATATACCCTCCAGCAATGCCCTATAGCCTCCACTGACACACCCACTGATACTGCCCTATAGCCCCCTCCTACCACCACTAACACCGCTACTGTCAGTAGCCTATAGCCCCCTTCCCAGTACCCCACTGATTTATCCACTGGCACTGCTGTATACCCCCTACCCTCCACTGACTACCCCTGTCACTGCTATATATGCCCCTACAGTCCACTGACATAGCCACTGTCATTGCCCTATAGCCCCTGCCTGTCCCTCCACCGATTTACCCCCTGTCACTGCTGTATAGACCTCCTCCTCATATCCATATTAACATACCCACTGTCACTGCTTTCACATATGTTCCCTAACTGTCCCTGCTGTGTATCCTCCCCATCAATCTTCAAACTGTAGCATGAAAATAAATCTAGCTGCTTCCTCCGCACCAAATACATATGGATCATGTTGCCATCCAGACACGTGAGTGCCACAGAAATGTGAATCTGTGTATTATATGCTCCTTTATGTATTCGTAGTCACTGCAACATATGCCTCCATTTTATACTTACCCGTGTAGGCATTGCCTCTAGCTATTCACAATCAGTAAACTACAGTTACACAGTCAAAGCCTTTTGAAAATTAAAAAGCACTTTGAAACAAAAAGTCAAACCTTTTTATAATGAATTAGAGGAACTGTTTCAAAATACATTCCTTTTATTATGTATTATTTCAAATATGGAGTCTGCATCCCTTGCCATGTCACTAGAGGTTTCACTGCCCAATTAACAGCTATGATGGGTTCCTAAATACATAATACATTACTGCCTTAAGCCACTCCCACCACCAACAGACAAAACCCACTAAAGAAAAGGAGTCCTCACCAAGGGAAAGCTACACATACTCAAGTTCGTATTTCAGTGAAACCTGCCATGAGTAGAGTTATTGCAAATAATCATACAGAATTTTAAACAGGTAAGTCTTTGCAGGATCAGGGTCATATTTTGTGTTTACCTCTATCTTTTAAGAAAAATATACTTCTGTGAAGCTGGAAACCGTTTTTTTTAAACGTAGGAATCCTGTATCTGTATCTCTCTCCAGTATTAATGCTTTGTATTAACTAGTCTTCATAAAACGGAACTGTGATTTTCCCTAGTGCCAGTGGGCCTTTCTCATAAAGTTACACGTTAAGATAATTCTCCAGGTTAACTTGGTGTAACTGCTGTATATTCCAAGCAATGTCAATTCTTCGTTGTTGTCAAGCAGCATAGTTCACCGACTTCAACAGAGCTATACCACTTTATACTAGCTAAGGTTCTGGCTCAATGTCTGGGATTTGTGTGTTGAAGGAAGTGAATACTGGATGTACAACAGACATTACTCTCCTCGGAACTCCCCTCTGCACCCCAACTGAGAAAGGCTTAAAGCAAGGAGATACAATTTCACTGAAACTATTTACCATCCACCTTGAAATGGTTATGAACAAGATCAATTGGAGGAGTGGTGTTAATATAAATGGAGAACAATTATCACATCTCAGATTCGCGGATGACATGGTAACTGCAGAGCATACTACGAAGACTCAATAAGAAAAGCAGTCAGGTTGGTCTGAAAACGAACTGTTGCAAAACAAAATATATGTGATCAGACGTCTAATGAAAAGCCCGAATAACGGTAACAGGAGAAGAAATTGAAGAAGTGGAACAATACATATATTCGGGCCAAGAAGTTAATATGCACCAAGACATGAACTGAGAACTCTCAAAAGTTTTGGGTAGGATAGTGTGCATTTAATTCCATCAAGGACATCCTCAAAGGAAAAATCAATAAGACCACACGTACAAATATCTTCAATTCAACAGTGCTGCCAGCCATGCTGTATGGCAGTGAAACATGGGCACTGACAAAGAGAGAAGAACAGCGGCTGTCAGTAGCTGAAAGAGCAAAGGAACGAGCTATGTTGGGAATTTCCCTTCGGGATCGTATCCCAAATGAAATGATTAGAGAACGCAGTGGTGTGAAAGATATCATTGTGGAAAGCAGATATAAGAAGATATGATGGGCGGGCCACGTAGCACGGTTCACGGACAATAGGTGGACGCAATCATTACTGAGTGGTACCTGCGAGAACAGAAAAGACCACCTGGTCGACCTCCAAGAAGATGGGAAGATGACATTGTAAAATGTTTCAGACGAACGTGGAGAAGAAAGGCAAGAATGCGAGAAGAATGGCGGATGTGTTGTGATCGGTGTAGTCTTAATGACAGCTGAAGACTGATCAATCCAGGTGATCCAGGTGAGTTAAAAAGAAAGTGAAACGATGTGTTTAAAGTCTGAATTCTACTTTTTCTTATTTGTAAGTTTTTACTTTATTAAAAAGGATTTTTCTAGAAAGAATGCACAAAACTCATCAGTTTTCAAACATATATCAATAAATAAAGCAGAAGTGTTTCAATGAAATGAGAGAAACAAGGTTGCATTTCATGCCAGAGATCAAGCATGGCAGGGCTTTTCTTCACCGCAAGAGACTCGGGGAGCAGGACTGCTGGGCTTTTTTTCATTCCCTGGGAGACTCGGAACAGCAGCTGGTCCTTCTCACTTGCACATGGGGAGCCAGAACAACAGGCTTAGTAGTTTAATCATTTCCCTGGTAATCCTTTCATGAGGCAAAAGCCTTGTCTCACTGAAGTCAATGACAAAATCTCCAACTGACATTAATGGACAAAGAACTTCCCATTAGAATTTAAAAACTCTTCATCAGTGGACTTGGTAAATGTCCTGAGCTATTCGTCTCATAGAATTTTTAGGTCAGCTGTATGTATTTGCCAAGCTTCTATCTTGAAACAAGTCTATTTGGTTTAAAGCTCTTAGCTCTGGTTCAAGCTAGGGTGACTACACAACACTGTAGTGTTACGCAATAAATGTTCATAACAATTCAGTGGCACAGACCAGTGTTTGGATTGCCATCCTGCACAAGGCCCCACGTTGGCTCTCACTAATGTGTTGCCCTGACTGAATAAATAAATTTCATTTTTCTGGGAGTCAGAAAAGAAACATTTTGCCACAGTTAAAATATCAGAGTTGCTGCCCATCATGTCTGTTATGAGAATTAAAAATTTGCTGCAGTATAAAAGGAAGTGTTATAAAAACTGCATTAATCTGATATTGTATTGAATTCCTTTTAGTTAATAATTCTCATATTAGGGCTGTGTTTCTATCATGGCAACTTTGGGGGGCTTTTTTTTAGAGATGGGTGATCACCTCACTGGAAATTGCTTGGATTTATACCACGGTTTATGAAAGCAGAATTTGGCCCTGTTCTCTGGTCACTTACACTTAGTTCTCTTCTCACTTACACTTGTGTAAATCTGGAGTAACTATTGTAAGGGACCAGAGAATCTGGTCCAATGCATTTCCAAGTATTTAAGATATTTTTGACCTCATATGTTAGTCTGGAATTGAGTTTTGACATTTGTAGTTCCTATAAAAAAGCATTGGTTTCAATGATGTGAGTTCTGATTTTTCTACGTGTATCCAAGCTATGTGATTGATATAAATGATATCTAGGTAAAACTCTCATTGACTTCAATAGGGGCCAGGATTTCACCCCAATCTATTAGATATTTTGGTTCTGATTCATCACCGCCTTACAATTTGTTCAGTCAGTTATGATGTGGGTATAAAGCACCACCAAATCAAAATGGCAGCATTTTAAACCCGCTTTGAATTCACTTAGCACAGGTACAAATGGGCTTCAAAAGGTGCAAAGCAGTGGAGAATCAGAGCTTATAGATGGGCAACCTGATAATAGGATTATTCCTGTACCCACGACACTGGAGTTTTATCTCCAGTGTCAATGGGAGTAGGTTCCATATTTGAGAAAGTCTAGGAAAGCTAATCCTCCTGAAGAACCTTGTGTTTGATACTATCATCAATGATGCAAATAACAAGAAGAGTTGATGTGCTGGAATAATGATGACGAGTTTGGAAATAAGGAGTAGCCGCTATTGAACTCGCTATTTGGAAGCCAACCTAGCTTTCCAAGTTAAAGCAAAACGATATTAAAAATATCGTGGAAGGTGTTCTCATAACTCAGTTCCTCAAGGTCTCAGGGATGTACTTAAGAGCTGTCCTGAATATCACTGCTTCCAAGAATCAGGGCAAAAAGTTGAAACATACGGATATTTAAAAACAAAACAAAAAAACACAGAAATCACAATATTCTTGACTCCAATTACATGCATGACAATGTCCAAGCCTAATTGTGTCAGAAACCCGGAGGGGCCTGATTCTTCTCTCAGTTACACTGATGTAAATCAGGAGTAGCTTAATTAAATGAAAAAAGTTACTGGTCAGATTCTCTGCTGAAGCTGAGATCCATTCAGTGTAGCAGAGAGACGATGCAGTTATGGAAGCTTTTCTGGCATCCCGTTCTCTCAGCGCCAGCATTCCTTGGCATAACCTTTGGGCTACGTGAAACTATACCATCCAACAACAGTCCCCTAGGGACTGTTTGCCAGCTGATGATAGCTGGAACAAAGGCATGATCCAGACATGTTCCTCCTGCTCCCTGTGCTAAGGTCAGGATGGGGAGTGGCATGGGACTTAGTTACAGCAACAGTTTTATCCTAGAAAAGTAAGTCCCTGTGTTGGGGGTGTAATAGCCTCCTACTCAGGTTTGAACCTTAGCGTTCATAAACTGAGAAGCTAACATGAAACCTCCAAGCTGGTAATTTAAGCTTGGAGGTTTCATGTTAGCTTCTCAGTTTATGAACGCTAAGGTTCAAATCTGAGTAGGAGGCTATTACATGGTGGCAGCGGCCGTGGGAAGAAAAAATCCAGAAGCCAGTAAGAATATTATTTTTCTTTTTCCCTGCTAGGGGTTAGCAGAGAGAAAGGGTTTGGGTTTTAAAGTAGCCAGAGAAAATTTTTTTTTCTGCCTGCTTTGGCAGCTTGCATTTTTTGCAAAGAGTCATTAAGAACCATTAGGGGACATTA
>NC_133770.1:270438131-270450262 GCF_003597395.2 Chelonoidis abingdonii
GGACCAATCAGGAAACCGGATTTTTAAAAGCAGGGGAGGGAACCACTGGAGGGGTTTGGCTTTATTCTGTGTCTTTTGGTTTCTTTCGGCTATGAGAGAACAACTTTTCTTTCTATCTCCAAGCTTCTTTCTACCCTGCTGTTACCAAGTTGTAAGTACAAAAGGAAAAGCAATAGGTTTATATTGTAGTTGTATTGTCATGTGTGTACTTTGCTGGACTGGTTTAAATTGGCTATTTTTTGAATCAGACTGTTTATTCCTAATTCCTTATAAGCAATTCACCCACAAAAGCTCATGCTCCAAAATGTATGTTAGTCTATAAGGTGCCACAGGATTCTTTGCTGCTTTTACAGATCCAGATTAACACAGCTACCCCTCTGATAGTTGGATACTGTGTGCAGTTGCGTGATGTGTGTAATGATTAGAGCAAGCCCTCTGTGGAGATTCTAGTTATCTTTTTAATATCACACATTGGCAGAGATGGATGATAATGATCTATTAAGTCATGAGCAGGTTTTTAGGCATAAAAAGCTTCAGCCTTTGAATAAGTTGGCTCCTGAATCTGAAGAATGATTTGTAGAAAGCCATCTTGTGCTGACATAATCACTTTTTTTTGTTTTGTTTTGATTTTATGACATCTAATTGTCACGGCTATAAAAGGATAAAATGTGTAATAACCAGAGACAGATATGTCTTCTTAGAAAAGAATGATTTAGCCAGTTATGGCTTATAAAAAACATTAGCTTCTCTTTTTAATTCAGAAGCAGTCTTTCATCCTCAGTTAATATGACAAATAGTGAGTTTAGGCACTGCTGGTTGTATGACTATTATTTGTTAATTTGCATAACTAACTAAGCAGCACTGGAAGATTTAAAATAAACATTCATAGAATCATCCACAAAATATATTCTTTTTATATATATATATAATTTTACTTCCAATGCTTGCTTTTACCGCACCATAGCATTGTGCAGGTGCACATAGTGCCTAAAGAATCAACTGTATCTCTTCATATAAAAATTAGATCATAATTGAGTTGTTTGAGTATATGTATATAGGAACAAAAAGTCTGATTCAATCCCTCTAGCTAGGTAATTATGAATTCAGTATACAGCCTTCATCAGCATAATATCTGATCATCCTATATAATAAAAAAGGAGAACTGGAAATAGTCATTGTACATTTTGTGTGTATTGAAAAGTGTCACAGGAAATAACGGAGGGGTAGCCGTGTTAGTCTGGATCTGTAAAAAGTGACAAGAGTCCTGTGGCACCTTATAGACTAACAGACGTATTGGAGCATGAACTTTCATGGGCGAATACCCACTTCGTCAGATGCATGTAGTGGAAATTTCCAGACACAGGCATAAATATTCAGGCAAGAACCAGTCTAGAGATAATGAGGTTAGCTCAATCAGGGAGGAGGAGGCCCTCTTCTAGCAGTTGAGGTGTGAACACCAAGGGAGGAGAAACTGCTTTTGTAGTTGGCAAGCCATTCACAGTCTTTGTTTAATCCTGAGCTTATAGTGTCAAATTTGCAAATGAACTGAAGCTCAGCAGTTTCTCTTGGAAGTCTAGTCATGAAGTTTTTTTGCTTCAGGATGGCTACCTTTAAATCTGCTATTGTGTGCCCAGGGAGGTTGAAGTGTTCTCTTACAGGTTTTTGTATATTTCCATTCCGAATATCTGACTTGTGTCCATTTATCCTTTTACGTAGGGACTGTTCAGTTTGGCTGATGTCCATAGCAGAGGGGCATTGCTGGCACATGATGGCATATATTACATTGGTGGATGTGCAGGTGAATGAACCAATGATGTTGTAGCTGATCTGATTAGGTCCTGTGATAGTGTTGCTGGTGTAGATATGTGGGCAGAGTTGTCACTGAGGTTTGTTGCATGGATTGGTTCCTGAGTTAGAGTTGCTATAGTGCAGTGTGTGGTTGCTGGTGAGAATATGCTTAAGGTTGGTGGGTTGTCTGTGGGCGAGGACTGGCCTGCCACCCAAGGCCTGTAAAAGTGTGAGATCGTTGTCCAGGATGGGTGTAGATCACTGATGATGCGTTGGAGAGGTTTTAGCTGAGGACTTAGGTAACGGCCAGTGGAGTTCTGTTGATTTTTTTCTTGGACTTGTCCTGCAGCAGAGGCTTCTGGGTACACGTCTGGCTCTGTTGATCTGTTTCCTTATTTCCTCATGCGGGTATTGTAGTTCTGAGAAGATCGGTAGAGATCTTGTAGGTGTTGGTCTCTGTCTGAGGGGATTGAGCAGATGTGGTTGTACCTCAGCGCTTGTCATTCATCTTTAGTGTAACTATGTTTACTGTAATGTGTCATCAGGGTTAACAATTTTGGTTCATTTTATCCACATTTTTGCAGCAGCAATTTTATCTATTCATCTCCAATTAGAAGTGCTGGGGAAACCTATTTAATCATCTGATACAACACACAGTGTTACTTGTTTACTGGCTGTTTCTTCATTTGAAGTGGCTTAAGAGATTTTCATTTTACTTGGGTAATTTGAACACATCGGTGAGCCTCACATTTATCCTTTCTGCAGGTTAAATTTTCATGACGAACTGTAGCTGTTAAGTGGCTATAATAAATATGATAATACATTTATATAGCATCCTTCATCTTGACATGCCAAAGTACTTTAAAAGCACACTAGTTAATCAGTCCTCACAACATACTTATGAGGTAGGAGGCATTATTATTAAATAATGATGAACAAGAAGTTGAAGGCCAGATTGTGATAATTAATTGCTGCTCTATGTTGGGGTCTGTTCAGAGTTATATTACACCAGTGGGAGCATCAGGAAACATCATGATTCAAGGATTCAGAATGCCTATCAGACCTCCCTAACATAGGCAGGGACCTTCACATACATAACATGCACTCCTCTGGATGGGCACTCAGATCTGCTGGCTAGTGCAGCATGGGGGCAGAACCTTGTTCTCATCTCCTCAGCTTCTCCTCCTGGATTGAGGATGTAAGTGTGAGTAGTCCTTGTGCTTAGGAGAGCAGTGTGAATGCAGCTGCATTTGGTACCTGTTTAGAACAGGAGGCACATGGAAGAATGGTTCATGTTCTCTTTCCCATGCTTGCATAAACTGGCCCTGACAGATTTCCCCAGGTTTCTCAAGTATCAGAGGGGTAGCCGTGTTAGTCTGGATCTGTAAAAGCAGCAGAGAATCTTGTGGCACCTTATAGACTAACAGACGTTTTGGAGCGTGAGCTTTCGTGGGTGAATACCCACTTCGTCAGACCAGGTTTCTCAGTAGACTGGTGACAGGGTAAGGACAGAACCCATTATATCTCAGTCCTCTGGGCTCTGACATGTGCAAGTCATCATGTTCTAGAAATGACTGGGAAAAATAAGGCTTCGGGAAGTAGAGGCTAAACAACACTTAAAAATGAATTAGATAAAAATCTTAAAGGTATTTTTCAGGAGACTGCCTCATAACATATTTACTCATGCTCTTATGAGAGAAAGGACTTGACTCTGTAACTAAGTGAACCAAGTTCCATTTTGTTACAACCATACAAAAGACAACGCAGACCATCATTAATGTTCAGCAGTTAAACACCAGCTCAATAAAATGATTGCCATGATAACCAACCATATCACTTACTATAGATTTCATCAAAAGAAATAAGACACCTTGCCAATTATTCCAGCACAACATAAATAATCTGAGCTAAATACTATTGAATACAATTACCAAGGGGAAACAATTGTACATCAGAAATATATTAACATCAAATTACATTATATTATTATATGTTTCTCTCACATCTAGGATTCAAATTACAGTTGCTTCAGTGTCAGTATCTCAAGTCTCAGGTCTTAGCTGAATAAAACTTCACCAAGAAATATTTTTATAGATGTTTACAGGTGTATGTTTATATGTGAGTGTGTCAGAGAAATTGAGTTTTAGGTCTTGGATTTTGTAAATCCTTTACTATTAAGTAGGATTCCATGGGAGATGGTGATGGGTAAGCTAGACTGATAGCTAGGCTCCTCTTCTGTTCTTGCTGGAGTAATGGTAGTCAGCTTTGCTTCAGGGTTAATCAGACATGTCATCTCAGCAAGCAAGAAACACTTCCTGTCAACTTTCCTCCTTTGTAGGCATCCTTCAGAATCCATCAGAGTCAGGGATATCTCTCTTGATACTATTTATAATATATGCACAAGCTCTACCCTTAAATTATTCAGCTCTCAGTTTTAAGATCCCATTGCCTGAATTCTCCAAGAGACATCTGCAGTTTCTCATTTCACTAGGTGCATGGGCAGCATATATCATAGGCTGGGGGAGGCTGTGCATTGCCCACCCAGCAATCAGGGGCTGGGTCAGGGGGTCTGGTCTCTGGTGAGGAAAGGGGGGGCTGGGAGAGAGGGGAGCCAGTTGAGGGCTACCCTCCCTAAGTTGACGGGTCACCTGCTGCCCATCACTAGTTGTATCTGCCTTTGTTTTCTCTGATGCTGTTTGTTTTACATCATTAAAATTGCAGTGACTAAGGCTGTGTCTACACTACAAACTTCAGTTAATGCAAGTTACATCAGTATATAGCTGCCAAAGTTAGTATATTGCTTGTGCACGCTTGGCTTCCTGCGCTGGCAATGCATGTACTCATCAGGAGTGCTTGCATTGATGCACAGTGTAGTGCAACACAGGTAGGTATCCTAGTGTGCCACCTTTGTGAAACGTTTGTGTTGTGTTGTGGGATAGAAATGACTAATTCCGGGATATGTAGAAGCTAGGGGATCAAATTCCCAGCATGCAACTTTTACCATCCCACAATGTTATCTATATTTCATAGTTTTCATACCTTAAAACTTGTGGAGTACTTTTCAGTGTATGCCATCTCTTACAGAAACACGGAACCAGAAGATCTCTGCACAATTCTCGTGAACATTGCAAACACACAATGTATGTAAATATGACTGAGTGTTTTCATGCAGTTATGAATCATGCGGTGCTTGTTTGCCTTTACAAATACTGTTTGTTTTGATTATCACTATGTGTCTTACAATATTTGTTGTGAACAAAATGAAGATAATTTGATTCTCCAGAAATAGAACTTGACTGAGTGTAAAAATATAGTGCAGAAAATCTATGTACAAAAGAACCCAAACAATCAAAATAAGTGTTCTGCCTCCTTCCCCCCCCTGCCAAAAAACCATGCAGTTATATACACTTTTAATGGGGTGTAACTTTAAATGGTAGTAAACATGTCTGTCCATTTAATTGCACAAATGTACTCTGTTGTTCTCACAGGTCAGTGTTTGTGACATTGTGGATTTCTTTGCTGTACCCTGGTGTGGAGTGATAGGGGTAAAGATACGGTCCACAATGCAATATGGTATGTTGGGGATGTAGAGAACAATGGAGTTCTCCAAGAACTGCAAAGGGGGAAGAGTCCAGGATTTTTGGACCTGTAGGTCAACCAGCATCTGGATTTGTGGCCTGAGAAGGCCCACTACGTCCTGATGCATTTCCTTCCACTTATCCTGCTGGGACTCCTGGGCCTTGCTCCTCTCTCTTTTTTACCATACTGTCAGTCATATTGGCTCTCCAAGCCCTTTGCTTACAATCCAGTACAGCACTGGCTTTTGGGATCTTTCAGAACATGTCTTCCCTAGTCCTTTTAATCAGGGTTGGACATTCTGCGCATGTAGAAGAGGCACTCTGCAAGGCCTTCATGCCAGAAGCTGCTGATAAAAACAGATGTACCATTGGATTTACTTTCACAACAGAAAGGGAAAGAAAAAGTTTAAAAAACTCCCTTCCTTTACTTCCATAAACACTTTTAATAAAACATGCTTATTGACACTTCAGCTTTGGAGTGCCTTGGCCCAGCACTGCTCTCCAGCCCCAGCCATCGTGAGCATGGCCTGCCAGGTGTGAATGGATGGGGGGAGACTTTTCTGGTATACGAAGCAATACAATTTCAGTCCCTGTTCCATGGGTATAGGGGAATGGCACTGAGTATTGGCACTATTTTTCACAGCTGGTGGTAATTTTAGCTGATATCTCACTCCTGAAGGTCACAAAGGTGCAGAGAACACAGCTGCTATTGGCTTTCTGGAAATGCCCAGGCCCATATGCTACTAGCTTGTTTACTGCAAAGGTGCCAGACAAACTCACTGCAGGGTGGTGTGGTAAGTGTCCTGCCATAGATGAAGAAATAAGGCAGCCATGCCTAAAACCCTTCAAGAGATGATTGCAGAGTAGTTTCATTTGAGATCTCTCAGAAGGATACAAGGGACGTACCTGTATACATAAACGAAGTGTTCCGCATGTGCCTTCACTCCCCACACCTAACCCAAAAGGGAAATGAAAAGCAGGTGCCATCTCTGTTTGTTGTGCCTCTACTTCTTTTTGTACAAGTAAAACATTGAAATTTCAATACCTCAAGATAACAAGACAAAGGATGAGTCGAGTGCTATTTTTAAATTGTAAAGAACACACACCCAGTTCCCTTCCCCTTATCAGGCTAATCAATGCTTGCCTGGCTAGACTGTGGTGGAATCTTGAACAAGTCCTGGCTTGTGACATGGTTGGAGTCCTCTGCTGCATCTCTCTCCACATCCTTCTCATCCTCCTCCTTGCTGTTCACAGCAGGGGTCTCTGTCATGAGTTCCTCCAAGGTGTCCACAGTAATCTCTGGGGTGTTGATGGGATCTCCAGCTAATATGGAATACAGATTGTTGTGAAAATGGGGGGTCTGTGGAGTTGTTCCAGTTACTGAAAGATAAGGGATAACACAGACCATGTAGCATTTGCATTGTATTGACCTTGTTTGGTCAACCATGGCTCTGTGCTGTTTGGGGAGGTGTTTTTACTGCATCGCTATAATGGGGCGCATACATCAGCTGGAAACAAATTTGAATGTACAGATAAGGCAATGTATATTGCCTTGCAACAACCTAACTTGGTACTGTAGACCAGGCCTTACTACTTGTTAGTTCACTCTTTGCCAATTGACTTTCATGCTCTTAAAAGCCCCAATAGACACATTACTTATAATGCTGCTGCCATTACATGCATATTTTTTACTCTTCAGCTAGGTTTGTAAAGTCTACTTAGTTTTAGCAAGTCTTTAAAAAGTCAATAATACATTAATATTAAGGAAGATTTCTTCTGTTCTTCTTTTCCAGCATTCCTAGGGGTGAGTAATTACTTCTGTAATTTATGTAAAACAAGGAATAATATAAAATTATATAAACATGGATCTATTGACTTGTTATGCATGCTCTCAGATATAATTGATACAATTTCTTTTATGTTTTAGAAGGATACTTTCATATTTTATCCTTAAGATTTTAAATGTAACTTTTCAGTTGTTCCTATATAGAAATATTTCGGTGAATTTCCAAACCTTCCTGAAAGGTGATATTGGATTATTTCTAGGGATAGAGTGAAAGTTAAACATTGATTAGTTCAGATAACTATTCAGTGTTTATCCAAACTATCCAGAATGCTGAGTGGAAACCTGGGCTAGAAATACAAGATCAAATTTTCTCATAAGAATCGTGTCAATTCTCTTTTCAGTTCCTGATAAAAACCTGAACTGCATCAATGTATTTCCAGACATTTCAGAATCTTTACCTACTAACTGGGCACATGGGGCCTGATCCAAATCCCATTGAAGTCAGGCAGTGGAAAACCTCCTATTTCTTATGCCCCTTGTCCTGTCTCCCTTAGTCCTTCCCTTTATTACACTTGCTTGTATTTTGACTTGAATTACATTATAAGCATACTGAGGTTAAGTTTAAACTTAAGCTCATGTGCATTTGCTGTATCAGATGTGCCTACCCTTGATTAACGATTCAATATCATATTATGTGTTATAGGTGTGTTCTAAGCAAAGTATTTTGACCCTCTTCAGTGGCCTCAGTGATGCTACTCACTTTCTAAGTACTTCCCGGGATTGGGCCGTAAGCATGCTTTTTTACTTCTGCAATATTTCTATTATTTCAATAGAAAAAATATTTTAAAAAGTGATGGAAGATCTGGATATTGGAGAGCTGTATTTTATTCATTCTATGTAATAGAATGAGGTTTAAGCCCCAACTGGTTTGGATAATTTTGGCATGGGTTTTAACAATGGTTAAGGCATTTTTTAGCTGGCAAGCTGAGACTTATGGGCTGCTGTGTGCTAGTCCTTCCTTTTACAGTAGTGGTGGCTGCTGAGAACGTTCAATGTCAGTGTTTAATATAGCACGCACCACCTCAATTTCATTTTTAATAGCTTGGACTCTTAAGGATTACAAACTGCTTCTGATTTACTTCACCCACTTGCCTTGTGTTCTATGGATACCGAGACAAAACATTGTCCTAAGGAATGTTGTGAAGTTTAGTTTTATTTTTCCCTTCACTTTATTTCACTTCTGCATGTGAAGGCTAAATATAACCCTAAGCTTGGTCCATTTTTTTTTTTTAAAGAACAGAATTCCTGTACTGAGATCAGGTTTAACTAACACTAGTGAATTATATGAATGAATTCATTCCAGCCCTTTCACAGTTCCATTATTAGCAACTTTTCACAACTTTAGTAATTATGGGCTCAAAGCCCTGGTCCGATTCAGTTACTTTGTGCCACTCTGCTGGTGCAAAGCAGCCATAAATCCACTGAGTCTGAGGTGTCTCTTTGCCTGGGGGAATCTTTTACTGTTGGGAGACACTGTAGCTGCTTCTTGGCCATTCTTCTTTTGGGCACCAGCTAGGGAAAAGGACCAAACCCTGGCTGCCAGGACTTAAGCTGCTCTATTTTATCCCAAGGCTGGGAATCGCTGATGGACCACTATACAGGCACTGGCAAAGTGATTTGAACCTACCTTTGTCTCAGACTTGTGCCAAGCACTGTTCAGCTGGACTGGAAAATTTGGGCCTATGGATTTTGTTTGACACCTTAAACAAATCAGCTGTTAAATCAGCCAAGTTAGATTTTGGTTTCCAGACTTCCAAGAACACTACTGTATTCCCTAAATGCATTTCTTCCTGTTTTCCAGTGAAATAAAAATTGTATCTTTAGCACCTTTGTGGCCAAGATGGTGTCTGCTCTGCAGGCAGCTCTGGCCAAGAAAAGGTGCATGCACGAAAACTCCCTTCCACCTCAGGGGCAAGTGTTCCAAGGTCCCCCGGTGAATGAACACACACACAAATAGTACAATGAATATAGGAAAGGAAATATTTTTCACCGAGGAATGAATAGAGACAACACAGAGAGAAAATAGGGGGAGCAATAAAATAGGGTTACATTCAACATGAGGCTCCACAGGCTCAGTGCAGCGGTACCACAATACATAAGGGTAGACACTGAGCTATGCATCTACATTCAGAGTTCAGGACTCCTGGGCAGAGTTCCAGTCCACCAGTGAGTCTTGCATGCTCCTGGTTGTCTTCAGCACCAGAAAACTTTCCCAGCAAACCCCTCCCATGCCCTTTGGCTACTCTCTGCAAACCCACACAGGGCGACACCTAACTAGCTATAGCATCCCTCCTTATTCCCAATGCATTATCACAAGCTCCAGTACTCACAATCCCGTACAGCTCTGGGCAACAGTGATACTGGGTCCACCTCTGATTTGTCCTTGCGTGATTCTTCCCTGGCACAGTGCTTCTCCTGCCCCTTGTCCTAGGGTATCCCCGGTTGGCCGCTCTGTCCCTCCCAGGCTTCAGGGAGGTTCTCAGCTGCTTCACTATATGAGGGCCTGCTCACTGTAGCCCTCTTGTCTGGACATACACCTGTCACTCTCCCTCTCTTTGCCCCTGGAACAACCAGCAGTTCCTGTGCCTTAGGACAAGGTTTTAAGGGGGCTATGCTCTCTAAACCACAATGGAGTTACAAAATAACTAGGTCTATTTTCAGTTGACTGTTTTTGCCATAATGGTACTTACCAGTCTGTCACACAGTCACCATGGCAAGATGGGTGAGGTAATCTCTTTTATTGGACCAACTTCAATTGGTGAAAGAAACAAGCTTTTTTGCTACACAGAGCTCTTCTTCAGGTCTGAGGAAGGGCCTCAGAAACTGATACCTATGTGAAAGGGAAACAAACAGTCACATATGGACTAAGGGGTAGAGCTGGCTGGGAATATGACAAAAAAAATACCCATTTGTCAAAACGTTATATTCCCATGAAAAGTTTAGTCAGGAAAGGTTTCCCTGGTATAGGATGAAATTTCTGATCAAACACACACAGAGGAACTCCAGTCCAGAATAGCCAATAGTCCAGTGGTCAGGGCACTCATCAGGGAAGTAGGGGACACCTGGTGAATGTTTGTAATCATTATGTGATTATATTTTTATATAAAATAAAGTTAAAAGGAAAAGGAAAAGAAAAGGAGACATACATATGAATTCCTTCCTGGGAGGAAATTTTTTCTCATAGCCTGTTCACCCAGCACAGAAGGTTTGTTTTGGAAATATGCATTTAAACTAGCTATATTTATTGTGTGCTTTTACAAGTTACAAAACTTTCTGTATGATACTAAAATCCAACCCATCAGGGAGACAAGTTTTTGAGCTTATACAGAGCTCTTCTTCAGGTCTGGGAAATGTACTGTGTGTCACAGCTAAATACAAGGTGGAACAGATTGTGTATTATAATTATTTAACACATATTTCAAGGGACCATTCAAGATGAAGTGGCCTGTTAACACTCCTCCAAGGGGAAAAGAAAAACTAACTAGTAGTTTATACTGCAAACAACACTGTGGTATATATGTCAGACAAAAATCAATCATGAACGAGACCAGCCAAATTTAAAGATACAGATGGGCCAGGTCTTCAGGTGGTCTAAACTGGTGTAAGTTTCACTGACTTGCACCAGAGAAATGCTGTAGCTGGGAACCTGGCCATTTACCTGTGAGGGAAAGGCTTTGATGACTTTACTTGTTTGTTGGATCAGCTGTGTCATCCCACCAGTTTACACGAACTTTGAAGTTCAAAAGCATTATGGGCCTGATTTGGATTTCCCTTACACTTATTTAAATCCACTGGGTTCAACAGAGGAACCAGATTGCACGTGTCTTAAATATTAATGATCTGGAAGTGTGTAATATATCCCAGGGGTGCCAGAGACTCGATTAGCCAAACCTCAGTTACAAAAACTCCTTATGGACACTGTCCAGTTGTGACTATCAATGTCTGTTAATTACATTGAAAAGTCTCTTGATTGTCCAAAGGCTCAGTTATCTGAATCCAGTCAGTGTCCCCATATAGACTGGTACGGAACGTGAAATGGGTACTGTGTAAAGATGGACCTACTTTGGAAAGCCACCAAAGGAACAAGCTAGCTTCTTGATATAGGTGATAACTGCCCCATTCATTTCAATGAATGCTAATTGTGAATCTCAGTTAGCGGTTCATATGTCAGTATTTGTTCACTATTTCACAAGAACAGCCAGTTGGTGTGCTTATTCAAAACTTCCCCTCGTGCTTTCCAAGGCACCAAAAGCACTAACTGCCCCCTAACCAGCTGCCATCCAGACCTTCTAGCTTCCTCCTCAACATTTTGTATGTTGCCAAATTCAGCAGTACATTAAAAATTGAAAGACAAGTTCAGATAAACTTAGATAGCCAATTAAATGTCACCAGGACTATGCTCCTGGTTGCACAATTCATTTTCACAGTTAGTTCAGTATTTTAATGTGAAGCTGCCACAAAGTGAGTACAATCTGGCTGCACAATTTAAGACAAGTTTACTGCATAGTACACAAGCCTAGATGATGAATGATCAGATGCTACATACCAAAGGCTGGTTGAAAAGTTGTAGATGGAACAGTTTTCTATTAGAAAGCCCTGTTCTGTCCAAATCAAAGGATCTTGTCAATTTTGATGAAATTTTCAGTGGAAAAGTTCGGAACTGATTTGAATCGAAAAGGAAGATTTTGTTTTGACTTTGGTTTAATTTTATTTTTACTTTTGATTTTTTAAACTTTTCAAGTTATTATATTTATATATATATAAATAAATTCTCCTCTCACCCCTATGGGTGGTATGTGTCTTCCTCAACCTTGGGTCCTCTACCAGAGGCCTGGGAGTTTGAGGGTTCTGCGCAGTATCTTAGCTGTTCCTAGCACTGCACTCTTCTGGACAGAGAGCTCTGATGTTGTTCCTGGGAT
>NC_133770.1:270451677-270473198 GCF_003597395.2 Chelonoidis abingdonii
CAGTGGGGACAGTGCATCACCTTGGTATATGCCGCACTTGATGGCCACTTGTGCAAGCTGCCTTGAGTTGACTTCCAGTGTTGTCTTCCATAGTCCCATTGAGTTCTTGAGGAAGGTCCTTAGTGTCCTGTTGACTTTGTATAGCGCCAGACATTCACAGATCCACATGTGTGGCATTGAGTTATAGGCTTTCCTGTAGTCAATCCAGGCTGTGCTCGGATTGGTCTGTCTAGATCTTGAGTCTTGGGCGACTGCTCTATCTATGAGCAACTGGTGTTCTGAGCCTCTGGTGTTGTTCCCCCCAATGCCCTTCTGGGCTGTGCTCATGTACTGGCCCATATATATACAATATGTAATATTTTATATTGTACTATAACATTGACATTAAAATGAAACATTTCAATAAGATCACTTATATGTTTCCAAAATGCAGATTTTTTTGGATATTCCATTCTGCAGTAGATTTTGAAATTTTGACTTTTCATTTAGGATGAAGAGAAATTTCAAAAGGTTGGAATTTCTCATGTTATAGAAATGCCATTTTTTCCAATAGCTCTAATGCCAGCTCTGAATCCCATTGGCCAGTCTTTTGATTCTTTTCCAAGTCTCACACTATTAGGTGTTTTTCTTAAAGCTCGAGCTCTGGGAATCATGTGATAATCTCATTTTAAAAGATTCTAGCTCTCATGGCTGTGATGTAAAGCTTTGTTCAAAAACCATAACGGAAATAAAAAATAAACTCAGATGTACTATTTTTTAGCCCTCATGAATCTTAAACCAGTCCAATCACTTTTGGCATCTAATTAATACTTCTTGAATGCTTGAGGGTAAAAATATTGCAGCTGGAAATAGTAAGAAGCGGCTAGTAGCTGCTGTTGCAGTCTATACACTGTGCTATGTTTATGCTAAACTAGTGTCTCCATCTGGTGATCAAATACTCTTAGCAGGAAAGTTAACATTAGGTTTAATTTGAGCCTTAGAGAGTGTGCAGATTAGGAGGAATGACAGAGGTAGAGCCCTCTGAGGATACCCACAGACCATGTTTGTGGATCGCGGGTCAGATGCGAATGCAAATTTTGTATCTGGGCAGAGCTACAGACAGAGGCTGACACATACATAGAAGTAGAGATCCGAAATAAAAGGAGAGACTCCCACAACCATGCTCCATAATCTAAACATTTGTCTCAAATTTAACTTGAAACTTGTTTTGTTTTATTACTGTATTGAACCAAACAACCTCCTACCTGCCTGTGACTCTTCCTTTTCCTAGCACAGTAGAGCTATGATAAGCATCTGCGGCTTTCTGCTCAAATCTGGGACCCAGAGGGGCATGTGAAGGTTATACACTTGTTACAGATAGACAGT
Source organism: Chelonoidis abingdonii (assembly GCF_003597395.2). Lineage (NCBI taxonomy): Eukaryota > Metazoa > Chordata > Testudines > Testudinidae > Chelonoidis > Chelonoidis abingdonii. The sequence goes on from NC_133770.1 coordinate 270,453,043, forward strand.
TACCCCCCGCTGTTTTCAGTTCAAGATGCATTATTCCTACATCCTTCTTATAAGTCTATCCTGTGATTAATGGAAATAGCCAGGGTTCAGAACGTTTTCAGAAAGATGCAGTTCAGAAGGTAGATTATCACAGATAGCTATAAAGTCCAAACAAACTGTTTTATTCTCAAGCAGTGACCCGATGACCCTTACAGAATTGTACTGGGGAAATTTGGAAACAATCTGGGAGTCAGAAACCTGGGAACGACACATATCTTTAGTTTTTCAGGTTTCAGAGTAACAGCCGTGTTAGTCTGTATCTGCAAAAAGAACAGGAGTACTTGTGGCACCTTAGAGACTAACAAATTTATTTGAGCATAAGCTTTCGTGGGCTACAGCATCCGAAGAAGTGGGCTGTAGCCCACAAAACTTATGCTCAAATAAATGTAGTGTTTCTCTAGAGTGTCGGCTGGTGGCTACACTACGCGTTTGTTTAAACCGATTTTTTCGTTTCAGTGCGTTTTAAACCGATTATAACGCTGACCGTTCACACGAGGGCCATTTATATCGAACTTATAAAAGGCGCTCTTTAAAAACCTGTTTCTGTTACTTCCTCCGATGAGAGTTGACACTAATCGGTTTATTCCTACCATATCATGTGGAGTTATGTGGCTAGCAAAGCCGGCGGTATTGTGCTCCGGGCGGTATCCCACTCACCTCCACTGGACGCTTGGACGCAATCTGAACGTCAGATGCCAGTAAGGCAAGGTTAGACGGAAAGCCCCACGGAACTTCGGGTTGACATGGATATTAATTTCCTGTGGTGTGTCCAGCGTGGAGGCTGGTGATCAGCGGTGTGTGATCAGTCCCAATTCCAAAAAGACCTCCAGGGGACTTACGGGAGGATACGATGCTGATTTGTATGAGGAACAAATTGTTTCTTCGAAGCTCTTACGAAGTGTGAAATGCCAAGCATTTGAAAAAAAATTTCTCCAGCATGATAAGGTCATCGAGCCCAGTGCTGATTGACAAGCGCGTACGGAAGAAAAAAAGACGGAGGAGGGTTATGAGCCGCACCTATCCACAGTCCCGCCAGTCTCCTGAATCTATTCGCCTGCTTGTGAGCTCCGTGCTGTAGGGTCAACATTTAAAAATATACCATCGGGGTTCAGGGTCTATCTCGTCGCATTTACACCCCTCCTCCGTGATTAGAAGAAAGGGGAAAGAAAATCGTTTCTTGACCTTTGTTTATCACGTGTCCTATGTATACTGCTGCTGTGCTGGTAGGACACGATCATTGCCGCAGTACAGTTAGGCATCCTCTTCTTCCTCCCTCCCTAAGTGGTAGATCAATAGGTCCAAGTGTACTGGATGCCTGCATGTCACTGATATGAGTGTGACGTGTCCTGGTGTGCCTTCAGTGAGGCGGCTGGAGGTGCCTGGTGTTAAATAATAGAATGATTCCGGTCATTCCCGTAGATGGTACGAGAGGGCTGTAACTGTCCTTCCATAGAACTGGGGGCTGAGCTCATCTCCCTCCTTCATGTGCTTGTATAGAAACATTTTTGTTTACGCCTGACATCATAGCAGGTTGTGATGCTGGGTCCTCGCACCCCACATTAATGGTCCTGCTTGTTCTACGCTGGATGAGGTGCCCTCCCTATTTACTCAGTAACAAGTCAGTGTTTCTTTTCTGCAGTTCTGATTACTTCATCACAAGATGGGGACACTGCCATGTGAGCCCAGGAAGGTTTGGCGAGGAGGAAGCCGTGGGTTGTTGCAGGGGCACCCCTTAGAATGGGAATTGCAGCTATCGAGTTCTGAGAGAATATGAACAGAAGTGGCTTGCTTCTGAGTCACTGGTTTCTTATTCACACTTGCCCCTATTCATTCTAGCCTCAGGAGCTGACGTACTTTTTAGATACCATAAAGGAGGGATGACTTGAAGGAGTCCTGATTCCCAGTTTGTTTCTTTGCAACTCCCCATGACCTGCAGCAAGCGGGTGAGCGTCTGGCACGCCATTTGGACCGAGCAGCAGATGGGTACGTATACGAGCATTCGAGCACCTGTAGATAACCCATCATCCTCATTTGCCAATTTCATGAACACTGGAGGTTAAGCGAGATGGCGATGAACTCTGCTGCCTGGTATGCAATGGCCAAAGAATGCATGTGCTGCTGTCAGCGCGCTTGTCCAAGTTCCTCCTGATCACTTATTCTCCTGGCTCTATCCCTGGACGGGAATACTCCGCCTCAAGGCGCTCAGATTTGGATAGGTATCGAAATACTCTCTATATCCGTGGCTATGGATTCCAGGGCCATCGGGAAAAGGTGAACCATCTCTCTATGTGTCGCTGAGCACTAATCCACCTCTATTCATACTCTCCCTTTTCCCGGGTACTGGATAGAGGGAGAATGGAATACGCAATTACCCAGAACCACTCCGCTGCGGAAAAATTGATTTTTTGTGCCCAATTCACTCAGAAATCGGACTCTAGGGATCCTCTTCAACCCCAGGTGATTCCAAGGGCCAGCTGGGAGGTGCCACCGCTATCACACGTCACCATCGGCTACTTAGAGACTCCTCCAATCTTAGGCTCAGCACTACAATTAACCGCACTACGATAAGATATCAGTAGCTGCCACGGTGCAGATATACACACGTCATACTCTCGTGCGACACTAGGCTCGGACCATGGATGCACACCACTGAATTAATGTGCTTAGTGTGGTCACGTGCACTCAACTTTATACAATCTGTTTTACAAAACCGGTTTATGTAAAATCGGAATAATCCCGTAGTGTAGACGTACCCTAAGGTGCCATTAGTACTCCTGTTCTTTTTTTAGTTTTTCAATACCAGGGACAGCAGCTGTCACATGCCTCTCACACTTATCAAATAAGGGGCATAAGTTTGAAGCCCTTCTCTGGTGGTATGGTTACTCTGTGATGCCATTTTGCATATGAGCCCATTTGGTACAACTACAGATTTTGCATACTGGCCAGACTGCTCCTCCTCCCTTCCATTCAATGATGATTTCTGAATTACAGGCAGCTGTGTGATAAGACATTAATTGCAGTACCAGAGCTCAGGGAAAATAAACTTTTATCACTCCTTATCTTTTTCATAGCACCTTTCAGACTAATATGCAAGCAGAAGCAAAGGAAATCTATTTTGATTTTTCTAAAAAAACAGAATGGTAAATTTTAGAAGAGTGATTTTAGAAGAAATCACAAAGTTTATTTCATCTCAGGTTTATGAGATACTAACTCAATCTGCCTAATTTATCTAGTGCTTGAATTAGCTTTTCTTATTAAAAAAAAACCCCACAAACTTCTTTCTTATTTCTCAGGCCAAATCCTTTACAGTACACATGAAGAGTTGTCTTGTACTGATGATGTAAAATAGCCAGAATGGCTGACACTGGTCAATCTGACCCTACAGATGCATGAATAAAACATTGCAGGAAGTCAACTTGTTAAACGAGGAATGAATAGAATATTTAGCAGAACATAACTATGTGCAAATTTACAAACCACTCATTTGTTTCACTAACCAGTTTTATTCATAAAAATGAACATGAAATAAGTGCATCAGCCATAAGGTAACATTGCCCTCTTCTGTTATCTTTGTGTAATGCTTTCTACATTTGTGTCATAGCCCATAGCTTGGGGTGTGTTAATATTAAAATTGAAACACTCAATAACCACATAACTACAATTAAAGAACTCAAGATGATATACAGGCAAAACAAAGAGCATCTTGTAATTATATTGTTAATAGCATACGACTTTAAGTGAGTAATTGATTATTTAATTTATTTAGATTTCTTCAGGGTTCACTTGGCACTCTGGATAATTTCCACTACTAAAAACCAGCCATATGCCCATAACATTTTCAAACAAGCAATTAGAAATAACTATAGGTCTGCCTGTTCAGAAACAAAGAAATCAAACTGAAAACAACTCAAAAGCCCACTATGCACATTGAGTAAGATTTTGAAAAGCATCTGAATATCTTTGGATCTTAGGGCCCATTTTCAAAAATGACATGCTCCTAAGGGCTGGATTTTTAAAGGTATTTAGACACTTCAAGATGCAGATAGATGCCTAGTGGAGTTTTTAGAAGATAAAAAACAAAACAATCCCCCCCCCCCAGCAATGGGAATCAGGTGCCTTGTAGCTTTTGAAAATACTTCTAGGTACCTATCTGCATCTTAGGCACCAAGATACCATTGATTAAAAAAATGCCTAAGTGCCTAAGACATTTTTGAAAATGGGACTTAGGAGCCTAAATCATTCATACATTGTGAAAATTTTGCCTTTTATATTTGCTAGCTCCAAGTTTCCCATTTTGAAGTCTAATGCAGTTACTTGGCAGATGATGCTAGCATGAGAGAGACAGCATAGAGCAAAGAGAAATTTTGCAGAACAGTGGATGGAACTGTACACATGTGCTAAAAAATCCCAGCCGTCTGCACAAACACTAACATGTGCCTTAAAGAGGCAGAGGGCAATTAAAAACTATGCATTGTATAGTATCATTTCTCTGTCTACCCAAGGATAGACGGAGTCACAAGGTACAGAAAAATGCTTGTATGTGGAATGTGCACATTTTATATTGGGCCTTTGTTACAACAACTAGTTATTGCTCATTCAAACACTCCAATAAAAGCAGAGGGTAATGGAAAAATTCTCTATTCTTCTTGTAGTTCTGGCTTTTAGGTATTAGCTTCTGCCTTTCTTCTGTAATTTAACTGAAAAATTATCATTCTGGCCCCAACTTTCTGAGACTAGACCTAGGATCCATGCCGTTACTCTCCTGTGGCCTGAGTGAAAAGGCTTTGCTTGTGGGAATCCTCCTCTGCTGGCTGCAAATGGGAACTGGGCAATCTGCAGAGATAGTCCATGGCCAGTTAAATAGGGTGATCATATTTCCCAAAAGAAAAATGGGAAACTTCATAGGGCTAGCCTGAGCCTCCCCACCCCTCCCACAGGGCTTGCTTGAGGATGCCTTCCCCCCACAGGGCTGGCCCCACCACTCGTCCGGGCCCTCAGCCTTCGCACAGAGCTTGTCTCACTGCTCACCCAAGCCTTACCTGCCTCCTGCCCAAGCCCTGCCTCCCCCCTGACACAGGGCTGGCATCACTCCCTCTTCATGTTCCTCCATATTCCACTTCAAGTTGGCAAGAACAAATGGGACAAATGCCCACTTTTGCCAAAAAAGTTAGGATGGCCAGAAGAGGGCTTAAAAAATGGACTGTCCTGGCTAACACAGGACATATGGTCACCCTACAGTTATGGGGAGGGGGGAACCCACATGACTAGCTGCCACCTCCTTTCTCCTTCTGGGCTGGTGGCCTACTGGATCTGTCCCATGCCCAGGAACTAGTGGGTCACACATCTATCATGCTGACTGCTGCCATCTACATTCTGGCACAGAGAGATTACTCCAGAAAGAGCTTGGTACCATCTATCTATTACTCATTCACCATCTCTGGGGGGTCCTGTCAAGGTACCCTCCCACCCAGGCAGTCCCTGTTATGAAGTTAGCATACGGTTTTAACATGTATGGAAGCTATATTAATATAGTTATGGTTATTAAGTTTGCTTTCAATTTCTCTCCTTCCCTCCCCATTGTAAATAACCAAGGAGGACTTCAATCTGTTCCTTCTCCAGAAGAAGCTGATCTGCTACTTCTGACGGTCCATACCTCTGTCTAGTAACTTGAAGTAAGTAGGGTACAACTTCCATACACTCTGAAGAGAAGTCATTTGTCATCACAAACAATTCAGTTTTTAATCTGAATGTCTTGATCTTACCCTTTGCTACTTTTCTGCCTCACTGGACTTGCTAAAACTCTGTGCTTTGTCCTGCTGGTGAGATGAGGCAACATTATGTGCTCTGTAAATCTTTTCTGTTGAATCGCTGATGTACACTCTTAGCTAATATCCCTTCTCATCCATGTCTACTTACCTAGATTCCTTCTGAAAAATAATGAAATTAAAGGAACTTGTCATGTGAGAAAAAAGCAAGTGGAAGAGCTGTTTTAATTTACATTAACTGTCACTGAAATTATTTTTTCCCTCCTTGTCAATATAAAACATTGTTCCAGCATAATATATGGCTTAAAGGGACCAATTCTACTCTCAGGTACATTGGTTTACCCAGGCATAGCAGAATTTGCTTCATCACTTCCACATTAAGTTATGAAAATTTTGATTGCCCTCTAGCTCACCATGTTTAAATCCGGAGTAACAATTGAAGTCAGTGGAGTTCTGCTTGTTTAAAATTGATGTGAAAGGAGAAGCGGGGCACAAGCCTTCATAGTTCTAGTTTATAATGATTTCTTTGATTAATTTTCTTTTATCCTGCGGCTTATTTACATGGCATGGCAAAGCATGCTAGGGGTGTGATTTGTAAAGCCCTCTAACGTGTTGTGCTCTAACCACCCTGCAAAGATCTGGCTGGCGCACTAAAAAGTATCTTGATATTAACCCCTCTGGTGTGCTTTGCTGCTCTTTACAGACAAGCCCAAAGAAACGCTTTCCCCACCGTCATCATCAGACAATATCTAGCAACATTTCTGACATCGTGAATAAGTCACTAGTGGCCAAATTCATCTCTGGCATAAATCTATTAGAACCAATGCAAATATAGCAAGGATGAACCTAGTTCCAGATATCAAAAATAAGCAGATGGTCATCAAGTTTGCTTTTCAGAGCTAATGACACAGAATTTTAGAACAAAGTAAAATAGTTATACATAGAATTGGGTGATTTTTTCTGAGACAGAATTTATCAAATGAATGTGGATCTTTTTGCTGTTTAGATTATCCTCTAGCACAGGGGTTATTAACCTTTTTCTTTCTGAGGCTGTCATAAACAGATAGCTAAGGGTTAATGTTTCTTTTACCTGTAAAGGGTTAACAAAGGGAACCAAACACCTGACCAGAGGACCAATCAGGAAACAAGATTTTTCAAATCTCAAGGGAGGGAAGTTTTTGGGTGTGGGTCCTTTGCTCTGTGTCTGTTGCTCTCTCGGCTCTGAGAGTGATCTCTCTATCTCCAGGCTTTCTAATCTTCTGTTTCCAAGTTGTGAGTACAAAGGTAGAAAGACAATAGGCTTATATTGTTTTTGTATTTACATGTGTGTAGTTTGCTGGAATGTTTAAATTGTATTTCTTTTTGTATAAGGCTGTTTATTCATTTTTTCTTTTAAGCCAATAACCCTGTATATTGTCACCTTGATACAGAGACCATTTTTATGTCTTTTTCTTTCTTTTTATATAAAGCTTTCTTTTTAAGACTTGTTGGATTTTTTCCTAGTGGGGGCTCAAGGGGATTGAGTCTGCAGCTCACCAGGGAATTGGTGGGAGGAAGAAGACAGGGGGGAAGAGAAAATCTCTTTGTGTTAGAGTTACAAAGCTTGTATTTGCAGGGACTCTGAGTGAGGGTGAGAGAAACCTGATCTCTCTGGTTTGCATTTCAAGGAATTGAAACAGGGTGATCTTTCCAGGGAGGAAGTACGAGGAGACAAGGGGGTGGTTGTTTCCCTTTGTTGTGAGACTCAGGGCATCTGAGTCTTGGGGTCCCCTCAGGGAAGGTTTTGGGGAGACCAGAGTGAGCCAGGCACTGGAATTCCTGGCTAGTGGCAGCGCTATCAGATCTAAGCTGGTAATTAACCTTGGGGGTTTCCTGCTAGCATCTCATTTTCTGAACTCTAAGGTTCAGATCTGAGTAGGGAGCTATGACAGAGGCTCCACCAACATGCTATAAAAACTCCATGGCACACCTACCACAACTGATTTTCTGCATATAAAAGCCAGGGCTGGCAGTAGGGGGTAGCAAGCAGGGCAGTTGCCTGGGACCGCATGCCACAGTGGCCCCCACAAAGCTATATTGGTCAGGCTTCAGCCTGGAGTGGCAGGGCTCAGAGACCTGGACTTCAGCCCCATGTGGTGGGGCTTCGACTTTCTGCCCTGGGCCACAGCGAGTCTAATGCTGACCCTGCTTGGAGGCCCCCCTGAAACCTCCTTGAGGCCCCCTAAGGGGCCCCAGACCTCTAGTTGAGAACCACTGCACTAGCAGACTTGGTGGTTAAATTTTGAAGATAGGCTTTTCATTTTGTGCACCCAGATTTAGACATCTAGGCCCAGATCCACAAAGGTATTTAGGCACCTCGCGTCCACAGAAATCAATGCTAGGAGACTAAATATGTTTGTGTACCTAGAGCCTAGGGCCTGTTTTTTGAGATTTGTTAAACATTAAGAATTCCCACTGACATGTTGGAGTTGTGGGTGCTATTGTAGTAATTAAACCTACAAATTTATTCTAACTGTGAGCTTAACTGGAAAGTCTGCAAAAGTTCATAAAATGTCATAATAACCTATAACAAATGTTGATGGAAAAAAGGTAAGAAAAGGAGACAGAAAAACTGAATTAGTCCAAACAAAAAAGCTTATTGATATAACTCAAGGACTGTGTTAAGATCATGCCTGGTATACAAGAAAATGTGGTTGTAGAAATTAATGAGCCAAATTGGTGTGTTGAACATTAGGACTAACTAGTGGACAAAATATTCCACCAATCACTCTCTTTTTGGGTCCTTAAAGAAAGATGCTTTGAGGGAGAACAGACAAAGGCTAATGGGGCAAAGTTCACCATCATGACTGTCTGGACCTTCTTGGTCGTATTCCCAGGGGATATCTTGACCAGAACAGGCCAGAGACAACACCACCTTACCAGCTCCAGCTGAATCCCAACCACACCTAATATAAAACAGGATTGGAGTTTAACAACAGCAACAACTTCTTTCCCCCAAAAGGACAGTCATTACTTTATTTTATAGCACCTAAAATGTATCAAAAAAGGGGGGTTTTCCTTCTAAAACTCTCTCTTTAGCTAAAGAGAAAGGGAACAAGGGATATTGTTAAAATGACAGTCTTACTTAATACTTTACACTTCCAATGCTTTAACTATTTTTCCTTCTCCTCTCTATCTTTAGATAAAGTTAAAAGGATTTTTAGTAGTGTGTTTGCCACAGTACTAAGCAGGCTGAGGCCTCTGTATACCAAACCTGTCACAGATTCACTCACTGCTAGAAGTGCCTTATGCTGGCCTTCCTGGAATTAGCACTGCCAGGCTTTGCGCTCGCCCTCTAGCAAGGTCTTCCCCCAAGCTGTCTTGCCTTGTGGCCCCTCTGACTCCAGGGACTGCAGTCTGCTCTTTGTGGCTTGGCCCTCCAGCCAGGTCACTAAGGTTCTCCCATTTCAGAGAATTCAAAGTCCTTCCAAACTCCCTGTCTGGCTGGTGTCTCCAATGTCCTTGCCACTTCTGAGTGGCTGGTAGGGGAACCCAGGTCCACCTCTACACTGGCTTCTAGCCCAGGGACCTAGAACAAGCAGCCAAGGTCTCTGCATGATCTGACCCCTTGCTGCTGTTTCCTTAAGCATCTTCCTACTCATCTGGCTTCCCACCCTTTCTGGGTTTGCCAGCCTCCCAACTCCCTCCATTCAAGGAGTAAATGCAGCCTACTTCCCTGTCTTCCTGCAGCCTTCTTACTGCTCCTGGTCTTTATACTGGCCCCGCCTGTTCCTGCCCAGCTGAGCCTACTTCTAATTAGTGACTGCTCCCTGGCTCCTCCTCCAGGTGCACCTGGTGGAGTTAATTGGTCTTCTTGACCACCTTAACACCTTTCAACCATGTGGAGGGCGGACGCCCCGTCACAAAACCCCAGACCGTGTTTAACACTGTTTAATGTTGGATAGTGACTGGGTTATTTTAACACCGTTGGTCCATATATTCCATCTAAATTAATACAATAGTGCTTAGCATGTCTCAAAATCCTGAAGTTAGGCACTAAGAATTGAAGAACACATTTGGAAATTTGAGCCTTTGATTCTTAATAACTTATTTGTACAAGAGGTAATTGAATAATTATGATTAACAAACATATTACATCCTGTAGGCTTTCACGGCTATTGACAATCACTATGCCTAATGACAGTATTAGTTCTGCTCTCTGGATGAATGAATGAAACGTTATAGATGAGTTTCATTTTGTAAACTATAAACAAACTCTTGGTGTGAAACCGAATATCAGATATTACCTTTGTGTGCATATGAATATGGGTATTCACATAGACAAACATTCTGTAGCCATTTAGATTTAAGAAACTATAAACATCAGGCTATTTGAGCACATTTCTGTTACTAAGTTATGTCATTTTATTAGTCATATCTATTAAATTAGACTACAGTTTACAATTATTTTCTCAAATTCAGTTCTGTTAATTCCTTACAATTGTTCCCAATAGTGCTTTCCTTCAATCTTAGGCACTTTAATAAAAGTAAGACTGATGGGTGAAGAATATTCAGTTATAAAAGAGATTTTTATTCTCTGTGTGATGGGTGGGATCACAGAAAACCCCTGATGTGCTTAGACTATCTCTGAGCCTGTTTCCCCTGCCAGCTTGGGACTTCAGAACCCTGCCTGGTTTGTGCCAGACACGCATGCTCGCTACAAACACAGACCCAGGTCTGAACAATGTCCCACAAAAGCTGCAGGTTAAACTGAAAACAGCTCAAGAAGTGGTCTTGTCTCCAACACTCAGAAGCCCTGCTCCCAATGGGACCCAAACCCCAAATAAATCCATTTTACCTTGTATGAAGCTTATACAGGGTAAACTCATAAATTGTTCACCTTCTATAACACTGATAGAGAGAGACGCACAGCTGTTTGTCCCCCCAGGTACTAATACATGCTCTGGGTTAATTAGTAAGTAAAAAGTGATTTTATTAAATACAAAAAGTAGGATTTAAGTGGTTCCAAGTAATAACAGACAGAACAAAGTGAATTACCAAGCAAAATAAAATAAAATACTCAAGTCTAAACATAATACATAATCATTCCATCACAACAATCCTGGCCATCCACATATAAATCCCTTAAGCATGTGTTTGTTTGTGTTTTGAACCTGAGCTTGCTTTCATGGATGAGAGTTCTGCTTTAGCTCAGGCTGAAACCTTACCTCCCCACTTTGCAGTGAGGACACAGGAGAGATCACTCAAGCCCTGATAGTCTTCCAGTGCCCATCCTACAATTCCCCCCTCCCTCAAGCAGGGGCAGACAAGTTATCCTTCCGTTTACAGATTTGACTTTGAAAGAGTCCTAGAGCATCTCAGCACACAGAACCATGGGATATGTCCATGGACATACATGGGCAAGTGCTGAAACAGTGAGGACACTGTAACATGGGCAGGGCTGTGGGAATGCTCATATGTGGGCTAGGCCAACCCAGTTCAGATACATGTGCTATGCACAGTTAGCTCAGGTGACATGTAGACAAATCCACAGTCCTATGCATCTTAAAGAATGTGGACAGTGAACAAAAGTATAACAAAGACATGCAAATCAAATCTCCAGACATGTTTAGGACCCGATTCTCACTGCCTTGTACCATTCTCCTTGGGTTGCATTTTGCACACAGGTGGGTGATTTCATGAGAGTCAGACCCATAGGGAGTAAAGAAGTGAGTATGATCCTATCATCATTAAGGAAACTCACCTCAGTGTAACTATATCAGTTTAATACAGTAACTTACTGAAGCATGATGTAAGTATTGCTTTGTACCAGTGCAGCGCATTTGCAATGTGAGTTAGTACTGTATAGCTAATGCCTTCAGGACTAGTGCTCTTAGTGTAGACAGGACCTCTGACTCATGAGCAAGAAAACTAGGGAAAATGTTACCCAGTGGAATTACAATTCAGCAAAGCACATGATATGAAATCTGAGGATAAAATGCTCCCTGTAGTGGGGACACTGCCTCCATAGCACCTCCTCCTGGGATAGAGTGGCTCCACACAGCGTAGAGATCTGTTTGTAAAAGATTATAATTTAGAGACACTCCCTCATAAGGGACAGTATTATGAACATAGGAATTTGGAGATGTGTCCTGGAGGCAGGGGTTGGGAACACCGCATGGCTGTGTGCAGCTGTTCATGAGAGACACTCTCCAGTTTGTTTTATTCCTCTCTCATTCACCGGTGTGTTATTTAATGAACCCCAAGATCATTACCCACAGCACCCCATTCTCAGGTCTCTCTTCATCCTCAAGAGCTCTTGACACTGGCCCTCCTGCACAGTAACACCCCTGCTTGGAGCTGGTTTATTAACACACAGTTCAAAATTGTCCTCAAAGTCACAAAATTAATTCCGTCACCACAACACAGACATACATACCCAGCTCTGGTGTCTTCTGACAGTTCTGGGGTTATTCTTCAATCCCAGCCTGCTCTTTGTCTGGCAGCCACTCCAGCCCTTTCTAACTGGAGTCCTTCCCTGTTCTTCAAGCAGCCTCCCAGGCCTTCCTACCTGGAATCCTTTCTTCCGCCGTGAAGATCAAAATCTCTCTTTGGGCTGTTTTCTCTCTGGACTGGAGAAGTCAGCAGGCGAACTCCCTCTGCTGCTTTTCTGTTCTGCAGCCTTCTCCCAGGCTGTCTCAGAGGCTCCTGCAATACATAGTCCTGCCATGAGGGTCCCTTCCAGTCCTACGATTCTATGAAGAGCTTTCCAGCTCCTTATAGCACTCTTGGTAGGAGGACAGTAACACCTTTTATATCCTCCCTCCCCAACCATGTCTTGGTTCATGGCCTTATCATAAGCCTAACTCCCAAATCTGGAACTTAGCGTCCAGAAATCTGGGTGCCTAGCATGAACCCTTCTAAGCTTAATTACCAGTTTAGCTTTGATCTTGCTGCCACCATCCAAAATTTCCAGGGTTTTGGCCCCCTCTGGTCTCCCCAAAACCTTCCCTGGAGGGACCCCAAGACCCAGAAGCCCTGAGTCTTACCGCAAAGGGAAATAACCCACTTCCCTTCCCTCTCTCTCACCCAGACTTTCCTCTCTGGGCTAACCTGAGAGTATTGATGCAATCTCTTTACATCACAATACCAAGAAGCATGTCTCCTTTATTCCACAAAGAGACAAACCCCAAATACAAGGAAACAGAGATGATCCTATCTCTTCCCCCTCCCACCAACTCCCTGGTGCTGCAGAGCTTACCCTCCGTAGATCTAACACAAAGAGAATTCCCTCCCCTTGTTCCTTAACCTACCCAGAGAGAAAAACTCAAACAAGTCTTACAAAGAAAACTTTATATAAAAAAAAAAGAAAGAAAAAGACATAAGAATATAAACTCTGCATCAAGATGACAATACAGGGCTATTGCTTATAAGAAAATATGAATAAACAGTCTGATTCAAAAAGATATCCAATTTGAAACATTCCAGCAAGCTACACAAATGTAAATACAACCAAAACAACATAAAAGCCTATATTGTTTTTCTACTTGTACTTACAATTTGGAAACAGAAGATTAGAAGATAGAAAGAACCTTCTCATAGCTGAGAGACAGACAAAAGACTCAGACCCCAAAAATTCCCTCCCTGACTTTTAAAAAATCCAGTTTCCTGATTGGTCCTCTGGTCAGGTGTTTGGTTCCCTTTGTTAACCCTTGACAGGTAAAAGAAACATTAACCCTTAGCTATCTATTTATGACAAGCCTCTAGCGTGTACTGCTGCATGTCTTGGTTGGTGGAGAGAAAGGGGAGCCCTGCCCTACATCACAAGACTCCTGGTGCTTAGGGTTGCCAACCCTCCCAGTTTGGCCATAAGTCTCTCGGAATCAGGCTTGATTTCCCAGAGGTTACTCAAGTCAATCTGGGAGATTTTAGGCTGCTAAAAGTCTGGCGGTCCAGTGGGCTAATGCAGGCTCCCTGCCTGCCCTGGATCCACGCTGCTCCTGGAAGCAACTGGTATGTCCATCCAGCAGCTCCTAGGCAGAGGCACAGCCAGGGAGCCTCCACGCATTGCCTCCACCCTGAGCGCTGACTCTGCAGCTCCCATTGGCTAGGAACAGGGAACCGCAGCCAATGGGAGCTGCGGAGGTGGTGCCTGCAGGCAGGGGCAGTGCACAGTGCCTCCTGGCCACCTCTGAGCCTAGGAGCCACTGCTGGACATGCTGCCACTTACAGGAGAGACCTGAGATAAGTGTCACCCAGCCTGTACCCCGAACTCGCTCCAGCACTCCAACGTCCTGCCTCAGGCTCAGTCTGGAGCCCCCCCATACTCTGAACCCCTTGCTCCCCACAGCCCAGAGCCCACAACCCCTCCTTCAGCCCAACCCCCTGCCCCAGCCTGGTGAAAGTGAGTGAGGGTGGAAGAGATCAAGTGACAGAGTGGGGAGGGGCTGGAGTGAGTTGTGGGCAGGGCCTCAGAGAAGGGGCAGGGAAGGGGCAGAGTAAGTATGTTTGGGTTTGTGTGATTAGACAGTTGACAACCCTGTGTGGTGCCTGGCCTTTGAAGAAACAGTGTCCTGGTTTTTCCCCAACCTCTAACTATTACCACAGGACCACTTCCTCTCTCTCTTCCAGCATCTGCTACAGAACTCCTGGAACTGAATTTGGCTGGCCCCAGTCACCACTACCTTTTAAAAAGGACAGACCTCCCTGTTACACTCCTCATGAGCTGATGGGCCAAGCCTCTTGGGTTCACGGCCACAACACCATAGAAGTAATTTCCAGCTGGATAAAACAAATGGTGCACACTTGGAATTATTCCAGTTTAGGAGCAGACATTCACTTTGATAAAACAATTTAACCAAGTACCACAGAAGGGGTCATCAACCTTCAGCACTGGGCCCATGGGTCACAAGACAGTTTGTTTACATTGACTTTCTGCAGGCACGGCTGCCTGCAGCTTCCAGTGGCTGCGGTTCACTGTTTCTGGCCAATGGGAACTATGGGGGTGCCGTGCGTGCAGATGGTCATTGTAAACAAAATGTCTCGCAGTCCGCCGGTGGATTGCCCTGATTGGCTGCGTGCCGAAGGTTGCCAACCCCTGTGCTATAGCATATTAAACCATATTTTCATGATTGCACAGTGAAAGCAGTTTCACTCACTGCCATGGCACTCTCTGGTGTTGCTGTGTGGTGTTGCAGGGGTTTTAGCCTCTAGCATGCACTGCTGAGCACTTAGGCCCTACAAAGGCTTGTCTCTGCATACATTGTCCAGGGCTCAGCCTTTTGGCCAGGCCACCTGTTTCCAGGTTTGTCTCCTTCTGGGGTAAGGAAAGTCCAACTACGGAAGATCCTTCTGCAGCTCTTTGGCTACTTTGAAGTTTCCTGCTCTTCACTGTACCCCTCGGGGCTGCAGAGTTCCATCTTCCCTCCTTTGGCTGAGCACTAAGCTCCCAGGGCTTTTTTCCCCTAGAGGCCCTTCTTCCTAGCAGGTTTCCCCACTGACTCCTCCCCAGGGACTCTAGCTGCTTCTCCCAGAAACCTCTGTGCTTCTTACAGACCCTATCTCAAGGCCTCCCACAGGAGCTTAATCTGCTCTCTCTGGTTATCTCCAGCCTGCCTTTACCAGTACTGTACCTTCATAGAGAGCAGGAACTGCCCTTGCTGCTCACTTGTAGGTCTCCCCAGCACTGAGAAGTTCTCTTCCTTTTCTGTTTAGTTCTCCCTGGCCCTTTCATTGCTAGTTTCATTAACTATAATTGAGTCAACCACTCAGGATGAACTGGGGTTAACAGCTGCCTCACAGGCAAGTTTGAGTCCAGCTCCCCTTAAAAGGCCAGCCTGCCAACCTGGGATACACAAATCCCAAGTTCATACAAAAATCGGCACATGTTTGTGTGTGTCCATGTGTAATTGATGTGTGTGCGCAGTAGTCATTTGAATGAATAATTATTGGCACTGGGTGTATTACAACAATTGTACACAAATTAATGACTGCCTAGATTAATATAGGTAGGCATAAAAATATGGTCCTATGTGACAAAAGAAGGACTAGTTTCCAACGTATCACAGATTTCCAAAAAAGTTACTCTTCTCTGATGCAGTATTTCTAACCTCAGTAAGAGCTTAACTCCAGCTTTACCCAGTTATTCATTTCAGCTATTTCCCTAATGTACTTGTGCTAGAAAAACAACAGGCAACAGATCTCTAGGAAACCCTGAGTAAGGGACAAAACAACAGCAGCAAAAAAATCACCATGGCTTTCTTTGAATTGTTTGTATTGTTACTTATGTACTGTATTACTGTGTGCTGGAAGCTTTACTAATTACTGTTCATGACGTGCCCTGAGATCCCTGGCTGAAAGGCACAACAGAAATGCAAAGTATATTTTGGTTGGTTATATAATCCAGTAAGACTTTCTATTGCTTTATACTATATTCACAATAAATTACTTTCATAACTGATTGAATGCCTCAGTTTTGAGTTGGCATTTATTCAGTCACAGTCTGTGACTAAGTGTACTTGGAAGAATACTACTACTTAGTTTAACTGGTTTCACTGTAATAACAAAGATCAATCAAAAGAAGATGTTTCAGCCTGTTGTGTTATTGGCATGAAGGTGAGAGTATGGAAGATTGTGGGGTATCATGCCTATGTTGACCATCATCGGACACGAAGAACAGTGCCAAATGAACACAGTAAACATTCTCTTAGTACCTATGTTTCTGCCTCTGAACATGCATGGTGCTGCCTCACTCTAGGTATCAAGATGTCTGCCCTTCTGCCTAAGCCCCAGAGTGATCTATGAATGGGGGGAAGCTAGGTGTTCCTCTGCCTACTCGCATGTGGGGTCTGATCTGGTAGTTGAGCTAAGAGGCTTCGTAACTCCACACAAAATAGGTAGCAGCATCCCGCCTGCAACCTTTAGTCCAGTGCTTAGGGTATCCTGCTAGGATGTAGGAAACCCTGGTGGGGGGTAGGAAGGGACTTTCTGACTGATGAGAAGGATTTTGAATAGTGATCTGTAATATCTTAGGTAAGTGCCCAAGCTGCTAGGCTAGAGAGTGATTTTCACTCTCTGGCCCAAATTAATATTTAATTATTTCATTAAAGTCGAAAAGCTTCAACAGAAGAGGTTAAGGAAGAGTCAAATCAAAATATTCCATAGCCCAGGGATTAGGCCATTCACCTGAGGGGTAGCCAATGCCTCTTCAAATCACTTCTTATCGGGGGAAGGGGGACATGAACTGCGGGTCTCCCACATCCCAGGTGAGTACCCTGACTTCTGGGCTAAAAATTATGAGTGAGGTTCTTCTCTGTCTCCTCCTCCTTTCCCAACCTGGGCTGTTTTGTCTGTAGCAGTAGGAAGCCTCTGAGCCTGCCTAACAGATCTGGCCCCACATGAGTTAGTCAGAGGGGAACCTTTCTTCCCTAAAGTCATAGATCATTGGCAGAGATAGTCACTTCTCTGTAGCCTGGACTTGGATGCTGAATTCTTCAAATTAGCACACACATCTCTCCTTGCTGTCTCCCATTGGTTAGCTCAGGCGGGGAGCCGACTAGTATGCTGGCTTTGCAGATTGCAGTCTAAGGAGCCTATCTCTCCCCATTCATTGTAGAGGGAGCTTCGGTACCTAACCTAGGATTTGTGGATTGTTGTTTCTGTGATTTTCCAGGCACCTAAAAGTTAGGAATTGCAATGCTGAGCACTGCAGTGCTTAAGTCCATTTGTGGATGCAGGCCTGGCTGTCTGGAGTTTCTCAAGAGACTCATTTTACCATCTGTCAGCTTTTATTTTTGGTCACACTTTATATTAAGAATCCATTTATTAATGATTTATAAAGGGTTAATAAACAAATAGGTTCATGTTACATACATGAGTAGTAGATGATACTTAGAATCATAAGTACATCTGTGGAAGTTGTAAGCAACATGTTGACCTGCTCTATAACAATCAACCATTTTTCAAAACATCTGCTAATCATTTATCAAACCTTTATAAATAGAATGCTAATATAAATTGTGTCCAAATTACCCTTATTTCTCAGTGCTAATGGAACTTTATTTGAGACATATATAGTTGCATGACACTCTGAGATATATCATGCTATTATAACCTGAACCCATCTAAATCCATTAAACACCTGATCAAATTATATAGGAATTCCACAGACAAAACTTTACGAAGTTTGCAAATTCAAGGACTCAGATGTCTGTTCTTAGCGTTCCCCTCTTATTGCCAGCTGGCTCTGAGTCTTGCCTCCCTCAGCTCTCAGTCCCAGTTTCGTTGTCCAACCAGCCCCAGCCCCCACTTCACCCTATCACCCATTCCCAGACTTACCACCCAAGCCTCAGGATCTCCTATCCTCTCCACCTCAGCTCCGAGTCCTAGTCCCCCTCCCGCCCTACCCTGGCTCCCAGTGTCAATCTGCTTACCCAGCCAGTACCACTCTAACCAATCTACTATTTTCACTCCCTCTGATCTATTCCCTCCTTCACCCCCCCCCCCGAATTCAAATCAGACAGCTTTGTCCTTCCTGATACCTTGGTGCCAGCAGGGTATCATGGACAGCTCAAGAGAGACGGGTTTCCTACTCTTAGTTTCAGTGTTCAGCCTCACCCTGCCTGCAGAAGCTCAACCAGCTGGTGTGATAGAGCAGAGAAACCCCACACCAGCAGAGAAGGGGTTAAAGAGAGTCTGTGGGCCCAGTGAGGGCCTGCTGTACCTGCTTTCAATGCCAGGACTGATGGGGAAGAAAAGGGGAGAACTGGGCTCATTTCACGGCCAGCTGGCTGCTGGGAGAGGGCTGTGATAGGGTTGGAGCTGTTGAACTAGGGCTCCCTAGGCTGCTGGATGGCTGAGGATTTGGCTAACAGGCTAGGCAGGCTGGCAGAGTGAGATGGAAGAGAAAACAGATGAAACTGAGCCCAGATTAGACAGTGAGGATAGGGAACACATTGAAGAAGACTGGATGCAAGCAAGGAAAAAGAAAAGGGTAGATTCTCTGAAACTAGAAGGACCAGCAAACGGGACAGTAAGAAAAGGAAATTGGTAAAAATTACTTAGTAGTAAAATCTTTAGGTAAGGACATAAAGATGGAGGATATCAACCCCTGGAGATTGTGGAGTGAATCAAAAAAAGTGCTGAATATATAGTAAGAGCTAGACACTACAGGGCAGAGAAACACAAAGAACAAGTATGGAACAAGTATGGAAGCTCCTTAAGAGAAAGGTGCTAGGTAAAATAAAAATAAGCTGTCAGCTACCCAAATTCCTCGCAGCAATAAGAGGGGTAGCAGAGTATGTGCCTAGACCTAGGAATACCTTCTAGCACTGTAATAAGTGAATGCAGCTGAGAAATTTACAGAGAGAACAGAATGGGTAGTGACCATATTCAGGAAAAGGAAATACTGAAGACAAGGATAATGTCTGCATTTGGAATCTAAAAAAAAAAAAAAAACAAATAGGAGGAATAAGTGAATAAGCAATATAGAAATGAAGATATTGGGAAATTCTGTGGTAATGTTACTACAGGAATCAAAGCCAGCCAGCCTAGCTATTCCTAGGATACAAATGCTACTTATAGATAGGAAAAATGTACCATGGCGGAACAAGGCATGTGAAATGGCATAAGGGAAAGAAATAAAGCAGTAAAAAAAAATCCTTAAATAGTGAGGACTCAATAAAATATAAAAAGAGTAAGGTGGTTGCACAAAGGGCTATAAAAAGGGCAAAAAGAGAAAGCTGGAGAACATACTGCAGGAAAGTAAGTGATACCAATATTAGTAGAGGCATAGAAGCTAATTAGGAAAATGAATGGAATAAAGAGTAAGAGCCACTTAATACCAAGCCTTGCAATATCAGGGCATGGAATAATAAGTCCCAACCAAGAAAAAGTGGAAATTCTGGCCAGCATGTTTTAAAAAGTCAGTAATGACAAGGCTCAGAGGATAGAAATTAGGGAGAGTAAAAGAACATTCATTAAGAATAATTATGAAGTGATGAAGAAGTGGGAGGAGGATGTGGATGTTATTTTAAATGAACCCTTTCATAGAAGAAAACTCAAAAAAAAGGCAAAATCACTACACTAGGCAAGGCTAAAATAAGTTTTGAAATTCTCAGACATCTAAGTGTAGGAAGCTTGAGGGTGATACTAAAATTATATAACAACATATGGCAAAAAGGTGAAATAGCGAAGGACTTCAAATATGATTATTGTCCCAGTGAGGAAGCCAGGTAAATCACGCTCAAGACCTGAGGCATACAGACCAATTCCCATCACAGCAGGTTTAGGTACAGCCATGGAAAGAAAGGTAACACAGAAAAGACGGTTACTCACCTTTGTAACTGTTGTTCTTCGAGATGTGTTGCTCATATC
>NC_133770.1:270473298-270595266 GCF_003597395.2 Chelonoidis abingdonii
CACACCTAACTGGAATGGATATGAGCAAGCACTCGAAGAAGAACTGTAGAAACAAATAGGTTTATAAATGGAGTGCAAAGTGGGTTCAGAAGAGGTAGGAGCATGCTTAATCGCTTTGTAAGGATAAAGAGAGAAGCACAAAAAAGCGTGAGGACCAAAATATTCATGACAGTAACATTCCTGGATATAGAAAAACCTACAATGTGTTATGGAGAGAGGGACTACTTCATAGAGTATGCTGCATGAGTATTATAGTAACAGTGTATAGATGGGTAGGGGAGTTAAGCAAAAGAATTATACAAGACAGAATAGGGAAAGTTTTTTCCAACATACATTCAATTGCAAGTGGAACTCCACAGGGGAGTGTAGTTAGCTCAATCCTCATCATGATAAATGACCTCCCTAAGGAGATGAGTACAGCAATAGGGATCACATTATTTGCTGATGACCCAGCCATATGGATCAAAAGCAGAAACCTTTAAAATGCTGCCAAAAGAATCAATGATGCAATTCAAAGAAGTGCAGAATGGGGAAACAGGTGGAGCTTCAAATTCTCCATAAACAAAACTAAGAGAATGATCCCTTCACAACAAGGAAAAAAAATCCCCAAAGATATAAAGTTATAGCTGTATGACCAACAGATAAATATAGTGAAAAATTACAAATTCCCAGGTGTGGTATTTGATAACAAGCTCACTTGGAGGGACCACACTGAAAATGTTATAAATAAATGCAAAGGTAGAATTAACTTACTTAAAAGTATTTCTGGAACTTCCTGGGAAGCAGATAAGAGAATGATGGTAATACTATACAGAGTGCTAATTAGACAATTATTGAGTATGGATTCCAAGTCTTTGGGACAGCAGAATCTTAGTAAACTGGACAATATCCAAGCACAGGCATTGTGTATCACATGTGGTGCCTTCATTACTATGTGTCTGTGTGTACTATAGATACTAGCCAGTGAAATGCCTATCACTCCTAGAATGAAGCTCCTAGACTTAAGTTTTTGGGCCAAAGTACTAGGTAATAGCAAAGATACCAACACAAATTAATGATTGTTGGGAATTAAGTGGAGGCTGAGTAGGACAAAACCTCAAATTTCCCCATGTAAGTAGTGTATGGAACTGGATAAAGGATCTTAATGAAAAGAAAGGATTGAAAGAGACCAAGATCTTTAGCTATGGTAAAATAGTCTATCCCTGGAAAACCACTCCTCTGAGACAGACATAGAATTATATAATGAAATGAATCAGAGAGGAATGATAAATGTACAAGATACAGCAAATCAATATATTTGTGATAAGTGGTGACATTACTTTCAGATATGTGCAGACAGCTCCAAAGAGGAAGAAACGGAGAGAATGAACAGCTTTTTGTATGCCCTCACTTGGACTCAAGGAAGCCATACGGCTACTAACTTTGTATCTCTCTTTATGGCTGAGCTAAAAGGAACTATACTAGCTCTAACTTGGGTTTTAGATGTGTGGCCAGTGCTGTGACCATCCTTTCTGATTCCTTATCAGGGCAGAAGGCCTTACAGTGATAAGTCTGACAGAAAAAATGAAATGAAATATTATTGTTAACAACCAATTGGGTACAACTGGATATAACAATAGAAATAGCAAGTATCCTGGCACATGCTGGGATCACAGGCAACGAATTGGTGGACAAATAGGCAAAAAGTGCTATTAATCATGAACAAATCAACCAAGGAATCCCCTTAAACAAACTGGAATGTAAACACCTAATCAAAAATGAGCTAAGGAGGGAATGGCAAGAACTGTGGGCAAATGAAATAAAGGGGGGAAAATCCTGAGAGGTATGCCCAACAGGGCATTGTGGATTAAATAGTAGTTTATTTCTAATTAGCAAGCAAAAAGATGGGTTATATGTAAGGTCCAAAAAGTGACAGATCATATTCTTTGGGATTGTAAAGCCTGTACCAGTGAGAGGAGGTGTTTATATAGAAAACTCACAGTCCAGACTCACATGGGAGCTGTGATGGGATAGAGCTTGCTCAGTTGGTTTGCATAGATGGTGCCTGCACACTGTGGTCAGCTTTTGGAACTGTGAGAGGATGTAGCATAGTCAGAGATTTTACTGATAAGACCATAGAAGGCTCTACTGAGCCTGGGCAAATTGTGATTTTCAAAGGCTTTTAGCTTGGACAAATTTAAGAAGATTTTCATAGGCCTGGCAAAAGGCATATAATTTTATGCCTAATATAAAGGCCAATTTCCCTGGCCAATTTGAAGTCCCTTCTCCAAAACACATGGACACTAGAGCATTTCAAATAAAAGGTCTCAAATTTTTCAATATGGTCAAAACAATGTATTTTCCCTCATCTTATTCTTGGATGCAGCGGATCAGTTTTGGCTGAATTTTCCCAAATGGACCCATTTTGGTCCTTACTATATGAATACAGCTTAGTTTTCAGTGTTCGCGTTGGGTGGTCACAATCTTTTTGTATAAGCAGCGTCAAGACATCTGAGGACTCAGGGAGATGCTGCTGCATTTTTTTAAAAAGACTTGTTCCACATTTGGTAAATCCATTTTGCAACCTGTCTGGTTAAAATGAAATTTTTTAAAACTAACAGCTTAAATTCTTGAGAGCCAGCCTGAGGTTGGACATGGTTTCTGTGATGAATGCTGCATCGACTGAATTGTAGAGTACACTGGACCTTGACT
The DNA here is from genome assembly GCF_003597395.2 of Chelonoidis abingdonii. Classification (NCBI taxonomy): domain Eukaryota; kingdom Metazoa; phylum Chordata; order Testudines; family Testudinidae; genus Chelonoidis; species Chelonoidis abingdonii. Next base: position 270,475,990 of record NC_133770.1, read on the forward strand.
ACACTTTCATGTTACATCATTTACTTTTACTTACAAACAGCTTATATATACAGGAACTCCTCACTTAAAGTCAGCCCAGTTAACATTGTTTCGATGTTAAGTTGCTGATCAATTAGGGAACATGCTCGTTTAAAGTTGTGCAATGCTCCCTTCTAACGTTGTTTGGCAGCCAACTGTTTTGTCCACTGCTTGCAGGAAGATCAGCCTGTTGCAGCTAGCTGGTGGGTGGTTGGAACCAGGGTGGACCAGAAGCCACCCATCAGCTCCTCCTATCAGCTCCCTACTCCCCTAAGTTCCCTGTGCAGCAGCTGTCCCTCCCCACACTGCCGTGTGCTGCTCCTGCCCTCTTCCTTGGAGTTGCTCCCAGAGACTCCTGCTTGCTGTACGGGGGAGGCAGAAAAAGGAAGGCTAATGTCAGGGTGTCTCCCCCTCGCCACTGCTCCTGCACCCCACTTACCCCATCTTCCATAGAGCAGAGGGGACACACTATGGAGGGAGTGAGCTTCTAGACAGTAGCTGCTGTCTCAGGTCTTAGTGAGCTGATTTAATTAACAAGGCAGTGTACTTAAGCCTGGGGTCAGCCACTTAAAGGGGAAAGTGCATTTTTTCTTTCTCATACAGGGTGTGTTTCTCTGTCTGCCATCCCTCCTTTCCTGCTGTCTTGTAGAGTGTTGTGAGAGTTAACCCTGGAGGGCTCAGTCAATTGCAGTACAGCCTTCCCTGGGAAATATTCCACCCTCTGACTCCTTAAAGATGATAAAGTCATTGTGGAGAAACTAAATGGATTCTTTGCTTCAGTCTTCACAACTGAAGATGTTAGGGAGATTCCCAAACCTGAGCCAGCTTTTGTAGGTGACAAATCTGAGGAACTGTCACAGATTGAAGTGTCACTAGAGGAGGTTTTGAAATTAATTGATAAACTCAACATTAAAAATCACTGGGACTGGATGGCATTCAGCCTAGAGTCCTGAAAGAACTCAAATGTGAAGTTGCAGAACTATTAACTAGGGTTTGTAACCTGTCTTTTAAATAGGCCTCTGTATCATGACTGGAAGATAGCTAATGTACGCTAATATTTAAAAAGGGCTCTAAGGTGTTCCTGGCATTACCGACCGGTAAGTCTAATGTCAGTACTGGACAAATTAGTGAAACAATAGTAAACAATAAATTGTCAGCACTAGAAGAACTAAATTGTTGGCAAAGTCAACATGGTTTCTGTAAAGGGAAATTATTTTGTCTTACTTAATCAGTCAGTCTTTGTGGTCAACAACATGTGGACAAGGGCGATCCGGTGGACATAGTGTACTTGATTCCAGAAGTCTTTGACAGGTCCTCACCAAGGCTCTTACGTAATTAAGTTGTCATGAGATAAGAGGGAGTTCTTTCATGGACTGAGAACTGTTGAGGACAGAGACAGAGCGGTAGGATTCAATGGTAAATCTCCGACTGGGCGGGGTACGTGGTAGTCTGGACCAATCTATCAACTTTCATAAATCTCGGAGAAAGGGTACACAGTGAGGTGGCAAATTTGCAGATGATACTAAACGCTCAGTAATTAAGACCAAAGCAGACTGTGAGAACTTCAAAAGATCTCACAAAACTATGACTGGGCAACAATGGCCAATGAAATTAATGTGGATAAATGTAAAGATGCTGTCATACAGATAGCTAGGGTAATGGTTCTTTCACCTGTAAAGGTAACAAGAGAACAAACACCTGACAAGGGACAATCAGGAAACAGATTTTCAGCTTAAGGAGGGAATTGGGGTTCTTGCTTGGGTTTGTTTGTTCTGTGCTCTCTCAGTTGAGAGGATCTCTTTCCAATCTTTTCTTACTCTGTTTCCCAGTTGTAAGTACAAGTAGCAAAAGTATAGTTCTTTTAAATTGTTTTGCTGTATTGCATCTGGTATCTGGCGGTGGAGTCTTTTGTGTATTTGGCTATAAGTACTTTATTGTATGTTTTGGGTAAGGCTGTTTATCCTTTTTCTATTGTTTATTCATCTTTCTATATGGAAGCCTGTACCTTAACTCTAGTTACAGAGAACTGTTATTCTCTCTTTCTTTCTTTTTTTTTATTAAAAGTTTGCTTTTAAGCCCCTGATTTCTTCTAGTGACCCACCAGGATTGGTGGAGAAAGGAACAGGGGGAGGGGGGAAAGCTGCCCTCTGTGTTACTCTCCTAGTGTCCAGGGTGGGAAGCTAGCGGGGGAAGGAGATAGATCTTTTCTGTTCCTTGTCGTTTGGGGTTGTCTCTTTGTGGAAGAGGAGCATATTTCTGGATTTGATGTGAGGTTGATCAGTTCTCTCAGGTTAGCCCAGAGAGGAATTCTGGGTGGGAGAGAGGTGCTGGTGGGGATGGTTATTTCCCTTGTGGTAGACTCCGAGCTGAGTCTGTGGGGTCCCCAGGGAGTTTGGAGAGACCAGAGTGAGCCAAGACATGGAATTCTTGGCTGGGCCGCGAGATCAGATCTAGCTGGTAACGCTTAGAGGTTCATGCAGGCCCAGTTTTTGGACGCTTAGGTCCAGATTTGGGAAAGATGCTTGATGTAATGCACATGAAAAATAACCTCAATATACATACATATGATGGGGGCTATTTAGCTACAACAAGTCAGGAAAAGATTTTGGAGTCATCATGGATAGTTCTCTGAAGATGCTCACGCAGTGTGCAAGGTGGTCACAAAGCAACAGGCTGTTAGAATCATTACAAAGGGAGAGAGATAGAAGGGATATTATTGTCCTTTATAAATCCTGGTACGCCCACTCTTGAATACTGCAGACGATGTGTTCTTATCTCAAAGTATTGGCATAAAAGTTCGAGAGGGCAACTAAATGTTAGGGGTTTGGACGGGTCCATATGAGGGACATTAAAGGGCTGGCTTTTCAGCTTGGAAAGGGAGCTAAGGGGGTGTGATCAGAGATATAAAATCATGAGTGATGTGGAGAAATAGATAAGGAAATTATTTACTTTTCCCTAATCAGAACTAGAGGTCAGCAATGAAATTAATGGGGCGCAGGCTTTTCAAACGAAATAACGGAAGTCTTCTTCATGCAGTGCACAGTCAACTTGTGGACCTCCTTACCGGAGGAGGTTGTGAAGGCTAGGACTACAACAGCATTTAAAAGAGAACAGGATAAATTTGTGGAGGTTAAGTCCACTAATGGCTCTTAGCCAGGATGGGTAAGGAATGGTGTCCCTAACCTCTGTTTGTCAGAGGGTGGAGATGGATGGCAGGAGAGAGATCACTTGATCATTACCTGTTAGGTTCATTCCGTCTGGGTCACTTGACATTGGCCATTGTCAGTAGACAGGATATTGGGCTAGATGGACCTTTGGTCTGACCCAGTACGGCCGTTCTTATGTTCTTTTGTTCTTATGTTCCTTCACCTCAACCAAGCTTCACGATCATCATCACTGTGAACCAGTTTTAAATTGTTTGTTTTAAACTTATACTGCGTGTGTGTGTGTGTGTGTATATATATAATACAGTCTTTTGCCTGGAACCTAACCCCCTCATTTACATTAATTCTTTTGGGGAAATTGGATTTGTTTAACATGGTTTTGCTTAAAGTCGCATTTTTCAGGAAGATAACTACAATGTTAAGTGAGGAGTTCCTGTAGTTTACGGATGTAATTTAGGAAGTGAAAACTAAAATTATAGAGGATCTGGCTATCTTCACCACTGAATTGCTCTCAGAGGGGTTATGAAATGAGAGGACGTTACCTGACAAAACATATTCTCTTTCCCAGCATGTGCAGCCTTTGCCAAACAGCCATTTAGTTCTTTCACCAGTTCGTTTCAAGTCTATACGATGGGTATTATTGACGGTGACAAGACTCAGTCAACCGGAGCACTTTTATTGCCAGTAGGAAAAATATATTGTATTATTTTCCACATGGCTCTACATGAAATGTCAATCAGTCAAACACTGTATCATTAAGTTACTTTAATCACAACTGTTACCTCACATTAAATGCTTTCAGGATATTTCAGTGGCTACCTTCCTTAATTCTGGATTGTAGCAGGTGTCTAAGTGAAAACAAGTATCTACATTTTCCCATAGCAAATTAACATCAGGCTTCAAAAGACATATTTTAAAATGATGATTACATATAATGTGCTACTTGTTCAAGAGGATGTGTTAGAGTTAAAGCTTCTCTCATCTGCAGTTTCCTAAATTAACAGCCTCTGTTTTAAACATTGCCAAGGATGCTTAAGGTTAATGTATATTTATCAGTTTTCTCTGTTTTCTTTGCACGTGTGTGTCATCAGTGGTGTGGAATACCAAAAATACAATTTTTCAATTTTTTTTGGCAAATCAAAAAGTTAAAAATAATTTGATGAAATGAAACATTTTATTCAGCCTGAAACAAAACATTTAATTTAGATTGAGCATTTTTTAATGTTTACATTTTTTGAAAAATTTCCAAACAAGAATTTTAAGTAAATAAGATTTCAAAAACACTGAAACAGAACTTTTCATTTTTTTTCAGATTTTTTTTTACCTAAACAATTTGACAATCTTGATGTGAATTCACAAAATGTGTTGGTGTCACCAAATCTGCATTTTTGTCAGTGAAAAAGTTATGGTTAAAAAACTTTGGCCAGATCTAATTGCACAGTCTTGTCCCACCACTTCCATTCAGATCAGATAGAACAGTTTGCAATTGTTACACACTTAATCCCAAGATTCAGCTTTTCAAGGACAACATTGTTTATTCTGGGATTCAGGCATTTTGGTTTGGCAGCTTCTTGCAGAAGGAAACTGCCCCAGACTGCAGCACATTCTTAGTCTCTGAACACTCTAGCCCCAGCAGTAGCTCGCTCTCTGTTTCCCGGCCCTATTGTTAAAGGGGCAGCTCTCATTTCTCTTATATGACTGATATCTCTATTAACAAAAATATATACAATAATAAACAAATATTCCAAATTACTGAACAGAAACAATACAAATCTATTTCTAAAGCATCTATTCCAGAGATCTCACACAAAGAGGATCTCCTCCTCCTTTCTCTTCTAGCTGCTTCTATAGACCCTAAGTGAAATGCTGCAACCTGGTTCACCTCCAGTAAACAGGAGCATGAAAGGTTCACTCCCAGCATTGGAGGCTTATGTTACCTTCTCTCTACCAAGCATATCTCCAAAATGTTCATCTCAGTAAGTCCTGCCTCTCCCCTCCTCCCACACCTTTACATTATGACAATGAGAATTGTGGAAATGTATTCAGTCACTCAAGTGAGTTTCAGAATCTAATGATACTTGAGGGCAAAATTTAGCCCCAGTTCTGCAAGGTGCTAAAGCACATGTCTACCTTCAAGAACGTGAGCACTCAATGAATCAGGGTCTTAGAGGTTCGTATGCAGAAGAGCTGTTAGACTTACATTCTGCAAAGCTATTATTCTGTCACTTTGAGTACTTAAGCGGTTATAGAACAAAGGAAATAAATTAGTGTGTGTTTGTACAGATCAGAGCGATCAAGAGAGCATTAACTGCCTAGGATATGGAAAATATTGAATACGCTACTTTACAAACTAATAAAGGTCAGCAATAGAGGAAAAGTGTTTTTATCAATCTCCCCATCATGTTAGTTCATACCTCCAAGAGAAAGATTCTTTTAATTAGTGACACTGAACCTTAATATTATTTAGGAAGTTGTCACTGTTAGATTCTAAAGAGTTATTTAGAGTACTTGGGCTGGATTCACCAGCATACTCAGGCTGTTTTGTACTGGTCCAGTGATGCAAAGCAACTGTAATGCTGGGTTTACAGCTGTTTGGCATCACCACAGCAGTAGAAAGCAGATGGCATCAGCAGTATATCCCTGATTCTGGTCCTTTATCTTTTTTGTAGGCCAAGGCTATTTTGCAGCAATACTATCTTGTAGGGATGCAATAGTGTCACAGTTATTTCCTGCAGTTTACAATGTACATTGTCCAAATATCTTTTAACAGTTTGTTACAAAATGTTAGGAGAAAGATCCTGCCAGAACTTATTAAAATTCACATGATGATTATGTGAAACTTCTATAGAGGTTGGATTATAGTCAGTGCCATTACCCAGAGGTCGCAATGACCTCCTTTAATTCCAACTACTTTTGTCTTTCAGCATTCTGAAGAAAAAACAGCTGCAAGTGTAACAAAAGGGAAAGTTTTTAGTAACAATTATGGCAGCTATCAGTAAGCAGCAGTGGAGTGTGATTACAGTAATCAAGTGAAAGGAAGCCATTCATGCTGTCAGTAAAATAATACACAGTCTGTTACTTGAATAACTGAGGGAAAAGAATGTAATTGTTTCAACACTCCTAAGCACAGAAAATAGTATCTTGAAAGAACATGCTAACTATGTCATTACATGCCTATACTTGGTGGCAATATGCCATAATAAAACATTTAATATACTACTATGTGAGTTCTACAAGCAGTTGGGAGACAATCAACCAGAAATATATAGCTGCACACAAAGCCAATCAAAGTTACATTAACAGAATCAAGATCCTGTGCCTGAGAAAGAATGATGAAGAGTACTCAAACATATTGACATTAACAAGCAGCCTCTGTTACACTTTTAATCATTTGTTTCATCATTGGATTCAGGTATTCCAGTAAAGGCTCATGGCATGTGTTTTCTTGGGATGCTATTTCCCAGAGGTAACATGATGGATTTTTCTATCTGGTCTGTGTGTTTTTTTCTCTATAATAGCTATGCTGCACTGATGGTTGTTGATATATGGTCATGGCTTGGCCCAAAAGCTGTCCTGTGAACATGTTCAGGATGCTTCACACAGTAAATGTCAGTAGTTAAGCTAGTGCTCTAGCACACAGAAAACTTAGGCTACGTCTACACTACAGGATAAATTCGAATTAGCTTAAACCGATCTTATAAAACAGATATTATAAAGTCGATTGTGCGCATCCACACTAGGCACATGAATTCGGTGGTGTGTGTCCATGGTCCGAGGCTAGCATCGATTTCTGGAGCAGTGCACTGTGGGTAGCTATTGTAAAATAATGAGACCAATAATGTCGATTTGCGTCCACACTAACACTATTCCGATATAGTAATATCGATTTTAGCATTACTCCTCTCGTTTTGTAGGAGTACAGAAATCGATTTAAAGAGCCCTTTAAATCGATATAAAGAGCAGTGTAGTGTGGACGGGTGCAGAGTTAAATCGATTTAACGCTGTTAAAATCGGTTTAACAGCGTAGTGTAGACCAGGCCTTAGGGTATGTCTACACAGCAACCAGACACCAGCTGACTTGGGCTTGCAGGGCTCGGGCTAATTTAATTCTGGTGTAGATGTTTGGGCTTTAGCTGGAGCCAGAGCTGTGCTATACTCCCATTTCACAGAGTCCTAAAGCCTGGCCTCCAGCCCAAGCCTGAATATCTACATTGCAATTAAACAGCCCCTTAGCCTGTGGCCTGTGAACTCAAGTTAGCTGGCAAGGGCCAGCCACAGGTTTTTTGAAATGTAGACATACCCCTTTTCAAATGAAACCACCAGACCTTGAGCCAGAGGCAAAAGTTTTTCCATTACACCTATTTGTAGCTCATTGTGAAATGCTATTGAAGTTCAAATGAGCTGCAGTGTGTAAAAGGATATTATTTGTTATCAGCGTTTATCTGGTGCCAAAAATGTGTTAAGGACTTTACAGAAAAAGAAAATAACAAGGTCTGTTCTGCCGGGGTTTTATAATCTAAACACAAGAGTTTATATGGATTACAGACTAAATAAAAGGGATGCACAGAGTCATGGGGCAGTATCCTAAAATTAAGGTTCCATTTTGGTCTTTGGAACTATGCCAATTTACACACGTTAAGGATCTGCCTGTCACCAGAGCTGCCTCTGCACTCCTACTCCAAGCATGCACTGCCACACCGTCTCAGATAATTGTAAGAGAATTCTGTTCTTTCCTATAGTTTCTACAGTTTGCCTGGTACTGAAGTTAGGCTCACTGGCCTGTAATAGTCAGGTTTGCCTCTGGAGCCCTTTTTAAAATCAGTGTTACATTAGCTACTGTCCAGTTGTCTGGTACAGAGGCTGATTTCAGTGATAGGTTACTCACTACACTTAGTAATTTTGCAATTCCATTCAGACATCTATTAATAGTTTATTAACCCTTTATAAAGTATTTAAAAATGCAATATTAATATCAGTGCAGAATAGAGCAGAAGAATTGCTTCTTGTGTCTTGCTTACAATACTCCTGCTAATACATTCCAGAATATGTTTGCTTTTTTGGAACAGTGTTACACTGTTCTCTCATATTTAGCTTGTGATCTACTATGACACCAGATTCCTTTCTGCAGTACTCCTTCCTAGACAGTAATTTCCCATTTTGTATGTGTAACTGATTGCATGTGATTTTGTATATGTAACTTCCTAAGTGGAGCACTTTGCATTTGTCCTTATTGAATTTCATCCTTTTTACTTAGACCATTTCTCCAGTTTGTCCAGATCATTTTGAATTTTAATCCTATCCGTCAAAGCACTTGCAACCCCTCCTAGCTTGGTATGGTCTGCCATTTTTATAAGTATACCCTCTATGTCATTGTCTAAATCATTGCTGAAGATATTGAATAGGACAGGACCCAGAACTGATCCCTAAGATACCCCACTCGATATGCCCTTCCAGCTTGACTGTGAGCCACAGATAACTACGCTCTGGGAATGGTTTTCCAACCAGTTATGCACCCACTGTACAGTAGTTCCATCTAAGATTGAAAGGCCAGGATCCATCTGGCCTTAAAAGTGAGTCTAGAAGTAGATTTTTCTGAGAATCAGAGTGAGACTCTCACCCCTGGTGTGGTTCCTGATGGCTGGAACTGTGTAAAGGGACTCTGAGGACTATATGGGGATAAAAACTTTGTGGCATAGCTGTTGCTGGATGAGGTCAGCTTACTCGGGCTCATGGGGACTCAGGTTGCAGGACCAAAAATTGCTGTGTAGGTGTTTGGGCTCAGGCTGGAGCCTGAGCTCAGGGATCCTTCACCCTCGCAGTGTTCCAGAGCTCAGGCTGGAACCCAAGCCCAGATGGGCACACAGCAATTTTTCAGTCCTGGAACCTGAGCCCCATGAACTTGAGTCAGCTGACGTGGGCCAGCCACAGGTTTTTTTATCCCCATCTAGACATACTCTAAGAGCCCTGCTTCCAGCATCGTAAGATTCCTCCAGTGCAGAAACTGACGTAGACAGCGTCAGTCTGTCCTTCAAGGGCCTCTCTGTGCAAGACCTGGCATAAAAGGTGTGCTGAGGTCGTGGTTATGGCTGGGAATGGTGGAGCAGGTGGGGGAAGATTGCAGCATGCAGTGCTGTGGAGATTCTGGTCAGTGATTCAGTCCATAGTGCAGCTCAGGAAAGCAGTTTATATCAGTGGCCAGTCCAGCAATCAGAGCAGTCTAAGACCAGGAAGGAGCAAGGATGTCTGAAGGCCACCTTAGCTTCACTCCAGACAGTGAAATCTGTGCTAAGCCTCTATGATACACAGCACAACATCTCCCCTTAGGTGTCTGAGAATAGTCAGAAATCAATATGGCAAAGATTTGGTAATGGGCATGGATCCTCTTACTTGCCAGTGACCATTTCAGATCCCACATAGACCTGGAGAGTGACCTATTTGAAATCTGGGTCAGTGAAAGGATGCTATATAACACTGACCTGACTGAGGTTTGTTACTTTAGGTTATGCTGATGTAACACTCAATAAATTGGCTTGGGGAAAGCTTCCTCGCTAATTAACCTGGCTTCTAATTTTGCATTTTCAGTCAATTGCAGGAATCTGTTACAGCCAAGAGTGATAGAAGTTCCATACTTAATCTGTGGGCACAGTCTGATTCCTTGCTATATCCTAATTCCAAAGAGCAACTACGAAAGTCAAGCTTTAGAAACAATGAGCTCTCCTTATCCCCAGAATAACATTCCCATATTTTTTCTTGCATTCCTTTATGTTGTTATATGAAAAATTTACAGTATTGTCAGTATAGCAGATTGCCAACACCAAGTGCTCAAAAATCATGAGTCACTCCAAAAAATCATGACTGCCTAAAGAGGATTTTACATTTTTGGGGGGATTCTTTTAATTGCTTTGGTTTATGAGCCTTTTCAAGTTACAATTTTTTTTTGTTTTTCTTTGCTAGAAATGTTCTTTGTTTTAAGACAAAAGATGATTTTTTTCACAATCACATGATTCCAGAAGCTGGAGTTTTAATGAAATACAACAAATATCATGCCTCTCTCAAAAAATTTATTTTTTGAAAATACTCTGATACAAAGTAGGAGTCTGCTAATGAAATTTGCTGATAATAAAAAAGTTGAGGGGCATTGTTAATACAAAAGAGGGTCAGAATGATATGCAGGAAGATCTGGATGAGACTAAAGACTGGAGTGACAGAAATGGGATTAAATTCAATACTACAAAGTGCAAGGTCATATACTTAGGGTCTAATAACCAGAATTTCTTCTGCAAGATCAGTGCTCAGAAGTTGGAAGTGACAGAGGAGGAGAGAGACCTGGGTACGTGAGTCAACATGCCATGTTGGTAGGAGAACTAGTGTCTCTCATGGAGGGGGAGTAATTAACCTGATGGGAGAGTTCTCTTCATGAAGCACTCAAGCTGCACTGATGCAGTGTTTGTAGTGTAGACCTAGCCTAAGGTTGCATTCCCTTGTGTGGCAGGATTCTTGGAGCATCTGCCAGCTTCCCTGTTTCTCCTGCAGCAGGCAGGATTTGGCCCTCAGAGTGAAACTGTTCATACTGGTTTGCTACATACACATATAAACAAAGAATGACCAATGTAATTCAAAACAACCACAGCTAATAAGTATTGATTACAAAATAATATATAAATATGTCTCAATTTATTTCTACACTAAACAAAAAGGTGAATCTGAGCAGGGCACAGTGCCAGGATGATAATTATTTTGCTAGCAGTGGATGTTGACAATTTTTTCCTGTGCAACTATAAAAAAAACCCATGGGATACACCAGGTTTCATATATTCATGTATAATGTACTTAGCTAAAGATTGTACTGATCATTGCAAAACTTGAGGTTGTTTCTAGAGATACAAAACCAGTCATATGAAGCCTGAGGGCGTGGCAACTGTTTGTACCCTAGATATGATTCACTACCATCATCTTCCCCTCCATTTTAATTTTCAGATAACTCCAAGTGGTTGAGAAAGCTGGAAAAAGACAAATGGGAATCAGTTATGTTCACCTTGCATTGTAAAGCACTTGATGAGGTGTTAAAGATGTGATTATGCTTACAGAGAGCATAAAAGGCAAGGTGTACAAGGGGATAGTCTCTAATATGCAGACTGAAGTGAGAATATTCCCTGCCATTAGCCTCTGAGAAGAACAGTAATTATTCAGTGGAACCCTGGGAAATACAGTTGCTGTTAAAAACAGATTGAGGTTAAGGGCTAGACTGTGCTTTCAGCATGCAGAGTATGGTAAGGAGTGGGGTATATGTGCAGCACCCCTGTGTTTGGCCCTTGCACAGCCACACAAGATCGGGAGAGAGACTCACTTCCTCCTATTCCCATCTACAGCTGCATAATGGCTAGGCACAGCCTAACCCTCTGTAAATACCTGCCAGATAATACAGATCTTTTCCTGAGCATCTCTCTCCTTTTGACAACAAACCATGGGGCTTCATTTCATGAAGGATGCTTTGTGACTTAGGCTATTTGTATGAGCAGCATGGCATTAGAAATCTAAATTCCAAATCATGGCCTGCACCCTACGGGGACTTGAGCACTTGCTTAATTTCCAGAATGTGAATAGGCCCATTGACTTCAAAATGTTGGGCCATAATGATATATGCTAGATAAATATGACTGCTGAGATGTCAGAAAATTACCTGTGAACAGTGTAATGATCTGGCCCCCTTTCTATGCAGTACATTGTGAAGACACATCAACCAAGTCTCCTATTTTCCATTTAAATATATAGACTAATTTATTTTATGTAGATTTTGTGGAAAGCAGTAACATGGCATGTTAAAAAGATAGGACAGGCTGAAGAGGGAAAATTTCTAGACACAATTATTGACTGCTTCTTGGAGCAGCTAGCCCTGGAACTCACCATGGGAGAGGCAATTGTTGATTTAAGTGGCACACAGGATCTGGTTCAAGAGGTGAATATAGCTGAGCCGCTTGGTAATAGCGACCATAATGTAATTAAATTTAACATCATTATAGAAGGGAAAATCCCAAAGAAACCCATCACAGTAACATTTGACTTCCAAATGGGGAACTACAGAAAAATGAGGAAACTTGTTAAGTGGAAATTAAAAGGTACAGCACCAAAAGTGAAATCCAAGCTGCATGGAAACTTTTCAAAAATACCATAACAGTGGCTCAAACTAAATGTATATCTCCCCCTATCCTCCCCCACCCCAAAACAGCAACAAACAAACAAACTAAAAATCAAAACAGTAAGAGGACCAAAAATGTGCCACTCTGGCTAAACAACAGAATGAACAATTGGTAGAGACAAAAAGACATTCTTTAAAACCTGAAAGTCAAATCCAACTGAGGAAAATAGAGAATAACATAAACTCAGGCAGGTCAAGTGTAAAAGTACAATTAGGTAGGACAAAAAAGAATTTGAAGAGCAACTTTCAAAAGACAGAAACACTTAAAAAAACCTAACAAAACAACTCCCCCAAGCCTCAAAAACCTAAAAAAAAAAAAAAAAAGACGAAATAAAATCCCAAACAAACCCAACAGTAATTTTTTGGTAAGTTCATCAGAAGAAGGAAGTCTGCCAAACAATCTCTGAGGCCACTGAACAATAGAGGATCACTCAAGGAAAATAAGCCCATTTGAAGAGAAGCTAAGTGAATGCTTTGCTTTGGTCTTCACTGCAGTGGATGTGAGGGAGAGTCCACACTTAAGCCATTTTTTTAGTTGACAAACCTGAGGAATTATTGAGGTGTTGATAGAGGCGGGTTTGGAACAAATCAATAAATTAAACAGTAATAGGTTACCAGGACCAGATGGTATTCACCCAAGAGTTCTGAAGGAATTCAAATATGAAATTACAGAGCTACTAACTGTGGTATTTGATCTATCACTTAAATCAGCCTCTGTACCAGATGACTGGAGGGTGGCTAATATAACACTGATTAAAAAAAAAAGGCTCCAGAACTGATCCTGGCAAGTACAGGCCAGTAAAACTAACTTCAGTATCAGGCAAAGTGGTTGAAACTACAGTAAAGGACAGAATTAGATAGATGAATATGATATTTTGAGGAAGAGTCAACACGGCTTTTGTAAAGGGAAATCATGCCTTACCAATCAATTAGAATTCCTTTACAGTGTCAATAAACATTGGGCCGTTCCTATAGTGTACTTGAACTTTCAGAAAGCCTTTGACAAGGTCCCTCACTAAAGGCTCTTAAGCAGAGTAAACAGTCATGGATGGGATAAGAGGGAAGGTTCTCTCAGAGATCAGTAACTGATTAAAAGCTAGGAAACAAAGGGTAGGAATAAATGGTCAATTTTCACAATGGATGGAAACAAATAGTGGGGTCCCTCAAGGATCTTACTGGATCCTGTGATGTTTAACATATTTATAAATGATCTGGAAAGTAAGGTGAACAGTGCGATGGCAAAATTTGCAGATATTTCAAAATTACCCAAAATAGTTAAATCCCAAGCTGGCGTACAAAGAGTTACAAAGGGACCTCACAAAACTGGGTGACTGGGCAACATAATGGCAGAAGAAATTCAAAATTGATAAATTCAGAGTAATTGCACATTAGAAAACATAATCCCAGTTATACATATAAAGTGATGGGGTCTAAATTAACTGTTACCACTAAAGAAAGAGAACTTGGAGTTACTGTGGATATTCTCTGAAAATATCTGCTTAATGTACAAACACAGTAAAAAAAGCTAACAATGTTAGATACCATTAGGAAAGGGACAGATAATAAGACAGAAAATATCATAATGCTGCTATCTAAATCCATGGTCCACCCATACCTTGAATACTGCATGCGGTTCTGGTTGCACTCCATCTCAAAAAAGATATTAGAATTGGAGAAAATACAGAGAAAGGCAACAGAAATGAGTGATTAAAAAGACTGGGACTGTTAATCTAAGAAAGAGATGACTAAGGGAGGGATTTAATAGAAGTCTATAAAGTCATGAATGGTGTGGAGAAAGTGAATAGGGAAGTGTTATTTACCCCTTCACATAATATAAGAACCAAGGGTCACCCAAAGGCATATAGACAGCAGGTGTAAAACCAACATAAGGAAGTGCTTCTTCACACAATGCATGGTCAACCTATGGAATTTGTTCCCAGGAGATGTTGTGAAGGCCAAAAGTATAACTGACTTCTAAAAAGAATTAGATAAGTTCATGGAGGATAGATTCACCAATGGCCAAGATAATCAGGGACACAACCCCATGCTCTTGGTGTCCCTAAACCCCTGACTGCCAGCAGCTGGGACTGGATGACAGGGATGGATCACTTGATAATTTCCCTGTTTTGTTCATGTTCTCTGAAGCATTTGGCACTGGCCACTGTCAGAAGACAGGATACTGGGCCAGATGAACCATTGGTCTTACCCGATATGGCAATTCTTATTTTCCTTTAGTAGATCCATGTGCTATTTCAATGGGTTTATAATGCCATACTTGGATTAATCCATTTCTAATTCAAAGAATTCCACTCATTTAGATTCTGTATTAGATTTAAAATAAAAACAGTCACTATTGCCCTAGTAGCAGCCTGCCACATCTAAGAAACCATATTTCTGTGCAAGCAATTGCAGTATAGAAATGAAAGATAAAATAAACAAAAATGGATTTGCTTTTTATTTTAAATTGATTGTGACAGATAGTGTATGTCACCGTGCCTCAGTGGGTCACAGCTGAGAATACCAGATTCATGATAAACTGCTGGGAAATAAGGCAGACTCACCCCAGACTGGTGGTTATTCTATCATTAGATATACCAAGCCAGAAACAAAAGTAAACTTCTGTCTCACCACATGGGTTACTAAAAATCAGAAATGCAGTCTTCCTTAGGCATTCCAGCCCTTATTTCACCACCCAGACACTAAACTTTATGGTGAGTGCTTACTGAAAACCAGTTTCATTAAACAAAGGCTTGTTCTGATCTCAAGAGATCAGCCTCATAGCTAGGTCAATATATAACTCAGATTTTTATCCAATAATCATGCTGCTGCCAATAATTTAGTAACTAAAATCTAAAGGTATATTTATAAAGAAAAGAGAAGAGTTACAATGGTTAATAGATCATATACATATAATCATTACAAAGTTCTTATATCAGGTTTGTGGTAGTGATGGCGTAGGCTGCTGGCTTGTAAAGTCTCTGGTAACTTCCAAGAGATTAGAAGGTCCTCAGTCCATAGTCAATATGCTCCTTTTAGTTGTAAATCCAGGGTTCAGAGAGTCAGAGCAGGAAAGAGGCAACATGGAGATGATCCAAGGTTCTTTTATACTCTCTGTCATGTGCTTTGAATTTTACTGTCTCAAAACAAAGCTCACAGCACAGTTTGTGTAAAATTATTGGCACAAGACAGAGTCCAGGGTCACATGTGCAAGTCACATGCCCTTACATGGTTTGCTGACTCTCAGGGGCAGCCATTGCCCATATGGTATCCATAGGAAGACTTGCTGGGTGGTACTGTGTTTCTTCTATGACCCATTGTGAGAGTTAAGTTCTTCAGTGGGCCATCAAGCTTGAAAAGTCCATTCACAATGGCTGGCTAGACTGCATGTAAACTGCCTTGTGGGTGTTAGTCCAGAAGCAAACACATTTGAAATCCAGGTATGTAGTCAATATTCATAACTTCAGATACAATGATGATACATGGTTTTAAACAGGATGATCCTATTTAGCAAATAATAACTTTTTCTACTAACACCTTACATGACATACTTTGTATAAGATGTGTTGCTATTGTCTAACAGTGGCAATATTAATAATGTATATGGTCATATTTCAGTCATACAGGATCGCAGTATAATAGATTTCTTTAAATTAATCTGTATCAAGAGGAGGAAACAAGCTATTATTGGTATCCAATAACTGTTGCAATAGGTATCTGAGTTCTTGAAGTTCCATAAAAATGTTGTTTACATAAATATTCAGTGTTTATGCATATGGCATTATTAATCTTTGAGAGGTGGATGTGCTCTGATCAGCAGATGATTCATAACAACTCAAGAGGATTCTTACAAGTTGAGACTAATTTTGTTAGATGATCAGACGGTTAAATGATTATTAGTGCTTTTTAGTTGTCTATTAGATTCTGATATTAAAAATCAATTTCTTTGCATAAATTTTCATTTTTCGGTCATGCACATAAGTGTAAATAAACATGCATCTATAGTAACTACACTGTGTGTTTGCATATAACATATTGTCTGAGATTTTACTCTATCTCCCACTATGTTTTTCTCAGCATGAGCTCTACAAGTAATAAACAGTTTCTAATTACATTTGGGTAGCTTTATGTATATAATTAAATAACCAGCATTTCATATTACTGAGACTGCTTCTATTTACATCTCATTAACATGACTCAAGTTATTTTAATTCCAAGTCAATACTTTGCTACAGCACTTGAATTATGGAGGTTACTGGCTAACATAGTCTATTGGATAAACTAATGGAAATATGTTATATATTCATAATGTGAGGAAAGGCATATCTAAGGTCTTGTCTACACTACACAGTTGCCTTATATTGACCATGTCAGTGTCTACACTACAGCCTTGCTTCCAGTGATGTAAGTGCCCTATTACATCGACATCATAACTCCACTTCCATGAGAAGTGTAAGGCTTATGTCTGTGTAGTTAGGATGTCACAGTGTCTGTGCAGACACTGCATTATTTACATGGACTGTTGGCTGTCTTATTAATTTCACAGGAGGAGCCATGAAATTGACAAGAAATCTGGGCAGCTAGAGCCCAGCTGCCCCCTGCTCCCCTGGAGAGCTGGGGCAGCTGGATCCTGCTCCTGCCTGGCTGGGAGCTGGGGGAAGAATGGACCTTGCTCACAGCTGGGAGCTGGGGCAAGAAGCCCAGGTGGCTTCCCTACCGCTCCTGGCTAGGAACATTGACCGTCTTGTCAATTTTATGGTTCCATGCTGGAGCCTGAAATTTACAAGGCTACCTGGCTTGGAGGGGAGAAGCCGGGGCAGCTCGACTCGGCTCCCTGGGGGCAACAAACCCCAGGTGGCTTCCCCTTGCTTCTGGCAGGGAATGGGGAGGTGAGAAGCCCCAGGTGGCTACCCACCCCCCCGCAAACTCCTGGCGGGAAAAGTGCAACTGACGGGGATTGGGAGCCTGACAAGAGCCCAGAAAGCAGTAAGGCAGCTGCGTTTCTGGCAGGGCTGGGCTCTCAGCTACCTACCCTACCCCTTTTAGGTTGGTGGAAGTGCTCCTGGTGAGGATGTACACCACCCACCCAAGGAGGGTACTGTGGACATGCACCACTGCAGTCATTACTGTGGTAGCTGTAAGTTGATCTAATATAGGTCGACTTAGCTTTATAATGTAGACATACCCTAAAACATCTTTGAGGGGACAGACACATTATTTTGTTGTCCATGGCATGTATTGGGAGATTATGAATTCTCAACCTACCAATGTTCTGACCAAACATAGAGGCCTTTTGCTGCTATCCCTTCAATGATAACTGCATCTCCTAAATTAACTTCTAAGGAAAAATTTCCTAAGCTTTTCAAGCTGTTCTGTCTCTCAGTCTTTCAGGAAAATGAAACTAGTCATACTCCTTTTCATCTCTGTCATGTATTATCAAAAGTCTCTGTATCTTAATGGAAATGTCTTCCAGGCACCCTGGAAGACCTTCAGGCCCAGCAGCTGGGGAGTGCTTCACACTCTGGGAAAGAATGGTCTAAAGAGCTAGTGATGGGCTTGATGCTGAAATTACTGGGGAAAGTTGTTTGGCCTGCATTATGCAGGAGGTGAGACTAGATGATCATAGTGGTCCCTTCTGGCTTTAATCTATGAAATTAGAAATAAATAAATAAATAAATAAATAGAAAGTGCATAATACATGTCATACAAAACAAGCAACCATTTAGCCTTACTCCATATATTCCTCTTTCCCTTTGTCATTATGCCTGGCATCATGTCATGTCATATCTAAGCTCTTTACGTCAGGGGACCATGACTTCATTCACCATACAAAGTGCTATACACACCTCTGATGTTTTATAGCAAAATTTAAAAAAACAACAATAATCCTGAGAATGAAATATGCTCCCCCCTTTTTTTTTTGGAGGGATGCCAAATCATTGCAAGCCTGAAGAATTTGTGAAGGCAAGGGATGACATTGGGTGCATGGAGTGAAAAGGCAGAAGCAGCTTTTCAATACTGAATCATCTCCCTTTTCTGCAACAGTGGAATTCAGTTCCATGCAGCAGAGAGAGATATAGTCATTCCAACAGGGGAGGAAAAAGTCAATGCCATCTACGGAATCCATGGAAAACTGGTGAAAAATTGATTGTAAAATGATGCACAAAATCTTGGCCATTTTCTATTGGGTTATTTCACATCCTTTAAATGTTGCTTTTCCATGAAGTTTAAAGGCAATTGATATTTTCCACTTTAAAACATTACTGGATTTCTTCTCTCTGTTTTATCTTGGTATTTATTGTTGGGATTCCCTCTAAGACTTTTTTCACTCAGATTATCAAGAACACCTTGTCCAGTTCTGGGAGAACATCCAGTTCTCTTGGTTCCAAAAACTCAGTTTGACTCCATCTCATCACTCAGGTTAAATTAACAGGCCCAGAAGCAGAGGGTTTAGGTACAGGGGTGACACTACAATTCCAAATCATGTCAGACACTACACAGTTGATATATATTTTTCCAAGCTACTAACATTAATATTACTCAAATTTAATTGGTTTGGACAACACATGGATCATGTAAGAACCAATCATTTTGCAGATTGTATAAGGACCAATACTTTATGTACTTACCTTATCTACATTTCAAGCTTATCAATTCAGGGTGTTCCCACTTATCTCAAATAGCCTGAAAACACCCTTTCCAGCACACAGCCTATCACAGATTAACCTTATTTACAGATTAACCTTGCATTCAGATCAAGCCATATGCAAGTTTACTCATGCCCAGAAAAATCAGTGCCTACACTTATATGGCCCTCACTGCCATAGTATGAAAGTGCCTCATGATCACTAATTAGACTCACAAGACCAGTGTAAAGTAGAGAAGTACTATTCCCATTATACTGATGGGGAAAGTGAAGCACAGGGCAGACATTAATAGACTTGTTCACGGTCACACAGGAAGTCTGTGGCTGAGACAGGAAGTGAACTCAGGTATCCCAAATCCCAGTCATGTGAGCTATTCACTAGACTGTCCGTGCTCTCAGTGATATTTCTTTAATTAAAGCTACACCAAGGGGGCCCTCACACACATGCAGTCGCGTGTCTGACCGGTGGTCTGTTTGTTGACCCAGTCAGCAAGTGGGAATCAAATGTTTCTACCAACTTAGAATAATAGTTGCAATTAGAGATGCCACCATTACGACCCACCAAAGCCTCGTGTCTCCTGTGAATCGCCATTCTCACAACCTCCCATCAACCCTACAGTGTTTGTCTATGCAGTATTTTTACATTACAAAAGTTTTATTTTTAAGCTTTGTATTTTAACTTTTCTTTGACAGTAATAAAGGAGTTTGCTGTACTTCCTGACTTCCTAGAGCTGAGCCACCTTTGCCCCAAACTTCAGAGCTGCTCTGACTTATTCAGATGTACAGAAGCTCCCAAGTGGCTGTTCTGCCGGCCAGGATTGCCCCTGCTGTCTCAGACATGCACCTCCTTGCTACCAGCCTGCCCTGGAACTCTCCCTAAATCTGCACCAGGGGAATCCTCAGCTGTTGCCTAGCTTCAAGCCTCCATTGTGCAGCTGCAATATCATCTTCCGGTAACACAGAGAATATTTACAGCAAGTGCTTATGTATTAAATGAAGTCAGACATGTCTTTGATATAATAACAAATACCAAGCTTCCTGCACACAATGAAAGAGAGAGTCAGCATTTCAATGATGAGAATGTTGGGGCCAAACTAACACCTACTGGCACAGGGATAATTAATCTCCTTATACCTTTTTGGGTCCTTGCATTCCAAGTGGGATTCATCACTAGAGGAGGACAGCAAGTGTTACAAACTCCAGTGCCCTCTGAGTACAACAGATAACAAAGCACCTACATGAAATAAGAAGCCTAAATTCAGTTTTTGAAAGTGACTTATGAGCCTCAGTCTCATTGAAAGCCAATGAGACTTAAGCTCGTGCATCATATTTTGAAAATGGAACTTAGGCCCCTAAGGCACTTAAGAACTTTTGAAAATGTTACCCAGAAGCTTTACGTTATGCCAAAGTTTCATAGGAGCTTGATAGCCAAGGTTGACAAGTGGATACAATGAAGCAGTATATTCCCATGCCACCCACCTTTCAGACTACTGCAGGCTCTCTAGCGGAGGAGTCATTGTGAATGCCCTGCACTGTTGATGAACCTTCTGCTGCACTGGCAGAAGACAGCACAAAGTATAAGTGAATGAAAATCTGTAATGACAGCTCCCAATCCCATCCATTCAAATTTCCCTCTCCTGTTCCAAACTGTTCATAGATTCCTAAATTTTCAGGCCAGAAGGGACCATAGATTATCTAGTCTGACCTCCTGTGTAGCGCAGCCATAGGAATTTCATCCAGGTATTCCTATATTGAGCCCAATATCCTCTATCTGATACCATCACAAGGGCATCCAGTCTTGATCTGAAAACATCGAGAGACAGAGAATCTACCACTTCCCACGGCAATGTGTTCCAATAATTAACCACCCTCACTGTTAAAAATGTGTGCCTCATTTCTAGTTTGAATTTCTCTGGCTTTAACTTCCAGCCATTGATTCTTGCTATGCCTTTCTTTGGTAGATGAAAGAGGACATTAGTATCCATTATTTTTTCCTTGTGAAAGTACTTATATATTGTAATCTAGTTCTTCTTTTTGATAAGTTAAATAGATTGATCTCTATAAGTCATGTACTATAGGCATTTTCTCCACACCTCATATCACATTTCTGGCTTTTTCTGCACCCTTTCCAATTTTTCAATATCCTCCATACAATGTTGGAACCAGACTGTATGCAGTATTCCAGCATTGGCCCCTTTTAATACATGTAAGCATTGCATTAGCCCTTTTTGCCACAGCTTGGCACTGAGACCTTATGCTGAGTTGCTTGTCCTTTTCAGAGTCTCTGCTTTCCAAGATTGAGTTTCCCCATTCTGCAGGTATGACCTGCATTCCTTGCTCCTAGACGTATGACCTGGCATTTGGCTATATTAAAATGCATTTTGTTAGAATGGGCCCAGGTTACCAAGCAATCCAGATTGCTCTGTAAAACTGTCTTCTCCTTATCCTTATTTACCACTCCACTAATCTTTGTGTCATTTTATCAGCAATTATTTTTTTATTTACTTCAGATCACTGATAAAAATAAAGACTAGCATGAGGCGTTGAACCAAATCTAGGGGAACCCCACTAGAAACATTCCCATTCAATGATCATTCCTAATTGACAACTACTTTTTATATTAGTCAGGTAGCCTGTTCTTAATGCAGTTAATGTGTTCTTCATTGATACTGGATTGATTTTTCCTTCCCTTTTTGGACTGGCAATGGTACACATCCATAGCTCCATTTAATCCACTGAGGGTAATGTGTAAGGAAGCGGTTACAATTAATTTTAAATCATAGGGGGATGGATTTCACTAATATGATCAATAATTTAATAGTAGAGACTCTTGCCAGTAAAATTATGCCTTTATTAATGTGATACCATCCAATTACTTAAAACATGTTCCTTTAAAGGAAAAAACCCCTCAAGTGGTTTTCAGTTTAACAGGCACAAATATGTTATTTCATGTTCCTGGGGTAATTTAACAGTAATTTTGCTCTTGAACTTTTTGACAGAAGAAGCTGTATAACCATAATGCGATTTTAATGGAGGCAGGGAGAGGAAAAGGAGTAACTTCTAAGAAAAAGTTAGTCTTTTTGTGATCTTATTTATATGAATACTTGTTAAATCATATGAATGAGTGTAAAATCCTATAGTTTAAATGTCTATTTTATGTAAGCATAATGAAGTAATAATTTTACTATAAGAGAACTTGCACATTTTAACTGAGCCCTTGGTAACAAGATCTGGGACAATTCCCCTGAACAAATATTACCAAACATTTTTGGAATGGATCAAATAATTGTTATATATTGCAAATAACCTTCTTCCATTTTTTATTTTACCTTTTTCTTGTTGTTGTTGTTGTTGTTGTTGTTAATGGAGGTACTCCAAACAGTGGGGAAAAAAGACACATTTTCACAGAGAATAAAAGCAGGAAAACAAAGACAGGGGTTCTCATTTTTCAGTTACACTAAGAATGCTTTACACTTCCAGAGCTTTGTAAAGGGTTGCAACTGAGTATCAGGCCCACTGGTGAAATTGATCCCCTGTGCAAAAGGGCTACATACAAGGCTATGCATCATTTAAGTCCCAATTAAGGTCTTAAAATAAGGCCATGTGGTGGTCTTTTGAATTTCACCCATTATGAACATTTTTGAATTAATAAGCATTTAGGAAAGAAATTTTAGACATATGCTTGCATAGTATTATTATAATGAATATTAGAATAAGAAATTACTCTTTAGACTCAGAATGACAACATACAGTAAAATACACTTCCCGGTGGAAATGTCTTTATAGTTTTATATTTTCTCATATGTTCCTATTTGCCTAGTTTTATCTCATATACCATCCATGGTCACAGCTTAGTTCACTACACAGAGGTCTCGTATATGTATTTTGAGGCCAATTCAGCCCAGTTTGTACATAGCGTTGAACATTTTGGAAGGTCTTAAATAGCCTGCTTTTGGGCAAGTGACTCATCTGCAAGCTACAACATCCAAAAAAGAAATATCAGGAGGCAGGTACTTTGGTAGCTGCCTTGTATAAAGAAAGCTCTTCCCCTCTCTATTGATACTCCACAACCTCCTAATTCCATTTGATCCTTCCAAGCTCTATTGCAGATAGGTGCTAAGTGGAATTCTTAAATGTAGCTAGGCAGGTTAGGTACCTAAATCCTATTGGATCTAATGGAGTGACACACCAAACTCACTTAGGTACTTTTGAAAATTCCACTAGGTGCCTATATGCATCTTTAGGCATCTAAATACCTTTTGAAATTTGGCTCCTTGTGTCCAATCTAGCACATGGACTGGTGCCTAGATTGGCTGTAGTAGATTGGCCACGCTGGTGATGTGGTGACTAGAATTCTGTCAGATGTAGCATAAAACAGAACATATAGGCTAGATAATAAAGATATACAAAAAGCGTGAGGATACTTGGGAGCAAGGGAGAGGGAAGGTACCCATTCACCCCTATTTGCCGGAGTGCTGCGGAGGAAAATCTTCATGTCTGTCTATCTATAAATAAAGTTGTTACATCTTCATGGTATCTGAGTATGGGTGGCATGGTCCAGAGCTCAATGAAGTTAATGGAAGTCTTTCTATTGACTTCAGTGGGGACTGACTGAGGCCCCTGATCCATTTCTTGTTGCTGAGCTGGAGAAAGCTCTCTTCCTAAGCCCAGGGCAGTCACAGGAGGCCACCTTTCATTCCCCTTCTTCAGGGAATTCCTGCTGTGTATTTGTGGCACAAACAGAACTGGTCTGTCAGGAGAACCCAGCACTTTGGCTTTTTAAAGTTCTCCCCTGGCTGACTAACATTCAATCTGCCAATGGAGATTGGCCCTGCCCCCAGGCCAGAATATCATCCCTCTCCCTTTTTCATTTCCATTAGCCCAATTTCTGTAAACAGTAATTGGATTGGGCTGCCTCAGACTCCAGCCCTAGAAAAAACAACCACCAAAAAGGACCACATCACGCCGAACTTGCCATTTTACAGCTACTAGCCCATGGGTGGTTACCCCATGGGACTGGAAACCTCTTCTCTGTGTATAAACTAGGATGGCTCGTGGAGTTCTCATGGGCCAGTGGCCTCAGAGGCTCCTTTTCTACTGGGTTATGCTCTTTGATAACATACAATTGAGATTTTATGTGGTCTCTAATTGTTTCAAAGGGCAAGGTCAATTGCCTTAGATTTATTTTAAATCTACCTTCCTCATCTGGCCAGGAAAGCAGGACATTCCTACATTTAGAAATGAAAAGAGAAGACATATTTTTCCTTGAGGGTTTCTGCCTCTTCCTTTACTTAATGTGCCTCTCGAAGTAAAGTAAAGTGATTTTATAAGCCTATTTATTCCTTAATGTGCCACAAAACTTTTACCTGTCTACAGTTTTATATGAATACTATTTTTAATAATTACATAGCAAATGGATGACATTAGAACTAAAATAATGGATTTGTTCTTCTGTGCGTACCACTATGCACTATGATGATATGCACTGGGATGAAAGGTAAAAATCTACATTAAAGTAACATTAAGTATTTAACAGACTGACAAAAGCAATGGACACTCTGTTCAGGCTGTCACAAGGCTCCATTCTTATCACAACTCCCAGGTGTTAAGCCTATTACACAGAGAGAAAGAAATCAGAATATTAATTTTCTGTTGCAGTACTTTAAACTAAATGGACAAATGCAGAGAAAATTTCTGGCACCCACCTTAAATTATTATATAGATTCTTTGGACCAAATTCTTTTCTCATTTACAGCAGTGTAAATTTAGAGTTACTCCAGTATTATACCAGAGTAACACAGAACAGAATCTGGCTCTTAGACAGATGGATTAGTGATAGATGAACCTCTAAATATTTACAGCTTCCATTTACAAAGCTTCACAAAATTAAAACGTACTTTGGCAAAATGAAACGAAGAGACAGTGATGTATAAAACATCAAAGCCAGAGATATACACGTACAGAGGCACCCTCACACCATTCTGTATGAGTAGTGAATGTGCATGTTGGTATCTGTGTGAATAAATTAGAAGGGTACAAGTGTATGTATAGGGTGACCAGATGATCCCTATAAAAGACATTGCTAAGAGCCACAGGGCGTAGCTGCTGGGCAGGAGACTTTAGCCTTACGGCATGAAACCATGAACACTGTACTTCTCTTTCCACCAAAGCTACCATTAACCAAAAAGAAAAAGCATACAGTATATACTATGAGAGTCTAAATCCACTGGAAGATTAGTCAGAGCTATTGAGTGAGCGCATTACTGAGACTTTGTCTTAGAAACTGAACAGCTCTAAGTAATTTTTTCCCCTTCAGTTTACCCTGAGAACTGTTACTATGATTTTGGCAGTCTTGCTGTAGGTGTATTGGTTCCAGGATACGAGAGACACCAGGTGGGTAAAGTAATACCTCTTATTGGACCAGCTTCTGTCAATGGAAGATACAAGCTTTTGAGCTACACAGAGCTCTTCCTCAAGTCTGGGAAAGGAAGCAGGCTTGCAAAAGAGTTCTGTGTAGCTCGAAAACTTGTACCTTCCACCAACAGAATTTGGCCCAATAAAAGCTATTACCTCACCTACTTTATCTCTCTTACTCCATTTGACAGAAATGCTTCTGAGATATGTTGTTTCTCTGTTACAAATCTTTTACACATATCTCTAAGCTAGCAAATGCATTGTCCTTGGAGTCTGTGATGGAGCCAACTGGATGCCCCATTACAGTTCAGGTTAGTTCTTGTAAATGTTACAATTTTTTTTCAGAATACTATGGCCAGCATTAGTGTTGCTATTGTAAATTAGGCACCCTAAATGCATTTTTAGCTACCTAAATAAATGGCCTGATTTGAATGCTGAATACTTAAGCCCTCACTGAAGTTGTCTGGAGTTCTTGTGCACTGCAGAAAATCAGTGCCTAAATATTCATTTAGGTGACTAACTGTAGACATCCAAGTTTGAATATTCTGGCATAAGACTCTCTATAGAAAAAAATCCACACAGAACTTAAGTTTATGTTTAATTTTAACGACTTAAACATGTGCTTAAAGTTAGGGCACATTCTTAAGCACTGTCCTGCGCTGATATCCATGCAAATTAACAGCTAAGTTCATGTTGAACTCACTGCACACTCAAAGCCTTATATAAGGTCATATATTTAGCATCTAAAACATTTAATAATATTGTTTATAAATCAAATTGGTAAGGTTCAATCTCTTTTGTAGCCATTTTTTATTCTCCCCTGTTCTTTCACTCTATTATGAGAATTACAGAGACAAGCACATTAGAAGTTAGATAATAACACACATGCAAATAATTCTATTAAGTTCAATGGGACTATTTATATGCTAGAGTTACAAACCTGTGCATTTCTGCAGAATCTGGCTACACTGAGAAAACTCTGTGCAATGTGAAATATTCAGTTGGTCATAATTCCATCATATCATAACCAATTTTCACTTTGAAATTGACTTAAAGTCACCTCGCAGTCACAGCTACTTTCACGCCAAGTTTCAATCTTCTACCCCATGTTGTTTCAGTGCAACCATTCACCCTGAAAACCAGAAGCTCATTTACATTCTTAAGCATCATGACCATAATGTTATACGATATCAACCTTTCTAAGAAAATCCTTTAAGATGCCATCTCTGGAGGTCTCTTAAAAATATGAGCAAAATGCCTTACGCTGAAACACTACAGCCATTTGCACAGACTGAAAACTGTAGCACAGGCACCATTGAAACAATAGTAAAACAAATGCTCATTGTGGGCCTCATTCAGTAATGCTTACTTACTTATGAGTAACACTTTACTTTCCATATCGTTCCACTGAACTCAATGGAGCTTCACAGGGAGTACAGTACCACTCAAAGTAAGGATGGCAGCATCACACTTTCTATGATCGCATCTTGCAAAGTACATGCTTCCTATAATGGGTCTGGAATTGGTCCTCTTCTTATTCTGTTTAGGTGAGAGACCTGAATTTATTGATGGTTAAACAGAAAAGAATTTGGCAAGCCAAATATTCAAGTGTTTATGATAATCTTCCTGTGAAAATGAAGCCAAGTACAGATAGGAGTTCTTTTGTGTCTCTGCCAGCCATAGCTCTTGTCTTCACAGCATGGCAAGATCTTTCACTCTCATTTCTCAAATAATTTAGAAAGAAATTTAAACTCTCCTGCAGAAGACTTTTAAAAGAGCTGTAGTCTTCATATAGTCTTGGTACATCCCATGTGTCCTAAAATGCCTCTTCCCTGATCTATTTTCTCAGTACTTATAAAGCCAGTTTCATTTCTGAAGACAGATCTGCAACTGTTAAGTTTTTCTCTCTCCATGGGACTGAAATGATTTCAACTTTCCAAGTAACTATCCTCCATTAACTCAACTCTTCAGCCTGAATTTGTCATGTCAATAAATTGGATTTCCTTAAACATCGGGTCCAGCCTCTCTATTATTAGTTGTAAAACTTCTGAGTTTATCCAGTTACAGCCATTATGACCCTTTCATTTTTACTGTTTCATCTGAGACTCTGATCTGAGTCATTTTCTTTGCATTTCTCTGTTAGTTAATCCAGTCAGAACCCAGCAATGTAACTCAGCATTTTCATAATGCACAATTTAAATTGCAAAACTAGTGTAATTCAGACTTCTGAGTGCTCCATTTGTCAGAGGTGCACAGCAGAGCATTCAGCCCATTTTAGCTACGCGAGGTGCCGCATCTCTTTCTCAAACACAATTACATTTAGGTAAAGACCCTGGGAAAGCTCTTTCCTTTTTGATGCCATTTTGATGTAAAATAATATCACATGAAGCTGATTATTATTATAAGGATGTCCTTGAGCTATGCAGCTTCAAAGTGTTCTGCAGTTACAGATGCGTTATACCACATATCTTCATTGACTTACTTCATCAGCTGAAGAAAATCTGCCTTATTAACTACAGCTTCTTCAAAATACACACAATCTGGCATATCCAGTACCCTGAAGAGTGGTCAATATTCAAACCAATAAACTGAATATGGCTGCCTAGGGACCACTGCCATGGCTTAAACAGGGGAAAAGAACCCCTTGAAATTATTCTTTATATTTTAGTGGAACCTTGGCTGTTTTTGCTACAGCCTGTCAATGGTTAGAATTGTTTTAAAGGTACATTTTAAAATACTTACACTAAAAATAGCAGTAATATGTTCTTTGGACATTACATTCTTGTAACATCTATTCTGGGGAGTGGAAAAGTATGGCTAGATTATTCACTCAATTATACCAGTGTAAGCCTGGAGTAACTCCACAGAGGTCAATAGAGGTACTCTGGGTCTGCACTGAGGTAGAGGTAGATTTAACTTAACTCTCAGTCCACCCACGTAGCTCTAAAGGAAATTATTGTTCACTGTGGCTAGATAATATCCACTAGAAGAGAGTAAAATGAACTTTTATTTAGGACAAGTTAAGAATACTGATATTGAATGACCATGGGTAGTTATTTTTATCTTGAAAATAAAACTGCAGCTCTAGTTCTGCTGTGAATTATGTACCTTTTTGGTAATTTTAAAACATGATAGGAAAATTGCTTACACATTGTGAATGCCATCTTAGCGTCTCTTATGTGTGGAACTCTGGTAGTCTATTACAATATGAAAGTGGCATTAGCAGTACAGATGTGAGTAGTAAGTGATTTTGTTCACTTATTTTTCCTAAGAGATGGAAAATTATACTAACATTGGTTATTCTATTCACTTATTACTGGAGAAAGATTAAAAATGTCTGTCTGTTAAAAAGTTTTTTCATTTGTAAAAATTAGGCTTCCATCATTTTCTTGGCAGTCAGTACCTACCTCTACTGTTTGCATCCACTCAAACACTCTCTCTGTACTCCTCCTGACACTTGAGTTTAACTGGTAGCGATTTAAGAAAATATTTCGGAAAACATTTCTGAACCACTTCTGCTCATTATTCCGGTGCCAATTGGTACCAATTGGCATATCCTCTCACTGTGGTTTGGAGCTGGAAGAGGGAAAAGATTTTGGTTAGAGATGGAAAACCTAATTTTCTCTGCTACTTTAAGCAGCGTGTCCTGTGTTGTATTGTTTATACTCTGCTGAAGCATGACTCCTCCTCCCCTGGGAAGTAGTGTGTACATGTGCGTGTATTATCTAATCTATCCATCCACACACGCACACACGCACACACAAAGAGAGAGAAAGAGTTGTCTGCTGTAATACCAGTCGGCCCTCTAGGGGACAAGTGTATTCTCTTGTTTATTCTGTGACCTAATGAGGTATGAGAAAGGCCTTTCTGTTTTTTCTTTTGGTGCATGTTGTAAGTAGAGCTGTGTGGAACACACACAACAAAACGCAAATCTACTTCCTCTTACCCTGGGGTCCAGACTTGGCATCTTGTCAAACTTCAGCCCATGAACACAAAAAGCATTGCACATGGGCGGGGTTCAGGTTCAGCTTCTCAAGGTATGTGTACACTGCGATAAAAGACCTGCTGAATGGCC
Source organism: Chelonoidis abingdonii (assembly GCF_003597395.2). Lineage (NCBI taxonomy): Eukaryota > Metazoa > Chordata > Testudines > Testudinidae > Chelonoidis > Chelonoidis abingdonii. Next base: position 270,505,500 of record NC_133770.1, read on the forward strand.
ATGGCTGGCCCAAGGCAGCTGACTCAGGCTCACGGTGCTTGGGCTGTGGAGTTATAAAATTGTAGTGTAGATCTTCAAGTTTGAAGACCTCAAGGTCTGATACCCTGTGAGGAGGGAGGGTCTCAGAGCTCAGGCTCCAGCATGAGCCTGAATATCTACGCTATAATTTTTAGCTCCTCAGTCTGAGCCCCGTGAGCCAGAGTCAGCTGACATTGGCTCTGAGATTTGGTGCCACGAGTTTTTTATTACAGTCTAGACTTACCCTTAGAGCCCTTGTTACTCCCAGCCAGCCCCCTCCCTTCCAACTAACAGATTCTCTACATCACTACAGCAAGCTCTATCTTACCTTAGATATTTATAGCAGATGGGTAGAGGTCTGCTACCTACACTTGTTTCTGATGCTTGGGGGTGGCACCTATGCACCACTCTTGGACTGCAGACTGCCAGATTGCCACTCTCCCTGTATTTTCTTCAGGCATGCCTACAGCCATTTCCGTCTCCCACCTTTAATCATAAATGGTTTCAGGGAAGGAAAAGATGCGTCCACCATCCACTGTGCCATAATACACCCAGAGCAGATGCATAGCTACCAGGCACAGTTTGGGTATATCTACACTGCATTCAGAGGTGTGACTGCAACACATGTAGACATATTTGAGTTAGCTTTGATCTAGTTAGCTTGAATAGCAATAGCAGTGAAGCTGTGGTGGCATGGGCAGCAGCTTGTGCAGTCACACCCCTCTGTGTGCAGTGTAGACACACCTTAGAGCACTTTTTTATTACTATTGTGGACAGGACAATAGTTTTATGACCATTTTAGGGAATCACATTGTAGCCTAATGCAGGGGTTGGCAACCTTCGGCACACGTCCCATCAGGGTAATCCACTGGTGCGCCACGAGACATTTTGTTTACATTGACTGTCTGCAGCCTGTCATTAACTTCTTCCAGCCAATGGAAGCTGCAGAAAGCGGCACAGTCTGAAGCAGTGGCTAGCACGGTGCTTTCAAGTGCAGATTTTCCTCAGGTTGACTCACATCTGTATGTTTTTTCATCCCAGAGAATCTCATAGTGGTTTGAAGTCTTCATATACAGGTTTTGTGCTCTACACAGCTTCAGGTTCCATCCCTAGGTCCTGTCCTCCAACCACAAGGCTGTGGGCTCTGGCAGCAGGGCTTCAGACTCCAGGCCCTCACTGCTTCCCCCAGCTCCCACACCTATCTCACCTGACCCGCGCTACCTACCCGACCCTCCCTCTAGGGATTAATTTGTCCCCAGGCTTGCCAGGCCTGAATAAGTCTGCTGTGAAAAGTGAGATTTACAAACATACAAGTATCACTTTTCACAACAGACTTACTAGCGAGCAATAAATAAATTACAATGATTTGGACATGTATATGTGCATATTTATTTGGTTTTCCTAAACCTAATTAAATATTTTAGGAAAAAGTGTGAGTTTGGCCACCAGCAAGTGTTGGTGGCCACGTTCCGAGGCCCCCAAAAATTTGTCCTGCTAACCCCTGCTCTAGGGCATGACTTACAGGGTAGAATGCTGCCTAGCAAATTGATTTCTGGGGTACCTACTGAAAGCATTCAGAGTTTTCCCATCTAAGTACTGATAAGGCCTGGTCTTGCTTAGGCTCTTGTCTTGCAATAGACTGCCCATGCACACATCAGTGGACATGCACAGAGCCCCTCTGCAATCAGTGGAACTCTGTACCGTGAATTGTAGGATCTTAAGCCTTGTCAACCCAGGGAAGTTGCACCGATTTAAACTAAATGCGGTACTTAAGACCAGTTTAGTTAAACCCTGGCAAGACACTCTTATTTTAGTGTCAGAGTATTTTGGGTTAGCTTAAATCAATTCCTAATTAATGTAAGCTAAATCAAAATAAGCCATGTTTTAACTTAAGTAAGTACACACAGGAGGTTATGTCAGTTTAACTAAATTGGATTAAAAACTGATTTAAGTTAAATCAGTGCAAATTTCTAGCCAAAAACTAGTTTGTAAGATCCAATGGGATCACAAACAAAAGCAACGTCTACACTATGGATTCTTCAACAGTCTAGCTATGCCGCTGTAATGCTGTAGTGTAGACACAAGCTACAGGTGAAAGGTTTTTTTCCCCTTCGGTGTAGGAACTCCACCTCCCTTGTGATGGTAGCTAGGCAATGGAAGCATTCTTCCATGGACCATGCTGTGCCTCCAGCTACAGCACACAGTGGTGAGGATTTTTCACTCCTGAGCACAGTAGCTATGTTGACCTAAGATTTAAGTGTAGCGCAGGCATGAGTCAGTAGGGCAGTAATCCAATGAAGAACGGCCTTACTGTGAATGAGAAAGAAAGGATCTAGAGGCTGATATGGACTCAGTGGAGATGGGAAAGATTTTAGGACTCTGCCAGAACAAAGGGTGAAGGAACAGGGATTTTTCAGGCAGGATGATGTTAATTGGACGAGGGTGGTAAAAAAAAGACTACTAGGAAAGTGAAGGGAGCAAGTTGTTCCTGTGAAAGGAAGACCTCTCTTGGCATCTTCCATGTCAGATTAGATAAGAACAGCATTTCCAAAGTTAAGCCCCTAGAGCACTGAGTGCAAGCATTTTGGGTTTGGAGCAGTGACGAGAAACAAAGTGGCAAATTACTCAAGGTGCTTCTTCTTAAATGCATGAAGGCAATTCTGTCAAATGCTTCACCCTGCTACCTAATTTCTGTTGTGTAATGAATGTGTGTGCTTTAGCGATCACTGATTCAAATGGAAAGGCATTATCTTCAGTTAAAAAAAAACAAACAGTATTTTTTTTCCTGAGGAAAATTATGCCAGCTGTTAAGATAAATGAGTCTTGTGAACAGTTACGTGTCTGTATTGCTCTGATAATGCAGTCCCCCGAATCAGTTGCCAAGCTCTGGTCCTACCATTGTACAATACAAATAAGCTAAAATAAGTGTTTTCTTCTTTAACAGCACTTTCATGTGCTTAAGCTATTGAGAGTTGGCGTATACCTCAAAAGGTGAATAACTTTTCCAGCATGTAGCCAGATTTAACTTTGTTTAAAACAACCACTTAAATGCTGTTACATAATTATATAAAGTTCAGCCCCGTGAAGATTTGCATATTTCTCTAGACCTTGATGTATATTTCTCCTTTGTGACTGAGGAGGGAAAATGTAGTTTTAGGGATTCAGGTTGAATATTTTAGAAGTTACAGTAGATCAGACTGGGAAAGGCACAGGAAAGCCTTAATTCTCTCTGCAATGCAGCTTTCTTTTATATATATGGTGAAGAGAACAAGTATATACGTTTTTTTCACACTTGTAGTTCTCCAGAGGGAAAGAAGCATGTGTCTGCTGTAGTGGAAGCATAAATATTTGTATGTAAACTGAAATGGGAAAAATGATATAGCATGTGAAAGTTATCTTTCAGCTTTAGCCAAAAAAATGTAAATAACTGAGATGCTCCATGATTTAATATGTTCATTTTTGACCTTGATTCTTTAATCAGAAGCATGCAGCTAGACTTTTATACTCATACGAAGCCCCTTTGAACTCAGTGGAGTTCCTATGTACATTTTATTTTAGAACTAGGACTTTATTTTCTAATGTTTCCCCTAAAGATGTACAGTTCTGTAAAGTCTTTAAAAGATTAACATGTTACGTGTTTGATCTTCATGAACCAATAGATTTGTAGCATTTCTATCTTTAATCAAGTATTCAGTGCTTTAAATATGCCCAATTTATTTGCTATAAGTGAAAAGGATAATACTCATTTCACAAAAAGGCTTCTAACAGTACTGGATTTCAAAAGATTTTGTCTACAATATCTTTATATTGTAAATGCACTGCAGTCTTGCAGCTTTAAAGGAATGTATGACGTAGATTGTGGTTTACGGTTAGAAGAACACTGTCGTGAGTTGACACACTTGCTTTCTCACAATTTAGGTGGCAAATAGTTGGAATCTGACTCTCCCTTTTAGTTTACTGTACGAAAAGCTGATAGTTAGTCTCTATTGATCCTGGCTGTTCACTGCAACCTACGGGCACCCATTTCCACTACACACTGAGGAAAGGTACAGAGATAGATGAAGAGAGAGAGAGAGAGAGAGAAAGAGAAAAGGGACTTTCAGAAAAGCAAAGTGGGGGACTTAGTGTGAAAATATAAACAGAAAAGAGGAAGACACAGGACTGGCACTAGTATTTTTAGCACCTTAGGTGCACGGCCATTTCACCGCCCCACATGCTGGTCCCGCAGCTCTGGTGGAGCTGCCACAGTCGTGCCTGCGGGAGGCTCACTGGAGCCACGGGAGCAGCGGACCGTCCACAGAAGTGCCTGCAGCAACTCCACCGGAGCCGTAGGACCAGGGGACCCTCCACAGGCACAACTGCGGCAGGTCCACCAGAGCCACCTCCTGCCCTCCCCCCCGGCAAAATGCGCCCCCTCCCAATAATCCTGGTGCCCTAGGCGATTGCCTAGGCCGCCTAAATGGAAGCGCTGGCACTGGGAAGACAATACGCATGGAACAAGGGTAAGAGAGGAAAAATGTCATGGAAGAGAAAAATTCCAAAATAGACCTACTGTAGCATTTACTACAAAAAGAGAGGGTCTGCTGGCAAGGATGCCCTTCTCTTGACTAGAAAGTTGTGTCAGGGACTTTGCTGTTGGAGGAGTGCCTGAGGAAGGCTCAGACCCCATTGTCTTCACTCCCAATGAGGTACTCATCAGCAGGGGCAGGATCAGTCTTGCTCTTCTTCCTTCCTCCCTGGGAACAGGTGCAGTGTGTAGTGAAATAGTAAATGGCCCTCTTACCTTATAAGTTATCTGCAACTAAAGTGTATGGATTCATGGTCTGATTCTCTACTTCATTACCCCCAAGTTTTACACTGGTGTGACTGTCAAGGGAAAAGGTTCTCACTGTCAATTTTGAGTGATCAGGAATGGAGAATATGGATTTTTTTGGTTTGGGTTTTTTCTGTATATGTCCCCCACCCCCAAATCACCATAGTCAGAGTGCCTCACTGGCTTTACCATATTTATTGTTACAACACGCCTGTGCTAGTCCCATTTGACAGATGGGTAAATGAGGCACAGAGACACTAAGGTCCAGATTTGTAAAGGTAATTAGGTGTTGCAAGGCCTAACTGACTTAGAGCCTAACTCATTTTCAAAAGTGACTTAGGCACTGGTGCCTAGGTCCTTCTGATTTTCAGTGAGATTTCCTCTAAATCATTTATGCCTTGAAATGCTGAGTAGAGCAACCCCTCCATACATCTTTGAAATTCTGAGCCCAAGTGATTTGCCCAAAGTCATGAAGAAAGTGTGATAAAAGTTATGTGCACTTGCACGATTGCACGCAAGGTAACTAAAAATAATTGCCATATGGTAACTATTTGGGTGTGTGAGACAGGTTGGGTCACAGAAACTCCCTCAAGACTGTCACTAGATGTGCTGAGATACCACTGAGAACAACTCCCGCTGCCAGAGAAGGCTTCCCTCCACTCCTGTCTTGCTGATCTAGATACTTCAGTCAGCTACCGCACAGACCAAGAGGTTGGGCCATGCCCCTCCGTGGTTCACAGACACTAAGACTCCCTTAGCCCAGGGGCTTCTCAGTTAACAGGGACTTTCCCACCACCTAGTATTCAGTATTTCTGCAAGCCTAAACCCCAAATGAATCCATTTCACTCTGCATAAACATTATACAGAGTAAACTCAAATTGTCCACAACCTATATCACTGATAGAAAGATATGCACAGCTGTTTGCTCCCCCAGGTATTGATTACTCACTCTGGTTTAATAAAATCATGTTTGCTTATTAATTAAGTACAAAAAGAAGGATTTAAGTTGTTCCAAGTAACAGACAGAACAAAGTAAGTTAACAAACAAAATAAAACAAAACACACAAGTCTAACCCTAATACAGTAGGAAACTGAATACAGGTAAATCTCACCCCCAGAGATGTTTCAATAACCTTCTTTCACAGACTAGACTTGTTCCTAGTGTGGGCCTAATCCTTTTCAGACCAATGTTGTGGTTTATGACCAGGGTCCAACAATCACTCACACTCCCATAGTTACAGTTCTTTGTCCCAGTTTCTTTCAGTCATCTATTTGGGGTGGAGAGGCCATCTCTTGAGCCAGCTGAAGAGAAAAATGGAGGGGCTTCCAGGGCTTTTTATATTCTCTCTCTTGTGGGCAGAAACCTCTTTGTTCTTCTGTGGAAAATCACAGCAACATGATGGACTTTGTAGCCACCTGGGCAAGTCACATGTCCATGAATGATTCAGCTTTTTGCAGGCCAACACCATTGTTTACATTTTAGTTTGAACATTCCCAGGAAAGCCCAGATGTGGAGTGGTGTCTCCTAAAGTCTATTGTCAGTTAAGTGTTTCTTGACTGGGCACTTACTTAGAATAGTCCTTTCTCAAGAAGGTGACCAGATGCTCCACTGATGCTACTTAGAATCAAACACATTTAGATACAAGTACAAAGCCAATATTCATAACTTCAAATACAAAAATGATACACAAATACAGACAGCATTATCATAACTAGCAAATTACCACCTTCCGATAGACACCTTACTTGACATCCTTTGTACAAGATTTGGTGCAACTATTGTACGTTGGTTGCAACAACGATCTCTACTGTCAGAATTCATGTCAATAATGTCACAGCGTGGAATACATTGGCAGTCATAGTCCAATTTTTATCTGATAGAGGTTCTCATAAAAAAAGCCTATTACAGTTACAACTGCCATCCCTGGTTAAGTGGGGCATAGGTTTTGAGCAGGCCCTTGGCCTGGGCTGAATTTCATCCATTGCTGCTGCTTACTTTTCAGTAATAACATAGGTTTGATTTTCCACTCCATCACCTCATTTCAGTGTTAGAGCAGTATATAGTACAAAGGAAGTATGGACTGGAGTTAAGCTACTTGCTTGGACTTAAAACATCTGGGTTCTATTCCTGCTTTGCCACAGCCTTCCTCTATGATCTTGGGCAAGTCATTCAGGTCTAAATTTTTAAGAGTATTTAGGCATTGCTGCACTCAGCATTGCAAGGCCGAAGATGTAGGCCTAAGGTCAGGCTACTCACTTAGGCAAAGTTACTCATACACAAAACATGTTTGTAGGATTGGGCCCCTAGTTCGTTAGCCTGATCCAATACCCATTGGTGTCAATAGGAGTCTTTTCATTGATCTTAATGAGCCAACATTGGATTGGGCTTTACATGAAACAGTGAATTGAAAGAAAAGACTCCAATCCTGCAAAGAATTAATTTTAAGCATTCTGAGTAAAGTTAAGCACACGTCTAAATCTTTGCAGGATCAAAGCTCATGGTTATGTAACATTTAGCATTTAAGCAAATCTTCTCTGTGAAACTATTCATTTATTGAGAACTGGAAATTTTGGCCCACGATAAAGTTTCACCATTTCTGTCAGTGACCAGAGATTTTTTCTTTTCTTTTTTTTTTGTCAGATGAAAAATTGAAACACTGTGTACTGGAACTAATTACAAATTTGTATGCATTTTAGGTGAATGTGTTATTTTTGCAGAAATATTTAACTATTTGCAATAATACCATCTCTATTCCCATGATATTATCTTTTTTTGGGGGGGGGGAGAACCCCCCCCCCAAAATCCTAGATGAAACTTCAAAATTGTCCTTTTCCCAAAAATGGTGGTGTTGCAATTTTACGAGCATATAGATTTTTGTATAGTTTTGGTTATGTGCCATCAAAACAATATTTACGTGCCATCAAAACAATATTTGGTTTCATAGTGACTAATTAGTCTAATTTTAGACTACAGTAAAGAATGTTTTTTTTTTTAAATTGCAACAAATCAGGCACAAGATTTTATAGATAATGGTCAGAGAATACAAAGCTTACAAGGTCAGCTAATTGCTCTCCCATGACAGTGCAGAATTGGTCTCCTCAATGTTAGGGGGCTTATTCCTTCACCTTCTCACTTCCCTGGTCCTTCTTGCATGAACAGAGAGCAACAATACCCAAAGTCCAAAGGTGCAAACAATTAGATGTTTATTGGGGTGAACTTCCAGCAAGCATGATTCCGGTTTCCTTCCTTAGTGTCCCCTCTCCCAGCTCTGACACCACAGAGCCTTCCCTGTTTCTGTTCCCGTCCCCTGTTCCCATCTCTCCCTTTAGCACAACATGATCCCAATTCCCTCATCCCCAGTCCCTGTTCCCAGCCCCTCCCCCTTACTTCCTGATTGACTGCAGACTATATAGTAAAACTTGAATTCTGCTTAGCTATACCATAAGCAATCATTTTACTGAAATTTAACTAACCAATCCTAACACACTGTAACATGGTTATTTAACCAATTATCTCCCACCACCTCAATTGGTTTACACCCAACAAAATTAATTATACAGCAGACAGAAACAATTACAGAACAAGACAGAGATTATACAGACAAACAATAGGGAAGTGGGGACTGCAGTGATAGAACAATACAGAAATGAGGATTTCACATCCCAGCTATTGATACGTGAGTTCTTGCCAGACAGGATGCTATCAAAATTTTACATTTTCTTGGCTCTTCCCTATCTCTGGAGGTGATAGATTGGATCACCTTCCTAACAGCCCCAGATTGCCTTAATATGACTAAACAGGGCCTCGGACTGTCACAGTAAGAGAAGGCCATTACACAGACAGACAGTGATTTTTGATTCTTTCTTTTATCTCTCTATAACTAGCTAAGTGATAAGAATACACCGAAATTCTTGAAGTATAGGCCTTTGCAGACAGGCCTGAATAATTATATCCTAACACTCAATATGTTTCCTCATGCTTTGTGAAGCCTCATTCAGAAACTAGCAACATACATTAGAGGTGACTAATGAAGCTCCTTGAAGTAGTATTTAATATAATTTCACCCTGACTAACACCTGCGATCATCGTTTGGGCAAAGCAAAAATAGTTAGCTGAACCGGAACAGGACACAGAATTTTAAGTTGAAGATATTTCTTTGTTTTTTTGGGTTTGATATGGATTAGCATGAGACACTAAGCTTTAGCTTATCAGAACAGATGAAAGATGCCTGATGACTAGTCTCGGACAGGATGTTTGCCAGCTACTCATCCTCTTCTTGACCTTCTTTCATTGCTGATGAAAGAATATTTACAGTCATGACAGACTTTCTAGGCAAACTTGAGAGCTGTGAACACAGGCAGCTAGAATTTTGGAGGGAGTTGTGAGAGGCTTTCCTTCTAGATTCAGCTCTGTGTGTGACATCAAAATGGCCAGTGAGGAAACAGCAGTGGTGACCTGCAATGGATATGACATGTTCCTCAATATGGAAACTATGGAAGAGTACTCTCAAGATCCATCAGGTCCACCAGAATGGAGAGATATAATAGATACACCTGTGGATGGCAGTTCAGGTCTGCCTATAATAAAATCAAGCTTGCTGGCAAATTTTTCTCCAACCATCCAGGGAAGACTGAAGATCCTTGCTGGAAATTCAATACAAAGATGAATAGAAAGAACATTCTGCAAGGAACAGATGGACAACAGGACAGTGTGCTACCTTCCTGGAGCCAAGCCATGAGAAGTGACTATAAGACTGGTTAGGCTTCTGAAGTTGTTGAGCAAAGATTCACTGGCAATGGTTCATATTGGCACGAATGGCACTGTATAGTGGAATATCTCCGATAATGGATGACTTCAGGGAACTCAGAAACATGCTGAAGAAGAAGAGTCTTCAAGTGATCTTCTCTGAGATCGTTCCTGTCCCAAGACTGAAGGAAGACAGAAGGCAGACGATTCTGGGAGTGAACTGATGACTAGGTAAGTGATGTAAGGTGGAAGCTTTTGGTTTTTCTGGAACATTGGTTCCCATTCTACTGAGGCTCTCAAACCTATACAGGCCCCTCTTCCCATAGAAAGCAGACCACTCTCCTTGGATAAGCTGGCTAGACTAGTAAGGAGGCTGTTAAACTAATAACAAAAGGGAAAAGTAAAAAGGGAGAGAGATGCTCACTCAGCACAAAACTGAGATGTTGAGAACAAAATTAAATAAGAAACCAAAGGACATGATAGAAGAAATTCTTGCATTGCTTAGGCTACGTCTTCACTACCCGCAGTATCAGCGGGTAGCAATCGATTGCTCGGGGATCGATATACCGTGTCTCATCTAGACATGATATATCGATCCATGAACACTCTTATATCGATTATGGAACTCCATCAACCCGAACGGACTTGCGGAATCAACAAGGGGAGCCACGGACATCGATCTCGCGCTGTGAGGACGGTGAGTAATTCGATCTTAGATACTTCGACTTCAGCTATGTTATTCACTTAGCTGAAGTTGCGTATATAAGATCGATTTTCCCCAGTAGTGTAGACCAGCCCTTATACAACAATGTTAGGAGCCTGGGAAACAAACAAGAGGAATTGTAATTGCTCATTTATGAGCATAAATTTAGATCTAGTTTGAATTACTTGAAACCCAGTGAGATGATTCACACTATTGGAATGTTAACAATCAATGGATATAACCTATTTAGGAAAAAGCAAGTGGGCAAAAGGGGAGTGGGAGTGGCACTCTGTCAAAACTGGCATCATCTATTTCTGAGTCACTGATACCTTGAACAAAAATGATCTTAAAAGATTATAGATTAATGTCCTAACAGATAAACCACAAATGGGATATTAGTTGATGTCTGCTACAGACCACCAAATCACAATAGGGAAAAGGATGACTGCCTCCTTTCTTCCCTATATACTATATATAGGGAAGAAAAGCTCTGTGATCATGGAGGACTTCAATCTGAGTGACACATGTTGGAGGTGTTATGCTGCCTGTACCAGAACATCCTTGGAATTTCTAAATATTATGGATGACAATTTCCTAGCTCAAAAAGTGTTACAGCCAACATGTGAGAATTTTGTATTAGACCTTGTCTTAACGGATGAAGAACGGATCAAAGAAGTAAATATTAATGGTATCTTAGGTCTAAGTGAACATGCCTTGATCACATTTATAACATGCAAGCAGAATAAAGTCCAGATGAGTAATGTATATACTTGGTGTCTTAATAAGGCCAATTTTAAAGCTGAAAAGAGTTATGAGCCAAACCAATTGGGAGGAAGAATTTAATCAGAAAGATGTGAATGATAATTGGGACTCATTTAAGAACACTTTACTAGAAGCCCAAAAAGCCATAATCAAGGAAGATGGCCATACTGGTTTTAAAAAACAAAAATAAACGAACAATAAAACCACAACAAAATCTGGTTCTGAGGGAAAGTGAAGGCAGATATAAAAAAATGAAAGAAATGGGAAACTGAGAGTAATAAATATAAATCAGAAGTTAGGAATTGTAGAAAATTGGTATGGGAAGCCCAGAGAAACAAAGAGAAATCTATGGCCAGCAGAGTTAAGGGCAATATTTATTGAACATTTCTGCTTTTTATGCATTAATGACTGATAATTCTACTATTTCCATTGGTTAATGGTCCAATACTAATTTGTTTTGAGTTAATCAGTTGAGATAACTGTGATTGAGAGGCCTACTATATATCCTTCTGCAAAAAACCCAGCTTGAAGAAGTTTATCCTTGATACTTTCCTTTCTGCAAGGCCTTCCTTCCTTATCTTCTCTCCCCTTCCTTGCTTACCAGCAGAACAGTGGGACAATTTATGCTTGCTTCTTTTAAGACAGTTTTTCTTTGTCTTGTTACTGCAGCTTTTTATTGTATTAGTTATTTGTAGTGTGGAAAGGATATACGGTTCAAAAACTAAGTAATACTACTAATCATTTCATGGCCTTCCTTTACTTGCTGCTTAGGGTCTTTTTCTGCTTACTAATCAAACTATAAAGCAAATATTTTTTACCCAAACTTAAGATGACTTTAATTCTTTGATTTCATAACTATCCCTACAGTAGGCCATACTTACAGGACAGGGGCTGAGGGGTCATGGTGGATAATCAGCTGAACATGAGCTCTCTGTGTGATGCTATGGCCAAAAGGACTAATATTGTCCTTGGATGCATAAACAGGGGAATCTCAAGTAGCAGTAGAGAGGTTATTGTACAACTGTATTTGGCACTGGTGTGATTGCTGCTAGAATACAGTGTCCATTTCTTCTCTCCACAATGCAAGAAGGACTTTGCTAGATTGATGAGGTTTTGGAGAAGAGCTATAAGAATTTACGATGAAAGGATTAGCAAATATGCCTTAATGTGATAAGCTAAATAAATTGAGCTCTAACAAAGAGAAGGTTAAGGGGTGACTGGATTACAGTCTATAACTATCTACATGGGGAACAAATATTTAATAATCTTCAATTTAGCAGAGAAAGATATAACACAATCCCAAGGCTGAAAGTTGAGCTAGACAAATTCAGACTGGAAAAAAATTGTAAACTAAACAGTGAGTATAATTAACCATTAGCACATTGCTTCATAAATAGGGTAGGAAATATAGAAGACTAAATCATATGGTTATTTAAAAAAAATGAGTTCTGTATTGTAGCAACTGTTAAACATATCGTCTGGTGAGCTTTGTCTCAAGCCAAATTCCCTAAATAATTAAAAGGAGCTTGAAGGTTCTTAATAGTGCATTTTAAATTGCTCATGTAGCATTTTTAGGGACAAGTATTGTGAAGTGATGAACACTGTCCACTCCCACTGAAGAAAATGCTCCAGTGCTGAAGACATTCGGAACTGAAAAAGACATGTTAAGCACATTAGCCAGGGCCCACCACTACTGTGCAACTATCTGATTCTGCATCCATTGAAATCAGTGGAAAAACCCAGAAAAGTTATGGTCCTATTGCCTTATAACTATGGAGGGATGGGGGAGAAGTCCTCCTCCATCCTCCTATACACACGCCCACACAACACTGTTTAGATATTACTTGGAAAGATGAGGCAAACCTTCTTTGATGCTGTCTGACTCAGTCCTTGGATACGTAGGAAAGAGATCTGCTGGACAATATGCAAATGTTTGCTCTTAGAATTCACATAGACCCCAAAGTATGCCTACTGGAAGTAAAAGCAAAAGGAAATGTTAACATAACAAATTGGTCTTGAAATGCACCATATTCTCACGTACATTAGTCAAATACATTCTAAATCACCGGATGCTGGACACTCTCTGTGCAGGAGAACACAATCACTGAAATTACCACAAACAACATTGAAACAACTATACTGTGACATTATGAATATAATATAATATCTCATTGAAAGGTGACAGGGCCAGAAAGAGTTAATTAACTCACCGAAGGACCTGACCCCTGGGTGAACCTTAAGGACTGGTTAGGAAGATATGTAAATGAAAAGTGCTATGAAATGTAAGTCTGCATTGTTAGAGATCTCAAGGATAGATGTTTGCTCAGGTCTTGTGATGTAAGCAAACAAGTCTTGTCTATTGCTATAACTTTAATTCAAAGATCAAAAAAGGAATATTAACATTTATGATGATATTTGAGTGAAATGGTATTATTCTCTATGTCTCTTTGAAGGTTGTGGTAACCTATATCTGAAATGTTTAATGGATAAATTACCCTGTGCTAATTCCCAGGATGTTTGGAATGAGAGTTAAGCCTATTGTTTTCTCATGTCAAAAGGCTACTGGAAATGTATAAGAACCCTCGGACACCATCCTACTTGATCTCAGATCTGCTTTGGGTTTCAGGAGGGGGAAACCTTAAGCCATAAGAACTGAGATCCCCAGTCATTGACTGGAGCCACCCTGAAAATGGACATTAGACTATAACCCATGGACCATTTCTAAAAGGACTTTTGGTAACTACAGGCTCATCTCTGCTATGTATCTGAACCTCAAGAATTGAATTCAAGTCTGTATGTTTATTGATCTTTTAACCAACACTCTCTCTCTTTTCTTTTTTAATAAATTTTAGCTTAGTTCATAAAAATTGGCTATAGCATGTATTTTGGATAAGATCTAAGTTATAATTGGACCTGGGTGTGTGGCTGACCGTTTGGGGTTGGAAGAACCTTTTCTTTATATGATGAGATAAGATTTTCAGTAATCATCATCATATCTGACAAGTGTGTCTGGATGGAGGCCCGAGGCTGGGTAATTTAAGGGAACTGCGTTGTTTGGACTTCTGAATAACCTGTATGGTAATACAGAAATTGTTCTGTGCTGGCTTGGTAAATCTAAGTATTGGAACAACCACCAGCTTTTGGGGTTTGTTTGCCCCGTTTGTTTGCCCCGTTCACCCTAATGGAGTTACCTCAGCTGGCTACCATGGGCAGCACCCTCACATATATCTATCAACTTTAAGGGGAAAAGTGACTTCTAATAACAGATGATGGTCCTTAATCTACAGTGTTTTCCATGAAAATCATCATGATGTTTTCTTCCACTCTCAACTACTGAAAAAAAGTGTTCAGAGTAAATAGTTCTTCTCTACGATTCCAGCACACTGAAAGATTTAAAACCCCCTCCCCAATTTGTAATTCTATCTGTAATTAAATGTAATCAGTTGTATAAGTTTGTTAATAAAGTGCATGATTTAACCCTCCATCTCCTCCACTTCTCCTATCACACATTATTGGAGGCAGTTTTACTGGTGAAGTTATTTGCAGTTGTGTGCTGGCACAGAGCTAGCTATTGCTCCCAGGCACCAGTTAATTAGACGCACCATTTGCACTCACAATTAGTTGTGCCAGCAATTATTTGCGAGCACAAAAAGAGTGGCCAGGCTCAAGGGTCTTTCACAATCGGGCACAAAAAGTGTGTTTTCAGCATAGTATATTTAATTCAGCTGTTTGAACTAGCAGTGGTAAGGGCAGCTGGAACAATCCTCCCAGTAAATTAACAAATGGCATTTGTGAAAAATACATTAGTGGAGGAAAAGCACATTACTGCTCGACCTCTGACACTACTCCCATTACAAAGGCCACGCTGTAGCTGCAGAGCCAACTCTTCCTGCTGGGAAGGCTTTTATATCTCTGTAAGGGGTTTATCCAGCGCAGTTTGTAATCAGCACTTCCACTGTACTTTGAATCACACTCTTTCCTCTTGTCATTACTTATTGCTGCTTTCTGTTTTGCCTTGTCCTTGAATCAGTCAAGTTAAAAGCCCTGCATCTTTTCAGGTTCAGGTATCTTCTCATGTTCCCCTCCATTGCTACCCACTTGCATCCCAGTGGTACCATTTCCCCTGTGCAATGTCTCTTGTTTTCATAGTTTAACACTAGCATCGCTTCATTCACTTAATAATTACTCTGTTTTCTCCTTCCTTTCCTTATAGTGGGCTTGTCTATGACATTAGTGTGGGCAAATGGAGTGTCAATCTACTTTGCACTAGCCTGCTGTGCAGTAACTATCCATGTGGGCCCTTGCTGCTGCACACTGAAAGTTCCCTCGTGCATTTTGATCTAGTCCTGTTTCAAAGCTGGGTAGATTGAAATGCACTAGGGCACTTTGAATGTGCAGCCAGGTCCACATGGCCAGTTAGGGCACGGCAGTCTAGTGCACTGCAGATTTACCCCCAGACTTTCTGTGGACTGTTTGTATAGACAAGAAGTGGTAGCATAATGCCTTGGATACTATATATGCCTACCACTGCTGTCTGCTGGGTGGAATAACAGCTGTTCAAATTGAGAGCTGAGATGAAAATGGGATTTCCATTCTGTGGGAAATTCCAAGCTTTCAAAAAAAAATTTGTTCAGAATCAGAAAAAGTCTAAATTTTGACATTTCTCCAGAAGCGGAAGTTTAAAAAAATTGATTTGGAAACATCAAAACATTATTGAAACAGTGTCAAATCATTTAATTTCAATAATGTAAAAATGAAATATATAAATATCTATTTAATTATTATGTTAATACATACAAATATAATTACAATAGTGTCATAATATAAATGTTGAAATAAAATTATAAAGTGAAAAATGAAGCATTTCAACCTTAGTAAAATGAAACATTCAGACATCAACACAATTCATTTTGACACTTTCCTGTTGAACATTGTGTCCAAAGCAATACATTTCTGCAAAACATTTAGGTTTTGATGAACCTGCATCATCCAACAGAAAACTGCATCAAACATTTTTCAACTAGTTCTAAAAATGATGATTCATATGTCCTAGTGCTGCTACAACTAGAGTCTTTTAGCTCAAAATGTTCAGCCAAATATCTTTCATATCGTTTATCAGAAGAATGTGAAGAGGCAACTCCAATAGCCTATGTTTTATCTAAGGCTTCCAACTTTTAAATGTTAACACAAAGATTTCTGGGAGTTGCAGCTTCTGTTTCCTGCTGGAAATGCACATAACAATTGTCTGGTTTTGTATTGGTCAGGATGAAATATGAAAAATATAAATAAAATGTTTGAAGAAGTTTTCGGTAGAAGAATAGAAAAGTTGTTCTGGTATTCTTTTTGTTGTTGGCAGGAAAGATCTGCGGTTTAGGAAGTGTGGGGGATAAGTTATTCAGTAGCTCAATCAATAAAGGTGGGAAATGAGCACATACTGGAATGAACTGGAGAGACTGTTGGAAAACAACCTTTAGCTCTTTTAGAGCCAAGCTTTCATCTTTTGGGGGGTTCAATTTGCTCTCACATTTGCACTGAGGACAATGGGTAAAATCCTGGCCACACTGAAGTCAGTGGGAGTTTCGTCATTGACTTCAGTGGAGTCAGAATTTCACCCAATGTGACTACTCCTCCTTCTAGTACCTGATTACAAGTCTAAATCAAATAGTTAGAGGAGAAGTGGTCTCCAGAGGGTCAGACAAGGCCTATGCATCACTTAAATTGTATTTTGAGATATTAGGATGTAAGTGGTACATAGTTCTTCCACTGACACTCAGCGCTGGGTTGTGACTTTCAACTTTTGTTTAAATTTTGTGGGAACGAATTGCTCCTGTATTTATACAGCCCAGGTGCCTTCTCTTAAAATCCAATTAGAAAGCAGCTGATAAGTCAGAGGTGCATTGGCCTCTTCCCTCTTAAAGGGTCAGTGCCTTTATTTCTAGAAAAATTCTCCTGTCTCCACTTTGTTTGCCTGATCTTTATTCTGAATAAGCAAGATTTATTCCACCCTGAGATGAACACTGGGAACCCTGAAGATGCTCAGATGAAAACCCAGAACTTCTAAAATGTGCCCTGGCCAAAAGCTAGGTATATATATGGGCGCGGGAAATCTGCAGAATCATATATCTGAGGTAAATGACAAACAGTGAGCATGTGCAAGATTGTGGCTATCGAGCAAATACAGTAAGGTATGACAGAGAGGTCAGTTAATTGAGCAGCTAGCCAGTCATAGTCTACCTCATACCAGTCACAACTTGTTTTAAAGGTCAGAGCTGTCAGTCATAATTCTGAGGTAACAGGTGGTACTAAGCATGTGCAAATGGGGTAATTGCTTAAGGGTATAAAATAGGACAGTGTAAAAGGCTAGCTGCCAGTAGGCAGCAAGAAGGAGATGATTGGGAGAAGATGAAAGCCAGCAAGGGAAGCCAAAGAAAAGCTGCTGCAGAGAAAAAGAGAGAAGAAAACCAAAGCGGAACAGCTCTGACTGACTGGGAACTGAGCAGCAACAGTGATTAAAAGAAAAATACCAAAGAACTTATAAAGCAGCAGCGATTTTAAAGGAATATCAATGGATTTATAAAGTAAGCTTGCCAGTTTTTAATTTTTAGTGTAGTATAGTATTCTACATGTATGTTTGAAGTGTGTGTCTTCGTCGTATTTTACTTATATGAAATAAAGTATAACTTAAGAACCGCTGTCAGTGATTTGTTACAAACTGTCCACTTGTAACAAAGCGCTGCACATAGAATCATTTAAATGATTTGCTTGTGCTATTTGTATTAAACAAATAACACTAGTATGTACGAACAAAATTAGAAAGGCCAAGGCAAAACGTGAGATTAAACTAGCTAGAGACATAAAGGGTAAGAAGAAAAAAATCTACAAACACATTAGACGCAAAAGGAGGACCCAGGACAGGGTAGGGCTGTTACTCAATCGGGGAGGGGGAAATAACAGAAAATGTGGAAGTGGCAGAAATACTACATGACTATTGTTTCAATTTTCAACAAAAAAAGTTTAGTAGTGATTGGACGTCTAACATAGTGAATGCCAGTGAAAATGAGGTAGGATCAGAGACTAAAATAGGGAAAGAACAAGTTAAAAATTATTTAGACAAGTTAGATGTCTTCAAGTCAGCAGGGTCTGATGAAATACATCCTAGAATTCTCAGGGACCTGACTGAGGAGATATCTGAGCCATTAGTGATTATCTTCAAAAAGACATGGCATAGAACACAGGAGAGATCCAAAAGGACTGAAAAAGGGCAATAGAGTGCCCATCTATAAAAAGGGAAATAAGGACAACCCTGGGAATTACAGTCAGCTTAAATAAAGTACTTGGAAAGAGAATGAAGCAAATAATTAAGCAATCAATTTGCAAACACCTAGAAGATAATAAGGTGAAAAGTAACAGTCAGCATGGATTTGTCAAGAACAAATTATGTCAAACTAACCCAATAACTTTCTTTGACAGGGTAACAAGACTTGTGCATAGGGGGTAAGTGGTAGATGTGGTATATCTTGACTTTGTTAAAGCTTTTGATAGTGTCTCCCATGACTTTCTCATAAACACATTAGGTAAATAGAACCTAGATGGAACTATTATAAGGTGGGTGCATAACAGGTCGGAAAAAAAACTTCTATCTGAGAACAGACCAGTGGTTCACAATCAACCTGGAAGGGCATTGTCACAGTGTGTGCTACTCACCACCAGGCTGGCATCACCTGCTAGTATTAGCTTCAGGCTGATGCCCTCACCATTACTCAATCTCTGCAGTCTGCCTGCAGCTTCAGGAACCACAGTGTCCTCTTTGTGGCTTAACCCTCTGGCCATGCAAAGGAACGCAGTAAATGACTGTGGTCCAGAGGGTCCAATGACTGTGGTCCAGAGGGTCCCTGGGCTGTTACCTGGAGTAATGGGCAGGCCTTTGTACAAAGGCCTGCCCACTACTCCAGGTAACAGCCCAGGGACCCTCTGGACCACAGTCATTTACTGCGTTCCTTTGCTCATACTATCACTGCATTTCACTTTGCACTGAGTCACTTTGCTGTGGCCAAAGCAACCTCCTCAGTCTCAGCAGCCCATCCGTAGCTCCTTCTGTTCTCCCTGGGTTCCTGCCTGCACTGCTCTTTCCAAGATGCTCCAGGGTTGCAGTCTTCTCCAGACACAGTTCTCCCTCCTCAAGCTCCAGGGAGCTACTGACCCTGCTCTGCATGGAGCTTCTCTTTATATGGGCCTACTGGGCCCTGACTGGACAAATTGGAGGAAGTTCAGAGAAAAGCAACAAAAATGATTAAAGGTCTAGAAACCATGACCCATGAGGGAAGATTGGAAAAAAATGGGTTTGTTTAGTCTGGAGAAGAGAAGACTGAGAGGGGACATGATAACAATTTTCAAGTACATGAAAAGTTGTTAAAAGGAGAAGGGAGGATTTTTTTTTCTCCTTAGCCTCTCAGGATAGGACAAGAAACAATGGGCTTAAATTGCAGCAAGGGTGGTTTAGGTTGGACATTAGGAAAAATTTTCTAACTGTTAGGGTAGTTATGCACTGGAATAAATTGTCCAGGGAGCTTGTGAAATCGCCAGTCATTGGAAATTTTTGAGAGTACATTAGACAAATACCTGTCAGGGGATGGTCAAGATAATACCTGTCAGGGGACTTGACTAGATTACCTCTCGAGGTCCCTTCCAGTCCTATGATTCTATTGTGGTTTAAATACGCTTTAAACTTGCAATAAAAGATTGGTATCAGGGATTTTGTGCCTTGTTTAGGATTTTTAGATTATACTGTAGTTGGGATTATTAGTTACTTTAATAAAAAAGATATTTTGTTTATTATAAGAGGAATACTGCCTGAGTCTATTACTTTATCAGAAGTTATATCCATATCCTTTAGTGTTTCCTTAACAACCCTGTAAATGTATACCTGGGGAAGAACAGACTGAGAGGGTGAGAAGTATCATAGAAGCATCCCAAAATCAATTTTTGGGGTAATACCTCCATGACTGATGTTTTTGTTATTTATATTAAAGTATTGCCTAACCTGCTAGGTGCTATACAAATATACAGGAAGACAATCTCTGTTCCTAAACTTTACAATCTAAAAGATTATACTATCTTTCCAAATGCTTAATAGGTCAGTTTTCAATATTTTCGATGAACAGAATTGTGTGTATGAAATGACTCCTCTATTTGATGCAGTGCATTTTATACTTGTCATCTCAATAGTCAGTCACTATTCAGGAAGTTAATTTAGGAAGAAAAATAACCTTTTGGCCATCTTGTTTTCATTTCATCAAAATGTCAGACAGATATGCAGGGCAGATACAAGTTTGTTTTAATATTGTATTTTACGCCACAAACATACAAGTGCTAGGCCACGAATTTCTTATCTAGGCAACTAAATCAAACTGGGCTGATTTTGAAGGATGCTGAGTACCCACAACACTCCTTGCCCTGAGTACCCACTGAAGAATTTTCCTATATTCTTGGTTTAATAAATTGTAGCTAACAGGAGAGGGAGGCAGGTTTCAACACTGATGACAGACACTGAGAATACGTTTACTGTAGCTCCATTCAGAAAAAAGAGCATGATTTCAAAAAGAGTATGCTATGTAGGAATGAACAAACTTACGAAGGTTCAGAGTTCAACTCTGAAAAGAATAATCAAATTTGGATTAGTTTAAGAGTTACTCACCCATCAAGTATTTGAAGGTCATTTGAGTTATCCAAATATTTTGAGGTGGTCCCCTCCTGCAGTCCATTTCCTCTGTCCTTACTTTTGTTGGGGAAAGTCCTCATCTGATGGTGGCAACACCCTTAGAAAAAGCATTTGCTCCATATTCTCAAAAAAATGTTTAGGGAAAAGGCTTGGTAACTCCCGCACAGGAGCATTTGTTTTAGGGAGGAGGGATTCTTTTTGTATGCTGGACTTCCCAGACTGCACTGTGCACTTCGAAAGCTCCCAGGTCTGCAAAACTTGGAATTCCTTAAGCACAGTAGTCATTGAGTGTCACTGCTGGGGAAGCCCCAAAATGCATCAGGCACAGCAATGGGCCAAGTACTCACCACCAAAGTGTGAGAAATGAGGGGGAAGAAGTGAGTTGGTCTGAGGGATGGGCAAAGGTTTAAGTTGGTTCTTATTTTAATTAAACCAGTTTGAACAGCCCATATTCAGACAAGCAGATTTCGAATGTATAAACATCTTGATATCAGCACTTCTGACTTCCAATGCAATTGCACTGCATGGTGCCGGCTCTTATGGTAAAACATAATTCATTATTCATAGTTAATGAGCTGATAGAATTAGGAGGGCCACTGTAAACCTTATGCTTGTTCTTTAATTGACCTTCAGGCACATCTGAGACCCAGACTTGGACCACCCACGGTTGGAGTAAGAATTTGCTGTCAATCTAAATGCTGTCACTGCCATACCAGCAAATATAGTCTCACCTTGGTAGTTAAAAAGTGTCCTTTGTAACTAATACATTAGGCACAGAGAACAGTTTAATGAATTGCACTAGGTATTTTCTAACTCTACAGATTGTTTGGACAAAGTGCTTATTTTATAAGAATTCCAGACATCTAAAGATTTATACATATGCAAAACACATTTGTAGTACAGCATTGTCAGCTAAAAGCCATTGGATCCCTGTGGCACCAGCTTGCTGCCATTTATTATTTCTTAGGAGTTTTGTGGAACATTTCTTTTTCGGAGAGAGGGTTCTGTAAAAATACACATGCACTTTGTGGAACCAGCAGTGGATATTTTAGGCTATTCTCAAGTTCCCTTTATTTTCCAACTGACAGTATTAGAAGTAACACCAATATTATAAATAACATAAAGCCGATAGAAAATGAATGCATGAGCTGGTACTCATGTTCTGTAATGTGAAGAGCTAACTAGTGGCTTCAGAAGCCAAACATCACAAAGGCTGCTTTTCAACATGTTTACATGACTCAAAATTGTCTTGAAAAATATGAGGTTAGAGATGCAACCTGCTTCTTTAGCTGTTTCCATTTAGTCTGATTTTTCAACAGGAAAGTTCTTTGGCAAAACCAGAATGAAGGTGGATGTACTATTTGGATAATGATATTGTAGCCTACCAAGCATCTGTCTGAACAAAAGCATTTTGTTTGGATGACTGGAGAGGAATATTACGATGATCTGAATATAATATAATATAATATAATATAATATAATATAATATAATATAATATAATATAATTATAATTAATAACTGGAGCTCCCAATCAACAACTTTAGAGACAAAGTACAGCAAATCCCAAGCAGTATCCAACCCCTTCCTCCCCCAACCCCTCCCCAACACCCCCCCCCCAAACGCCCATCAGTATATCGGTAGAAACAAGGTGAACATCTGTAAATCCTTTCTCGGTTTGTTGTTACTTGGAAGTTAAACACCAGCCACAGCTGGTTGTTAGTGTTTCAAGAAGCCTGAAGGTATGAAAGGAAATTGGTATGTTAGACTAGTGATGAAGACCAAAGAAGTCTCCTACTTACACAAATATACACTTACTGCAGGATGACTCTGCTTCAAGCCACAATTCTCAATCAGTATTTAGCACTGTACTTCAATAGCAGTCATAAAAGTGCCAAGGAAGCTCCTCAGATGCACTAAGCTGTGTGATGGATACATGAGTATGGCTCTGGAATCTTTTTTCAGGCAACACATGTTTGGTTTCCTTTACAGGTTATTTCATTGACCCTGGAGCCATAGGACCAGATTCTTAACTGATGTAAGTAAGTGTAGTGCTATTAACTTCAGTGGAAATGCACTGATTTATACCAGGTGAAGATCAGGCCCATAGTCTATGAAACACTTAATATTTTTTCTTACAAAGGATAGAAGGAGTAATTAAATGAAGGTTTAGTAGATTTTCCCCCCTAAATATCAAGCATATGAAATCACAGAGTTGGCAGACATATTTCTATCTCTTTAGCTGAAAACTCAAAGTTCCGCCTCCCCAAAAAAATGTAATGTGAAGCATGGTGGATGCTCACTGTAACTCATAATTAAGGCTATGTTTTACTCATGGGTATATTTGTAAAAGTGATGGATAGGTCATGGGCAGTAAACAAAACTTCATGGCCCGTGACCCATCCATGACTTGTACTCTACACCCCTGCTAAATCTTGGGGAGGGGGCATCCTGAGGATGCTGCAGGTTCTCATGGGGGGTGCACTACAGGACCCCCACTGGTGCTGGGGGCCTGGACAGCAGGGCACAGCTTGGCCATGAGCTGCGCTGGTGCTGGGGGGGGTGATATGGGGGTTGGTGGGGCTGGCAGACTCCCTATCCGGCTCTTTGCCTCCCCAGAAGTGGCGACATCCCTCAGCTTCTAGGCAGAGGTGGAAGCGTGGCCACTCAGCTCTGCATGCTGCCTCTTCCCCGAGCACTGGCTCAGCAGTTCCCATTGGCCGCAGTTCCTGGCCAATGGGATCTGTGGGGGCGGTACTCGCAGGTGGAGGTAGCTTTGAGATGTTGCTGCTTCCAGGGCACCCCCACCTGGGATAAGAGCTGCCCCGGCCCTTACCCCCTCATGTGCCCCAATCCCTCACCCAAGCTCCTGCTGCTGCTGCTGGTGGGGAGGAGGTGGTGGTGGTGGTGGTGGCTTAAGACTTCCTCAGAAGTGGCTGGTGTCGGCGATGTGGATGGCCTCAGGGCTGCCCGAGCTGCTCAGGCGGCCCTCGGGCCAGCCACACCCACTGCTGCAGAAGTCACAGAGGTCACGGAATCTGTAACTTCTGTAACAAACTCGCAGCCTTATCCATAATTAATTAGAGTCACCGATTCATAATTTGTATGAACGGAAAGGATCAACAGTTTTTCAACTAGAACATCTCTCTTTGCTAATATTCATATCAATCACAATTTCTATTTTCACAAGTCTGGATTTTCAACTGTTTCAGTAATAATTATTATGATTAATTATTATTATTAAAAATAGCCATATGATTTTAAATTATAACCAATTATAAAATAATTACTATTGTAACATATTTCATTTTAAAAAGGTGGCAGAAATTATTGGAGAGAAAATGTGCATACTATATATAGAGGATCATCAGAAAACAAGAGTTGAAGCTTAGACAATAAAGGAGATCATAATTACCTGGCTTATGAGTGAAGCAGTTCCTTTCTTTGATCACCAGAGAGCACTGTTCCCCCATGAAACAATTTGTTGACGAGAGAAGCTAGTCTTAATGATGCAGGAGTGGTTTCATGCAGCAAATTATGTAGCAGATCTTATTAAATCATAGTTGTGGAAGGGAAAACATTAACTTCATAGAAAAACTATGCAGTATTTTACAGGATCGTATTCCCCTCTTTGTCAATTTATCCTGATATTTTATTATTTATGACTATTATTGAACTAGTATCAACAGGTCCCAGTCAGAATGAGCGTTCCGTTCCCTTGGCAATGTACACACTTTAAAAAATTGTCCCTCCCCTTTCCTGTATGGATCTGCCTAGAGTAAAAATATACAAGCCTTGTCAAAGTCAGGAGCTGTACATATACCTACCCATCACCAGGGAAGACAGAAGTATAGCAATCATTTATATCTATTATGTTAACTGTAAGGGCTATTGTAATACTCATTTACAGGCTGTCTACACTGCGCACCACTGGCAGTCATGCGTAGCTACATGTCTCAGTGAAAATCAGGCTGTGTCCACACTGCAGGTTGTAGCTACCTGAATCATTGAAAGGCTTTAGCAGGAAGGAGGCAGGAGGGGAAGGCTCTGGCAACAGGATACTAACTTAAATAGCAATATAGACAGAGGAGGCACTGTTTGAGTGCGCAGAGAGCAGTATAGGGTACGTACCCACAGGGTTCAGGCATGTCTTTATTTGCCTAATTAGTGCCTCACCATCTAGACTGCTACATACACCCAAGCTAGGTGTGGGTGTAATGTATGTACTCTGCACACCTTGGTAAAATTTGTGCAAGGTAGACATACACTTAGAAATCACAGGAATTTATTAGAACAGGGATCGGCAACCTTTGGCACACGGCCCATCAGGGACATCTGTTGGCGGGCCGAGGCACCTATCATGAGTCATCTGCATCCAGTGACTAAATCAAATATCATGTTGACCATGTATGTATATTTTGTCATTGCTTTTGACTGAATTTCACATAGAAAGGGAGTGATTCATTCCTGTATCACTCCAGTTTATACTAGTGTGACTCCAATGATTTCCAGACAAGGGAGGTGGAGGATGATATATGATATATCAGTACATTAATAAAGTGTTTGATAATTGAGTCAACCATGCATTACAAAAAGCTCTGTCAATTTCCCCTCCCATAGGAAGCCCTCAGCAAACCAATGGCACTCAACATTGCAGCATTGACTAAGGAGGTAGTATGTGAAAGGCACCTGATTTAGAAGATCTCAAAGGCAGCCTCCATGCAAAAGATTCCAGGGGTGTCCCTAAAGCTTCCCTTTTCCTAGAGCATGTTGGTGGTAAAATACTTCTTGCCCCCTTTCAGGAGTTAATCTGAATAGGCCGTAGCTAGCATAGAGAGGTGAATTTACCACCACCACCTGCAATAGCAAGGGTGAATCAAGCCCAGTGTGTCCTGAAACCCATCTTGAAAAATTAGTGCCAATTGTCGTGGATACTGTCCTGTGAACTGAAAATTAGTTACAGGGCCATAAGCAAAGGGAAATGATGATGTGCAATGTGCAGTACAGGCAGTTGGGAAGAAGTGTCCTTGAAGAAGAAGGGAGAGCAGGAATTAGTGCCAGGCTTAACTTTATTTGATTGCTTTGGGCTGCAGATCATCAACAATCATGAGCTGGAGAGAGCAGCAATATTATGAAACTTTATCACTAGTTTTGAGTACTATAGTTTTGACTATGTATCCAGAGAAGCAGGGTTGGCTGAGCAAAATGTATAAACTTCTTAACCACAGTTGGGGTCAGGACCTGTTCTGGTTTATTTGACATTAGAATGTGGCTCTTTATTTTTATGAAATTGTTTAATCATAACTTGACAGTTTCAGTGAGATTTTGGGCTAGCTGCTGCTGATGGGAGAAGACTGAGTATGCAATGGTTGGAGGGGCAGGAAGAGGCAAAGGGAATTTCTGATATTAATTTTCACATTTCTAAGTGCATAAAATGCTCTGTTTTAGATACAATCCTCCTCTTTTCCTCTGCATTCTGTCACCCTTTGATACCCTCCTTTTTCTTTACAGTGCCAGATGTGCTTTCTGATAGGCAACTAAAACTTTAGGTAGCAAAATTACAATTTTTCATCAAATATCAGATACGAAAGGAACTAGATGAGACTATCCTATCGAAAATGTGTGAAACTGGATTGAAGCAAAAAGGTAAATCTAATCAGAATCCAGTCCACCTTTAAGAAATGCAATCTGTGTTTATAAACTTTTAATACATTATATTGTAATCAACAACATGTCCCATTCCTCCCCCACTGCCGGGTGATCTTGCAAACATTTTTAAAATTTCAGCAAAACCTTTGTACTTCACGTTTACAGTAATGATTTTCAGATACTTTGGCAAAAATCAAGCTCAGTGTCTATTTAACATCTGATCTCCTTTGTTGGGAAACCATAACTTTCCCTAACAGAGAGAAACTTTTTGATCTAACAAAGGGGTTCTCAAACTTTCCATAATTTTTTCTACATCTTTACAAAGAGATTGTCTCTTGTCTCTACTTACTTTTCTATTCCTGGTCACACAGAGTACCTCCTGTCCCATTCACAGCAGTGTGAGCCACCTGCTTCACAATTGCATAACATCCCAGTGACAACTACAGCAACTGGAAAATTGCTGAAAAATTAACATTAGGGAAATATTTACATATTGTTTTTCCTTTTAGAAAAGAGATAATTGCTAGTTTTTCCTCTTCATTTCATCTTATCTCCCAAATGTTCTTTTTCTTTCCCCTGAAAACAAGGAGCCAGCTGTTCACAGAGTAAATGCATAGCAGAATGCTAGTGCTCCATGCAAACTTCTGATTCAATAGATCTTTGCCATCTATAACTGCTCTGATCTTAACCCTTCTAGTAATCCAAAGCACCTTGTGGCCAATGAATGACTTTCCACCAACTTGTGGGATCAGACCCCATGACATTTAAAATGCAACAATTGATTTTGCCCTTCAGACCTGGAAGACTGATTAGAAGGTGCTATTATTTTACTATTTAACCACTGATCCCTCAGACAAAAATAGTGCTGAAAATGATTTTCCAGTGATTTTCACATATACAGGCAAATCAGAAATCAGCATTTTTTTAGGTGCAAGAAAAATAAACTATTTAATTTGTGATATTCCTCACCAGGTTTTTGTCAGTTTCTAAGTGAATTCAAGTATTTTGGAGACATTATACTTTACTCACAAGCATAAATGGATTGTTTCAAATGACTAATATGTAAGGGTAGTTTCTTACTCAAAATATTTCTACTTTTTCTACAATAGATAGTGTAATGGGAAATAAAATCATGCTAAAATTACAGTACTCAGAAGATAGACATAAGGCAATAGTTTTTTTTAAAATCGTTTAGTGTCTAGTTGCCAATGGACCAGAGCTGACTACTAATTGGTCCCTTTACATCGTTCTGCAGCTCATTTTTTTCATTTCAACTGCTGTTCTCTTTTTTTCTAAATCTAACAATCTAAAAATCTTCTGATAAAGCTTGTGCTAATTTACATAGCAGAGGTTTCTATAGCAACCTTTCAGAATGTTACCAGAGGCAACTGTACTAGAGGTAACTTTTATCTTTATGACAGAAACATACTTTAAAGTTTTGTGATAACTGTCCCCCTCCAAGTGTTTAGTCATGCAATGAAGTCAAACTATTTTAACATTGATATCACACTCTGCAGCTAAGGGACTGCTGTCATCATAACAAAAATGACTGTGACCTCATTGTGTATCAAAGCTTGAAGAATGGGTGAGCAGTCAGAGCATACTGCTCTCAAGCTGCATCTACACTAGCAACAGTATAGATGTCCATGAGCAGATTTGTGCCATAAACACCCTATTATCTACACTGAAACCTCTGAAGCATTTGTCTCAAAGTGAGTAGAGGGTGAGCAAGCTGGCATGGCTGAGCAGTGTGGGTGGGTAAGTGCACACAAGACAGGGCATGGCCCTGTACCCATGCAAGTTTGCAGTGTGGATGGAGTAAGGGGTCTTAAGTATCAATAGTCCTCCACACCAATTCCACTATGGCCTTAACCTTTTTCTTCCTGACAATTCCACAGGGCCTGTCCTGCCCTGTATGCACCACTAGTAATGTGCCGCACCAACCACATCAGAGCAACTTTCTGTTGCACTCTTTACAGATCAACAATGGATCCAGCTCTGAGAGCAGCCACTTTGCCCACAGAGCATTCCCGGATGCTGATCACTCTCTGGGCAGAGTACAGAGTCCTTCGTGATTTCAGCCAGAGCAGTAGGAACCTTCACTTGTACCCACCAATGTCATGAAGGCTGGAGCAGGCAGGGATTCACAACAGCCAGGCAACGGATGAAGTACTTGAGGCTCCAACACAGTAAGGCCAAGGACTCAGTCAGTTTGGGAGGGCTTGTTGTACAAGCTCCTTCTACAAGGAGCAGGATTAAATGCTGTCAAGGACATGAAGTGGTTTATCCTAAACTCAACCAGCCTGATTTCCAAGAATACACTGAGTTTATTCTGAATCTTTAACCTGGTCCAACTGCAGAATCCACCAAGTATCCTGAGGAAGGACTAGCAGTGTCCCTGGAATCAGAACCCCAGGCTGGTAAGTTAAAATTGCCCCAACCCTCCTCACCAATATTCCCTCTTTGTTGTTGCTAAATTCCCTATGTTAAGGTCCTTACATGAGACAAAGTTGAAAATCAATGGTTTTATTGATTTAAGGAACCAAACTGAAAGGGTCTGTGTCTTGCTGTCATAAATAGATAGCTAAGGGTTAATGTTTCTTTTACCTGTAAAGGGTTAACAAAGGGAACCAAACACCTGACCAGAGGACCAATCAGGAAACCGGATTTTTCAAAGTCAGGGAGGGAATTTTTGGGGTCTGAGTCTTTTGTCTGTCTCTCAGCTATGAGAAGGTTCTTTCTATCTTCTAATCTTCTGTTTCCAAATTGTAAGTACAGGTAGAAAAACAATATAGGCTTTTATGTTGTTTTGGTTGTATTTACATGTGTGTAGCTTGCTGGAATGTTTCAAATTGGATATCTTTTTGAATCAGACTGTTTATTCTTATTTTTCTTATAAGCAATAGCCCTGTATTGTCATCTTGATACAGAGAATATTTTGATGTCTTTTTTCTTTCTTTTTTTTATATAAAGCTTTCTTTTTAAGACTTGTTTGAGTTTTTTCTCTGGGTAGGCTAAGGAACGAAGGGGAGGGGAATTCTCTTTGTGTTAGATCTACGGAGGGTAAGCTCTGCAGCACCAGGGAATTGGTGGGAGGGGGAAGAGAGAGAGAATCATTTCTGTTTCCTTGTATTTGGGGTTTGTCTCTTTGTGGAATAGAGGAGACATGCTTCTTGGTATTGTGATGTAAAGAGATTGCATCAGTACTCTCAGGTTAGCCCAGAGAGGAAAGTCTGGGTGGGAGAGAGAGGGGGAAGGGAAGTGGGTTATTTCCCTTTGTTGTGAGACTCAGAGTCTCTGAGTCTTGGGGTCCCTCCAGGGAAGGTTTTGGGGAGACCAGAGGGG
The DNA here is from genome assembly GCF_003597395.2 of Chelonoidis abingdonii. Taxonomy (NCBI): domain Eukaryota; kingdom Metazoa; phylum Chordata; order Testudines; family Testudinidae; genus Chelonoidis; species Chelonoidis abingdonii. The sequence goes on from NC_133770.1 coordinate 270,535,253, forward strand.
GCCAAAACCCTGGAATTTTTGGATGGTGGCAGCGAGATCAAAGCTAAGCTGGTAATTAAGCTTAGAAGGGTTCATGCTAGGCACCCAGATTTTTGGATGCTAAGGTCCAGATTTGGGAGTTAGGCTTATGATACTTGCCTTCTAAAGCAAATTTTGTAAACAGCTTGCAAAGTATAAATCCGTCTGCCCCTGTGTCTGTCTGTTTCTCTGCCCCATGTCAGGCAGCAAGGCTCCTGGAGCCAGGGCAGGGTGAAGAGAAAAAGTTTTGGATGGGGAAGGAGAAAATTCATGTCAAGACCATTTACGTTTCTGCCAGTAGTGCGCAGTGTAGACATAGAACTATAACTGAGTATTACAATAGCCCTTACAGTTAACATACAAGACTATGTGAAAGAGTTAGCATCATTTTGGGGAACTTATATAGCCTGTGTTACATAGGAGGTCAGACTAGATGATCACAATGGGCCCTCTGGCCTTGGAATCTATGAATCATTTGTAATTCAGAGAAGGCAGGGTCTATACTTAGACATTACAAAATAAGGAGCTGCAAATTCATGTAAATAGAAAATTAGATTGTGAATCTGGGAAATCAGTCATAAAGAGATCCCAAAATAAATCAAAGTTAATTTTATATAAAGAGAATGTAAAGCAGTGCACCAGACTGTAGATGGTCACTTTAAACAAAAATCAAACTGTTAAAATTGGGGTTTGTAGTACAGTAATTCAACAGAGAAAAAAAGCATTTGGTACAAACAGAATTGTTCCTGTCCTACATTCCTGTGCACTGTTGTACAACTGGCACATTTCACCATAGGGATGACACATTTGAGTGGTGGCTGTCATTGCTACTATTAAAGCAGGAATGGCAGCCAAGGTCTGAGATGATTTTTTCCATCCTATTCTCCTATTTTCACTTAGTCATAAATTTGCAAAATTTTCAGTTTAGGAGCTAAAATTTTCCAGGTTTGTTCACTGCTCAAAGGTAAGTTGTATTTTCTGTTTGCTTTGTTTGTAGAAAGTTTGAGGAAAATTGGTTTAGCAATTTTTTGAATATAAGGGAAGGGGACAAAATACATTTTCTAATTTATTTCATTTCAGACTTTCACAAAAAATTTTCCATAGTTATGCGCAGAAAGCAAAAAAACCCATCTCTCAATGGTAAGTGTCTGAATACTACAGTAAAGCCAATGGGAATACTGATGTTCTGAGAGTTAAGCATGTGCTTAGTGCTTTGATGTAATATGTCTTTGTCTGAAGTCATATGTTATACTATTTATTTTCAATCAACAGCCAGCTTTCATTGGGTTCCATTCACAGGGGGCCTGATCTAAAGCCCATTGAAATTAATGGAAAGATTCTTGTAGACTTTAGAAAGACACCAAGGTTAGGCAGTTATTGTATTGAAAACACAGCAACAAATTTTCGTTATTACTCTCATTTAACCTACAGCCTGTTGTGTATCTACTCCATACTTTTCAGATAAATGACTTTTATGGCTGGTTGTTTGGCATTAACAGAGTAATACATAGTAAGGATGCTACACAGGTCTGTCTAATATAATAGAAAAATGGTATGTTATCCAATAGTATTATCCGAGAAATAGTATATGACCATGTAATTAAGACTTTATCACAATTAAGATGTACAAGGGGACAGATTTAAAATTGCACAGTCTACCTTAACTTTGTGAATGCCTGGATTTGGATGCTTAAATGTGCATCTTTAGCGTTCTTTTAATCTAATGTTTTAGATGAGATAGTTCAGGATAAAAAGAACTATCCATATGTACAATTTTATTTATTTGTTAAAGCTGGATGAACACTACAACATTTTTCTATACATATTTGTCTGGATTTAAAAATGAATTAACCTTATCTGTGTGTGCACCAATTTTATTTGATCACTTTCTACCAGCATTCAAGTAATTTTGTTTTATTTGCATAGATGCTCAAAGTGAATTTTAACCTCTTATAGTCAAGTATTTGCACTGGTAGTTATGAATTTTACATGGTATAGGACCCTATAGTGGGACAAGGTTCTCCAAATCTCTCAGCTCCATCACAGAGGCAGTTAGCTGAGCAATAAAAGAATCTAACCAAACCCCTTTATTCAAGAACCCTGTGTAAAATTACTAGCATAGAAAAAAATGTATAAAATTCACTAAAGGTCTGTCTACATGGTGAGTTAGTGTGAACTGGCTGGAGTGTAAATTCTAGTGTGTCACACACTAACTGGCTTATGTGGACCCTCCTGGCATGCAGGAATAGTCCCCTAGTGTGCATTAATGTAGTCCCATTTCAAACAGTACTTCCCTACTTCCCTTCCCAACATGCAGTAGCAAACTTTTAGTTCATGCCAGCAGGTTCTGCATAGGTTAGTTAGTGCGCAATGTGTAAGTGTACACTAGAATTTACACACCAGCTTGTGTACACTAATGCACCATGTAGACAATCTCTAAGCCTGGTTATTTACTTCCCTCTTAACTGCTACCTCTCTCCAAGGAAGTTAAAGAAATACTTGTGATTTTAACTACCTATTCCTGGTTATGGGTATTGTAAGCTAGCACAATGACTCCACTGGAAGATAGGTCTGTCCCTGTTAACTACGCTCATCCAGCAATGGGTCAAAAAGCATGTGATCAATCACAACTAAGCAACATAGCTCAAACTTTGATTATTGGATACCGTCAAACCATATTGCAAAAAAAAAAAAAAGTAGAGTAAGTTTGAGAAAATAGTTATCAGTTCTCTGATATTCTGAAAACAGGAAGATAAGCTAAGAACTTTCAAGCACTCAGAGTTTGTTAAAGTAAACACTTGCGAAAGTGCATTTTTACCTCAAATACTTGAATATTCAACAAATGTAAATTTTGGATTGTGTATTTGACTGTAAAATTAACAATTCAGGCTAATTACTTAACTAACTATGGCACAATTTGCCAATTGCTAGTCATTCTGTAACTGTAATGCGACTTTGTTTAGCTACATAAGTTGCAGCACAAATTGTGAATTGTGTTTTAAGCACCAATCCTGCAAAAAACTTAAGCATATGCTTAACTTTACATACTGTGAGCAGCCCCAGACTGGATCACAGATAATATTTCGTGTGTAGAAAACAAACATGCCATTTTAAAGACTTTTATGCTCATAGATTTAGAGAGGTCATTAAATTTCACCCATTTATTCCTATATTGAGCCCAATAACTTGTGGGGCTCATAACTTGTTTGGATAAAGCATAATTTCCAGAAAGGTACCCAGTCTTGATTTGAAGACATGAAGAGATGGTGAATTCACCATTTCCCTTGGTAGTTTGTTCCAATGGTTATTCACCCTAGGAAATAGAAATCTGTGTCAGGGTCTAATTTAAATTTATCTGGCTTCAGCTTCCAGTCTTTGGTTTTTGTTATGCCTTTCTCTACTAGGTTAAGGAGCCTTTTAGTACCTAGTATTTCCTCCTCATCATGAAGATATTTACACACTGTAATCAAGTTACTTCTCAATCTTTGTTTTGATAAGCTAAAAAGGTGGAGCTCTTTAAGTTTCTCAGTATGAGGCATATTCTCTGGCCCTCAGATCATTTTTCTGGCTCTTTTCTGCACGCTGTCCAATTTTTCAAATGTGGATGCCAGAACTATATCTAGTATTCCAGTATGGGAATCATTAACCCTGTATACAGAGATAAAAAAAATCACCTTTCTACTTCTACTCAACATTCCAATTTAGACATCCAGGGACTAAATTAGTCCTTTTTGCCACAGCTTTGCAGAGGGTGCTCATGTTCAGTTGTTTATCCCTTAGAGCCCCTAAATTCTTTTTGGAGTCATTGCTTTCCAGGGTTCAGTTCCCCATTATGTAGATACGGCAAACATTCCTTGTTCCTAGATTTATACAACTTTTCATTCGGCTATATTAAAATGAATTTGGTTTGAATGGGCCTAGTTTACGAAGAGATCCAGATCTTTGTACTAACTAGGAAACAAGCTTTGTTTGAATTATGTAGCTCTGATCTATTTTTAATTATATTTCTTTGTACAGTATTTCAATTGATTCCTGGATTCAACAGAAACATATTGAGAATTACTGGAAAAGAAAAAATCTTAATTAAAAAATTGAAGCTCAGGATTGCATAATTCAGACAAAGGCTGCAGCTAATTTAAAACCTGTAAATTCCTCTGGGTGGTTATTTATATAAAGTACTTACAATTTTTATTGTGCCTTTGGTGTGGCATTTAATTAATTTGGCATTTCTATAGCATACATCCCCAGAGTATCTAAGTGTTAGATGACTTGCATTTTATTTGAAAACTCACAAGACATTTACAGTTCTCCCACGGGATCCTAGTCCTAAATTTACAAAAGGTCTCTCTTGATATGAAGTAATGTGGGTGTGGGTTGGATATTCTGAGAGATATTAAGCACCCATAATTCCCAATGAAGTCAGTGGTCCAAATCCTGAGAAGTGCTGAGTACTTGCAACTTCTATTGCAGTGATATGAATTCATTCTTGTGTAACGCGTGTGTGTGTGTGTGTGCGTAAACCCAACTGTACACAATCCACAGAGGATGTGGCACTCTTACTGTTCTCAGACTGAAAAGTTGATATTGGTGCCAGCTATAAAGACATGTTTTTAGTTCAGGAGGTCCCTGGTTCAGTCCCCACTATTAGCCAATATGAACTTGCAAGATGCTGAGCACTCCTAATGCTGCCAGTTAAAGTACTAGAGTTGAGCCCTCCACATCTGTGTGGGACAGCTTCAAAATGCAGGCAGATCTTTACATGGAACTGAGCAAGAGGAATCATCCTGCTCTGTTGGCCCTGTATGGGAGAGAATCCCCACAAAAGGGTATGATTTATTAACAGAAAATTTTAGATTTGTTACAAGTTGGAAGGGAGGAAGACCAGAGTGGAGATTTACCCTGCAAACCTCTAAAATTGGATTTTTTCTTTCATGGCTAGCAGAAGTAATGAAGCCCAAAAAATTACCTAGTGTATCCACAGATTACCTGTCACTGTTATTTTTGCTGTTTTTCCTGTGGTTTTAATGCAATATTGTATGTGGCTGCTACTAGCTTTCTTAACAGCACATGATACTAAAGACAAAAGGCTTCATTCCTTGGTACATGTTCATTTGTGTAGATAAAGAAGGGAATAATTTCCTGTCAGCCGCCTCCCATCACATAGAAAAAATTCATCTCATTCAATACAAGCTGAACTTTTACTGTTGTCGACACTTTTTATTTTATTTGCCGTAAGCTGCATTTTTATTAATTGTTATAGTATTAGCAATGTAAATCATTTTTGCCTTAGTAATCTGATTGCTTATTTTGCATTGCAAAAGGTTAATTCAGGAATATTAAAGCCAATATAAAACTTTGTCAATAAATATTTAAACTTAGCACTGTCCATACATGCCACTTTTTGTTACCAAACTTTAACCTTCCAGGCTAAGTTTTTACTTTTGACAATTGAACATTAATCCAACAGTTTGATCTTTACACATTCTAATCAGTGGCATAGTGGTTAAAAAAAAAAAGTGGATAAATTAACCTCCATATTCCCCAAATCTGGAATGGATAAACTTCATTTACCAGAATTTTCTCTTGGCTACCTATGGTCCTATTGAACCTCTAGTCACATACACTTCAGAGTAATAAATGGGGAATATAATTCAGGAGTTCTTTCTCCCTGCCATTTGAACTAAAGGATAATCTTCCTCATCTGTAGTAGGGATTATGGCTTTAATTCTGCAAACACTTGTGCCCAGACTGGTTTTGCTGTTTTGATTTTGTTGGGGTGAGGGATGGGGAAGGGAAGGGAGGTGATAGGCAGACAGATGACATGTTCCAGGTAAACTTTGTGGAATATGGTTGACTGAAATTAAAACAGATGAATAAATACAAACTTTACTTGAACAATTTACTCAAATAATCTTGTAAAATTCATACAATTAGCTAGTCAACCAATAGTATTTGACCATTTTATTTCTTTCAGCTGAAATATCTAGTTCATTTCACAATTTTAACACCACCCACATAATGAATGTCAGCACGAGAGCTGGGCAAATGTTTTTTTCTGGTTCACTGGTGGTTTTGAAAAAAATTGGTTAAATATGACATTTTTCAAGGTTTCTTTTGGTGACTCAAAACATTGACTTACTGAAACAAAACATTGACTAAAATGTTTTGTTAATATCAAAATGAAAATTTTCATTTAGTCTTTTAAGCATTTAGGCAAAAAGCAAGCACAATGATTCACAAAGTGGGAAGAGGCAGCAGAGCCACCTCCCTTATAAGCCTTAGCTCAACGCTCCACAGCAGCCAAAAGGAGGAAGTGAACCTTGTGGATTTCCCCACATTTTAGGTCAATGTCCTAACCAGTGGGCCATAGAATATTCTGGTGCATGTGTTTTCTCAGTCTCTCCTAGGGTGACCAGATGTCCCAATTTTATAGGGACAGTCCCGATTTTTTGGTCTCTCTCTTATATAGGCTCCTATTACCCTCCACCCCCTGTCCTGATTTTTCACATTTGCTGACTGGTCACCGTAGTCTCTCCTCTTGAAACCGTTGCACCGTTTTTAAAAAATTATACAGTAAATAGTCATTGAAGCAGGAACTTGAACTAAGGTCTCTCACCTCCCCAAAGCCCTATTTACCAGACTAGAGAGTCATTCTTATTCTTATCCTGGCTCGATGACTGAATTGCCAGTATGAATTATGAATAATAGTCAGTGAGTCAGGAAACAACCAACATTGCCAAAAAAAGTTATGTTTGATGTGGTCAGAACTATGTGATGAACTCTATACAAATTTGTGAAATTTTTTTGGTTGACCCAAAACTGTATTTTTTGGCAAATAAACTAGTCATCCAAATGTTTTTGTCCATCTCTAGTCAGAACACCAGCAGGGCTTTAGCTGGCCATTTAAATTCATAGTGCTGCATATTTAATTTGTTTTTATTTTTTTAAAAAAGTACCTGTCTAATAAACTGCTGTAGGCTTTCTGCACAGGGAAGAATGTCACTCTAGATGCATGTACCAAAGAATAAAATAAACAGACAACTCCATATTAATTAGAAGTTCTCCCTGCACCGCAAACGCCACATCCTCCTTATCACCACCTTGAACTTTCTCAGGTGAATGTATGAAAGAATCATACCATGCCTTAAAGTTTGTGTCAGAAACTGCAACCTCCCACACCATTTCCCAGATTGTTAAATCTTGAGTACATCAGTAGCTTGCAGGGAAGGAGCCAGCCTTTGTGTAAGCTGGACCCATACACTACTCATCGATCAAAATCAACATCTTGACTTTGCCCCAGAAGTAGGCAAACCTTTGGAGAAGAGCTTTGTTTTGTATGCTTGCGCTCTCATAATAAAATAAAGAAGTAAAAGATTCATTCTGCCTTTCTAAGGGTTTTAAGTGTAAATGTCAGTAATCTGGCATGATAGGAAACTTTGCAAAATGAGATTAGGGCAAATGGTTAGAAATTACTTGAATTGGAACATCTAATAAAGAAAAAAAATTTTTCCCCAAAATTGTATTTGGGATGGATGATATTTTTAAATTTATTTTTAAAATAAACTGCAACATTCTGATCTAATGAAAATGCAGAGCCTTACAAAATAGAGATTTGAAAAAAAATACTGAATAGTTAAGTCTAGAACATTGAGCTGATACGTGAAGAATTTTAGATCATGCTAAACTGTCACAATATGCGTTCAAAGTCTGATAAGGGTCTGAGCTAAATCAATAAAAGCAAAGCAAGAAGTAAATTTAATTCCCCAACTTCACTAGGTCTCCGCGTTAGACCATCACATGTACGAGACCACTGCAACAGCTAAGAATAAGAGATAACAATGAATATTTTCACCACATAAATAGAAATCTCTAATCCTTGTGGATAATACAAGAAAAGAAGATAGAAATTAGTGAGTATTTCTGTTTTCTTCTTGTTACCAAGTGGTAAGAATGCCAATGGAATGAAGCACATGCTGTTATTGCAAATGTAATGACAGATTCTACATTTCTTTTGTGTGTGTGACAGATTGTACTTAGCATCTCAAAAAATAGGTTTTCTTTGCCCAACAATCCCATTGCTATGTCAGAAAAGTAAGACTTAAGGGCACATCTAATTGCCCATGTTTTGGTATTGTCCCATTTTAATTAGATACTGGGAAACAGCAAAACATGCATCAAGAACAACAGAAACAACATTTCCCTTTGATTTATGTGGGAGGATGGGAGGATCTGTGCAGCAGTGGATCCTCTGGTCCCTCCCTTCTCCTACTTTCTCCCACTGTTTCCATACTGTTACACAGAGCTTGTGATGGAGCAGGACTCTGCATCCTTTGTGGACAGGCCCATGTTAGCCCCTATTTCTGCAGTGGACCTGAACTATTTCCTCTGCCAAGGTGCCCTCTAGAGTTGTGGGATTCCACAAGGAATTCTTCAGTATAAAACAAAATTTATTATTTCTACCTTTGTGGTAGCCAGAAAGCGCATCACTGACTGTTGGAAATCTGAGAAGTGCCTGACATTGAAACACTGGATCTACAAGCTATGCCTCTGAAGTAAAAAGTTGTACATGGTAAGAGGAAAAAACAAAATCTTCCCTTTAATCTAAACTAGTTTATTAACATAAGTCTGCAACTTGATAAAGTACCTGATTTCCTGTGTAAGTTAATGACACTAGATACAGTGTATAATGCTAACCCTTTGAGCAATTCAATTTTCTATGAGATTGAAACCCAAACACTTTTGCACACTAGAGACTTCCATTCTCATCTGGAATTTCTGATAATTCACAATTTATACGTGTCCGTACCCGAATGCGGGTTCGGTGAAGTTTTTTATTCGAGTGAGGAAAAGAAACCAAGACCAAGCAGACTGACAGTTCAAAACACCACGTGGCCGTTTATTAATAGGGAGAAAATCACAACTTGGGCTGGGGAGGAGCACTTTTATCAACTAACAATAACTTTAGCATAAGAAACCTGTACACAATCTAAACAAGCTATTTACATGCATTAACACATAACCAAATACTTCAAAATTGACTGCTTTGTAAAAGATAGACGAATACACCAAATAAATTATCTGTGTGCACACTTAACCAAATATTATCATCAAATACACCAAATTAACTTCGATAGCAGCTATCTAAAACAACTCAATCCTTAGATACCATATATACATAACTTTACAGCAGGCAGTAGCATATGCAGTTGTATACCAAATAAAAGGGGGAGGAGGAGAAGAAAGGTTAGGCAAGGTGTAGACAGTTAGTGAGCAAGTACCATATTCCAGGTGCAGCTGACCAGCAGTACAGATACCAGAAGCATACCAAATTCGTGGAAAAATACCGTAGAATAAATAAGCAACACGTGAAAAATACCGTTGAAAACAATAAGCAATCCGTGGAAAAGAAATAATAAACAACACGACACGAGCCGGCTATATCCAGAGGAGACCCCTGGCTGAAGGGTTGATCAGGTCCTTCAGTCAGTTCGCGGATACTCCTACAGACCCTGGCCTGAGGCATGGTTTTATTCTAGGGACTGTTTTACACCTGGCAAAATTTGATTGGTCCCTAGCTCCCCCACCCTCCAGGTTCCGAGCTGTTGCCCCCTACATGGGCAGATTCTGCACACGGCACACTAGAAGCTGCTAGAAGCTGCACTCAGCACACTAGCATAGTTTTGCACACAACCCTAATCCGACCCTTTGAACTGCATTACGATTGGTCAGATTGGGCCCCTTTGCACAAGGCATGCTGGTGTTATGCACACAGCACTAACCTGACCCCTGGGTTGCTAGGCAGAAGAGCAGGAGACTGCACACGACCCTAGCCTAACCCCTAGGTGACCAGGTAAAAGAGCGGGAACCTGCACACGGCCCTCTAAGGTTGCACACCGCACTACGGTGCTGCACACAGTACTAGTGTGACATCTAGACGACCTGCAATTGGCCATACAGACGCCATGACAGGCCAGAAGCCTTTGGGCTGCGACAACATGTTTTCATCATTAGGCTCTCATCTACAAGGTTTTTATTTTCCTTTTAATGAGTTAATGTGTTTAAATGTAAATTGGTTAGACAATTGAGTATAGCAGATCACATCAGTTATCAGACTAAAACATTCCCTGCTTGTCTTCTAGGAGCCTTCATGTTATGCTTTCTCTTACTTCAAATTCAATAAACACTTTATTAAAAAGATGAACATTCAGCCTTAATTTGGGATTTTTCTTAATACTGAGGCCTTAATGTTTTAATGTTTGAGTATATTTGACTAATTTGTTGTTTTTAACACACACACACACACACACACACACACACACACACACACACACACACACACACACACACACACACACACAGCTTTTGGATTAAGGCACTGAACCAGGACTTGGGAGTTCCAGGTCACTTCGGGCTCTGTCAAGGATCTCCTGTGTAATTTTGGTTCAGTCACTTAATCACTTATGCCTAATAGGGATAATAGTATTGTCTTTCTCTCAACCTTTGTCGATCTTCTCTATTTGGCTGGTAACAATCTTTCCAGGAGGGACTGTCACTTCCCATGTGTCTGCATAGAGAGGTGAGTTAGCTACAAATGGAGAAGCTGCCTGCTTTTTTCTGTGAGCTGCACAATTAAACCAGCGGTCTGTGGAATCTTAGTGTAAAATTATAGACAGCATCTGTGTGATTCATTTCAGGAACTCCTAACCAGTAAGGACTCAGCAGGGCTGTCACTTCCCATGTGTCTGTATAGTACCTAGCGCAATGGTGCACTGTTGCCAATTCCCTTCTAGCTACTACTGTCATACAAATAAGCAGCAAAAAGTGTGCCATGTAGGGTTCTGAAGAGAAAACAAAAATCAGAACAATGAGTATTTTTTTATTTTGTTTCATAAGGCAAATAAATACTTTACAGCACAGTTCTCACATTTGACTTATAGAATGGACCATTTATACTCTTCCATTACTTTGATATCTTACTCTTCCAGTGAAATGAAACATAATTATCGCTGGTTCTCCCCTCCTCCCCCATCCAGCTTCCTCTGTTGCCTGACAGAAGTGCCCCATCCTGATACACTGCTCCTCCTCTCTCACCGCAAAGCCCTGTTCCTCTCAAAGGTTTGGTCCAGTTTGAATTTTACTCAAACTACTTTGCCTAACTCTAACCAAACCCATTGCAAGTTTTGAGATTGCTAGTTCTGCTAATATAAATTTCAGACTCCGCTGGTATTATGGTTTACTTGGAGAGAGATTCCACAGAGGTGGTTTGCTCAACTACAGTGTGGAGCAGTTCAGACTTATTCCACAAAGGCATTAAATGGTATTTACAGTCAGAAAGCATTAGTGAGATTCTGTGTCATGTTAATACTTGGCTGATCCCTCTCATTACATATGAATGAGATAGATTATCCATTTCAACATCAATGGAGCTAACTGCTATGCAGCTCACTTATTCCAGTGGACTCAAATCTGAACAAAAATCTGGGGGAAGTACATTTTCTTTTCTGCTGATCCTGAATGGAGCTGCGATGCTACTTAAGGAACTGATCCTCTCCCTGATGAAGCCATTAGCATAACTCAGTTACTTTAAAGGTCCAGGATCAGGGAAAAAAGTGACATTTACCACAGCTAGTAGCAGGGGGCCCGGCAGAACTACATGGCCCAGCATGGAGCACTCCCTGGCAGGATGCCTCCTCAGTTGCACTGGGATGAGTGCAGTTTGCTAGAGCCCCTTAATGAGTACAACATACCCCTCTTTGCATGTCTAGCCAGCTCGGCTTGTTGGGGAGTAGGGATGATGGAGCCTGGCTCTAACTACTCTGTGCACCTTGCTGCCCCCTTTCAGGCTAGTTGTTCCCAGGGAAAACATTGTGGTAGTTTTAGTTGTTTTAGACTGCTATTTATGATATTTTCTCTTCCAGAGCCTGGTACTGGCTGAGAGGGGAAGGAGCTAGCCAAGGGAAACACACACGAGTCCACTGCAAATATTGCCTGTCAGTGACTTGCTGAACCTCCCAGGGTTCCTTGTCTTGAATACTTAGTGAAGGGAAGAATAATGCTCTTCCTCAGTGTGCTGTGAAGACAAGCCCTGGCTCCTCAGAGGGGACCAGGAAAGGAGGAGTTCCTGGTTATCCGTGACCCTTTTCATGGTCTCTGAGATGGGAAGCAGATCCCCCCCTGGCATTGCCAGGAGAGTTGTGCTGGCATGAATTTTGGAGGGGGCTGGAGAGTGAGTATGGTGAGGAAGTGATCATGTGGATGGGCGACTGAGGGGTTGGGGCATGAGTGAGGGGGGTCTGTTGTGGTAAACTTTTTCCCAAATCTGGACTTTAGCGTACAAAATCTGAGTGCTTACTGTGAACCTTCCCAAGCTTATACCCAGCTTGGATCTTATTTCGCTGCCACCAGCCGAAGTTTTCCAGGGTTTCGGCCACCTCGGGTTCCCCAAACCTTTCCTTGGGGGACCCCTCCAAGACCCAGAACCCCTGGGTCTCCCTATCTCATCCCCAGCTCCCCCCCCTTTCCCTGGGTGAGTCTGGGCGATGCTATACTTAACTCCTTGAATACAACCAGGGAGGCAATCTAGCTTCCCTGAGGCTATGCATTCAAACCTAGTCAGCTCACACAAGAGATTCACCCCTCCCTTTGTCCCGTAGCCTTTTCCCGCCCTGGGACAATAGGAAAGTAAGACACAGAGCTTGGGCTTTTCCCTCCCCCCCTAGCCTGGCACAGAAATTCCTCTCCCCTCTGCCTCACTAGGAAAAGAAACTCCCACAAGTTTTAAAAAGAAACTTTATATAAAAAGAAAGAAAATACAGAACAAGAATACTGCATTAAGAAACTCAATACAGGAATATGGCTTATAAGAAAATAGGAATAAACAGTCTGATTTAAAAGATAGCCCAATTAAACCAGTCCAGCAAATCAACACCCATGTAAATACAAATCAAAGCACATCACAGCCGATTACTTTGGTTCCTTTGTACTCACACTTGATAGTAGCTATTTGAAAAAAGATGGAGTTAGAAGAAAAGCTTGTTTACTCACAGCCGAGGAAAACAAAAAGACCCCGAGTTTCCAGTTCCCTCCCAGACTTTAAAAAAAATCCAGGTCTCTGATTGGTCCTCTGGTCAGGTGTTTGGTTCCCCCTTTGTTCACCCTTTACAGGTAAAAGAAAATTAACCCTTACCTATCTACTTATGACATCTGTATGTTAGGCATCTGAGTGGCGGTAGTGTGGAGGGAAGAACGAGTGGAGGGGTTGTGTATTGTAGTGGTCATTCTGCAAGTGAATAGAGTGTGGGGATTAGCAGTGGCTGACTGGGTGAGGAGAGAGCATGAATTAGTGGGTAGCACTGAGCACAGTATTCTTCAGTGACCAGAGATCCACTCCTCAAAAAGGACACCTTGATGCTCACCTCACCTGCTTGCTGTCCTGACTTCTATTGCCTAGTCACTTGCCCCTACCTGAGCTGGTAGAGATAGTATAATGTGTCATCTTATTTGTTTACAGGAAAAAAAACACTTAAAAATGAGAAAACTACTAATTATTCAAGCTAGTAAAAATAGACAAAAGGTGTGAACAAGTGGGATGAGGTGAAAATCTGAAAGTGTGGAGAAATGAAAGAAATAAGAAACATGGGAAACAGTTTTTATATTTTTGGGCTCTGAAAATTATGACTTTGGCCCTTGCGCAAACAAGTGGATAGATACTTAAAACCTATGTTCTATTCCTGCTGCAGAAAACACATTCATGCCATCTGTAGTCAAGCTCTGAATATTGTTCGGTGAAACTTCAGTGCCCTTGTGGCCATTTATGTAGGAAGCAGAAAAATGAACTATCAGTTTAAAAGCAGGATTGGGAGTCAAAAAAAGAGTATAACCTGCCGGATAACTCCTCTCAAATGCCAGACTTCTGATTTTATGATGTTATATTTCTTCCATGCAAAGGATATGAGACTGCAAAGGAGGATATGTACTTTTCTGCCACTGCAAGAGGAATTACAGATTTGCACATGCAGAAGGTGACTTAAGACCTGTGATTAGTTTCCCAACATAGTTTATTTCAAGAGAATTACATTCATGTTTGCCATCTTTGCCCACTAATAACTGTTGATATTTTGTGGCTGTATGTAGTATAGTTCTAAATATATTTTACTTATGACTAAAGAGTTTCTATGGTTACACCCTCTACTACTATTTTTACCTTTTAAAAGGTAATGATTTTTCATATAGAAGCAAAAGCAGAGGAAAACTGCTTGGCTAAAATGCCCATTACATGGGGTTTTTTTTTGGTAGTTAATTTAATTTTACCTCCCTTATAGAGCTGGTCAAAACTTTTTCAATGGAACAGTTTTCCATTGAAATATGCAGTTTCCTTGAAATTAAAATGTTTTGTGGGAATGTCAATTGTGCAGAATATTTTTATGGGAAAAAGAATCATTTTGATTTTATATCTATGATGTGGAAATGAGTTGGTTTGAGAAGGTAAAATGTTCCATTTAAACTTTCATCCTTTAGATTAATTTTGGATTGACTTTTATATGACATTTTGCCTTATTATAATAAATCTATTAAAATAAGGCAAAGGATGGACCACTGAAGTATTCTCTGCTTAATAGTTTGCAAAAATACTATTTGCATACTCCCCTTGCCTTTTGCACATTGTTGGATCATATATTAAATGCTTCTTAGGTGTGGCGAATTGATTATCTCTCTCTAAGAAGCTGTTGTGGAAATCTAAAAACTTAGATATATTGGAAGAAACTGAGAATGCCCCTCAATAACTAGAGAACTCTTTGTTCAGCAGCTATATAATGCTGTGCAAGTTATGCAAAACCATGAATATACTCAGTTGATACTGGGACTGTTGGCTTAAGTGCTATTTCATGGAGAGTTTGAAATCATAGGCTATCCATTGTATCCTTCTCTCTACAGTGTGGATCAGATAAGACCTCACAGTAAGCAACCTGCCTACTGTATTTTTCACTCCATGCATCTGATGAAGTGGGTTTTAGCTCATGAAAGTTTATGCCCAAATACATTTGTTAGTCTAAGGTGACACAAGGACTCCTCATTTTTTGCTGATACAGACTAATGTGGCTACCCATCTGAAACGTTAGATTAGACATTTGCCCTGCGTATAGGGTGGTGCATAGATGTGCCATCCTGTAAGTAGTGCAGGGAAGGATTTGTCCCTGTGAGGCCGGGATTCTTTCCATTTACATCTGATTGCAGTAGTGCAACTCTATTCACTTCAGTGGTATGACTCTTGATTTCTACTAGCATATGGGAAAAATCAGGTCATAATATTAACAATGCTAAAGATTCTTGGATGAAAAGTGTGACAGAAATGCAAACTATTATTCCCCTTGGTAATAAATGGTAGAAAGTCAGTAATCACTGGGAGGATCCCCCATAACTCTGCTCTCCTTTCGGGAGTCTTGCTTCACCTCTACAATGTTCAGAGGAGACTTACTTTTCTTAGAAGACACAACCTTCAACTTCTACATTAATATGTCAATATAACAAGACATGCTATGAGGTCAGTCTGTTGGATTGAAACCTCCCACATTTTTTAAAAAGTGTACAGTAAAATATAATACATCAGTATGAATATAAAACTATTTAAATTCTATTTTAAGAACACAGACCTCAGCCTCCCAGGTAGCGCTGTAGAGTCAGAGTTTTATCAAAAATTCCTTCAGTTAAGAAATTCTGTCACTTCTTGGCATGGCCCTGGACACTGTAGTACCTGAGCACCTTGAAATTATGTATTTTATATTCACAGCAGCCCTGTGATTGGGAGAGGGGGTATTATTTTACAGAAGGGAGACTGAGGCACAGGTTAGCTTAAGTGAGTTGCCAGTGGTAACATAGGAAGTCTGTATCAGAACCAGGAACTGACTCTAGGTCTTCTGAGCATTTATTGAATAGGGTACTCAGTTGACTATCTTTCTTAGCTCTATAAGGTACTGGGGTGAAGCTTAGCTGATAGAAATGTTCCTGTTACAGGAATTCAATTTAGCAACTTAATATGATAAGGTGGCAAAGGTGTGAACCTGCTCAACCAGACTTACTTTATTCCATGGAGAATGAATTAACCTTAGAGCACACTTTTTGCAAAATATTTTCATTTTTTCTGCAGAAATGAACAATCATATTGAATCTAACCAGTGCAATGGCCATATAGATTAGAACAACCATGTCATCTCCCATCTAAATTTCATTATATTAAGTAAATATCTAGAAAGGTAAATAAATGCTCAGGTATAAGCTTTACCTTGTGAACATCTGCTTGCTCGGCAATCTCATGTTTTTAGATAGAGATATCAAAACATGACAGAGACAAATAGGAAAGAAATAACCGCTTGATAATCATATTTGTGGCTTTATTTATGATGCTTCTTTTAGATTCAAAGATATGCTTAGGAGAATGGAGACTGGAATGTCTACAAGCTAGCTTGGCTTGCACAAATATTGGGGTAACTAGGCTTGCACAAATATTGGGGAACTCTAATGGCCTGTGATATACAGGAGATCTGACAGTCTATACTACAGGGACTATACCAGCATAACTACAACATCATAACTCTGTAGGGTAGGTGCTGTGACAGAAGGATCTTTTTCTGTTGGTGTAGGAACACCCACCTCCCCACATGATAAAAGCATTCTTCCATTGACCTATCTGCATCTCAGATCAGAATAGCTAAGTCACTCAAGGGTGGGGATTTTTCATACACTTGATGGCAGCAGCTATGCTGACCTACATTTTAGGAGTAGACCAGCCTAGATGATCAAATGGTCCCTTTCTTCCCTTAAAAAAATGAATATCTATGACACACTGTGGGCCCATTTCTCTGCTCTGTGTATGCACAGTTCCTATTGATGTCAAAGGGAGTTACAGACAAAAAAAAGCTGAGAGCTGAGTGCTACAGTATTTGTAGTCATTTAATTCTTGCTGCAGAAAGATGCTCTGATTGCATACAATTATACTATGGAAATGTTCATTGGAGTCTCAGCATCCTCCTTAGTTTTGTAGCAATTCTAGAGATTTCACGGCTGAAAGGAAGGCTGTTTGGTTAAGGCACTGAATTGGGACCCAGATATTCTGGCTTCAGTTCCCAGCTCTGAAATACACTTACTCTGCAACCTTGGGCAAGTCACTTTAACTCTCAATGCCTCAGCTCCCATCTGTAAGATGGAGGTAATGCTTCTTTTGCTTACAAGTGTGATGTGAAGATAGACTGTGACTATTAATGGATTTAAGGCCAAAGGGACCATCAGATTATCTACTCTGACCTGTAAAGCACAAGCCACCAATACCAACCAGCCCCCCCAACCACTAAATCCAACAACTGAAATTAGACCAAAGCATTACAGTCCACCAGACTATTAAGTTCCTCAGGCAGAGAATAGGAGGGGTTGAGGTGCACCAGTGCCCTGGAGCCCTCCCAATGGCAGGAGAATGATTAAGTGAGATATGCCCAGATAATCCTGGCAAGTGACCTGCACCCACTGGCTGCAGAGGAAGGTGGAAAAAAACCCTTCAGCATGTAGATGTGGGTCACTTGCTAGGATATCTGGGTATATTAGCGTTTGTGAGTTACTCAGCTACCATGATAGAAGCCATTTAGAATCTCAATAGAAGCTACCATGTGCCATGGTAGTCAGGCCAAACTTAAAATTATGTTTTTAGTGCTGAGTTAAAGCTTTCACTGTTGTTGCTCAAGTACTGCCTAGAGCAATATTTAATAAGGATGGGGGGAAAGGGACTTCTATTCAATCTGTATTATTATACAGCTATGGGTACAGCTTTGAACACCTTGGAAAATTTTTTTCCACACAGATGGTAGTGCTCGTGGCTCTCTAGAGATCAAGGGCCTGATCCTCTCCTTTTGAAGTAGATGTCAAAACTCCCACTTGTTTCAGTGGGAGTAGGATTGGGCCTTGTATCCTGCTCATTTTATTTACACAAACAATCCCATTGATTCAATGATTATTCAGATTGCTGGTGTAAGTGGCATTGGAGGGGAAAGAAAAGGTCCATCTCTTCTAATAAAATCCTTGTTTCTCTCCCTGTATTTTCATACTACTAGCAGTAAGTTGTATTTCCTGCCTTGGTTAATACTCCAAGGGGTAAACATGCTATAGAAAATGTAGATCCATTAATAAATCCAGAATGACATGAAATTATGGACCAGATTCTGCTGGCAGAAGTATCTGTAAACAAGTTAGGTACATGCAACTTTCTGTGGGAAAATAAGACTATCTACATTTGAAAATCTGCCCCAGAATTAAATTTAAAGCTGTGTGTATTATTTCCCACTTTCTAGATATCTTATTCTATCTCCATTCCTTTTTCTTTCACTTTGCATTGGTTTTTGTCTTTATTATTCTCTGTCCTCTAACTCTGTCTCTCTCCGTCTTACTATGAGGCCAAGTTTTTCCAGAAGTGATTAGAGAGTTCAGTTGCCTCAGCTTTTGGTTGCCCAAACTCAGATTCTATAGTGGCCTGATTTGGAGAAAGTGCTGAGAACTGCTCTCTGAAAATGAGGATGTCTCAGGCTGATCACACATTAATCAGTACGTCCCAAGTCATATTTGAAAGTCTAGGCCTAGCTCTACTAGAGTTGTCAACTTTCTAATCACATAAAACAGAACAT
Organism: Chelonoidis abingdonii; assembly: GCF_003597395.2. NCBI lineage: Eukaryota > Metazoa > Chordata > Testudines > Testudinidae > Chelonoidis > Chelonoidis abingdonii. The sequence goes on from NC_133770.1 coordinate 270,553,933, forward strand.
CTCTGCCCCACCCTTTGCCCTGCTCCTTCCCTAAGGTACTGCCCCACCCCTTCTATGAGGCCCCACTCCTTGCTCGCTCCATCCCCCCTCCCTCCACTACTCACTCTCCCCCACCCTTACTCACACACACCAGGCTGGGGAAGGGGGTTGGGGTGCAGGAGGGTGAGGGCTCTGGGGTGTGGGTGTGGGCTCTGGGGTGGGGACAAGGGTGCAGGAGAGTGCTCAGGAATGGGGCAGGTGTGTATGTGTGTGTGTGTCACGGTGATGCTTATTGTGGCTCCCAGGAAGCAACCAGGATGCTCCACATGCTGCCCTCATGCCTGAAGGTGCTGTCTCCGCAGCTCTCATTGGTCATAGTTCCTGGCCAATGGGAGCTGCAGAGCTGGCATTTGGGATGGAGGCAGGATGTGGAGCCTCTCTAGCTGCCCATGCACCTAGAGGCAACAAGGACCTGGTGGCTACTTCTGGGAGCTGCACAGAGCTAGGGCAGGCAGGGAGCCTGCCTTAGCCCTGGCCCCCCACTGCTGTGCTGACCAGAGCCACCAGGTCCCTTTTCGACTGGGCATTCTGGTCTAAAAACCAGATGCCTGGGAATCCTAAGCTCCACCCTCCCCATGCTGCTATTTTCCTCTGTTCCCATTTTCCCCTTCAAAGCTTTGCCCTGCCCCCTTCTTTCCTTCAGCAGCTGCTTCTTGCCTTTTCTCCATTTTCTTCCTTCTTATTCTTAACTTGAACCATACACTGGGAATGAGTCAGAAAGAGGATTTTCAGGGCTCTTAAGTCTCCATCTACTCTCACTGTCATCCAGAGCACATAGAAAATTGTTTATCCCTTTCCCCAAGCACAGTCAGAGCCTAGCTGCTTGTTCTGGGCTCTAGGTAATTGGAAACTGCCTCTGGCTGTGATGCATCACCTCCATGAAGCTGCCTTATCCTAATGAGGCAAAAAGTGGCAAAGGAGAAGCCATAACCCAGATAACTGCCCCTTCTGAGTGGTTGCTCCTCAGCTCTCCAATGTGGCTACAAGTTAGACACATCAGCCAAGACAAATTATTACTTTTTCTTAATTCATATGGACTGCATAAGGATTCCAATTCCAGGATTTCATAATGAGTTGCTCTATGATCACTCAAATTTCTAGAGAAAAAAGGAAATGGGAAAATCTGGAGGGAAATGACATTACAGTATTGCTCACATCCTAACAAAGCTAAATAAACAAGCTCTATGACATTTGGTAACACCGCCCGCCCTCTCCCTCATCCCAAAAAAACCCAGGCAAATATTTCAAATGAAAAATGCCACTGACTATGAGCTCACAACCTTCTAGATCACACTGGATTAATAATTGTTTCAACAGAAACCTGATTAACCTCCTACCTTGTTTTTTTCCTACTTGTAGCATGGCAAAATTTTCTGCACTCTAAAGTTCTCAACAGCCCTAGAAATGGACATCAATATTACAGTAGTTCTTCTCTTTTCACCCATTATCTGTCTTCACACACAACTATATGTTATATCCTGCTCAGCTGTGGCATTCTAGCAATCAACTCTCATGACACCCCAAAAATCTCACTTGTTCTTCAAAAGTCCTTACACTCAAGATTGTCTAATGACCAGGAGAAAGACCAGGATGTTTCCTTTTATTAACTGGTTCACCAAGCACATGACCTAAGATCATACTTGTGCAAGAAATACTTTTAATTTGATTGACCTCTGTGACCTTATCACATCCCTAATGAGTAACAGGAATTCTAGACCCTGGAGTTACTATAGAAATCTGGTTTGAGTTTTCAAACTCTGGCCAACAAACAGCCTGGAAGATCTTTAGTAAAGTGAGTGGCTGAGCTATTTAAAGTTATTCTTTGAAAATAAAAAGCAAAAGCAATTTTGCCAAGCGTGGAGGGGGCTGGTCTTTATAAAATTAAATCTTTACTTTGCTGCATGTTCTATGACAGTGGAAGTGGCAAAAAAGAGGGTACATTTACTGCTAATATGGCATCCAGGACAGCTTGTGTGCTCTGAAAGCAAAATTAAAATTCAGAAAAGCTGAAGTAACAGGTACTATGGGCCAGAGCCTCGTTTGAGTAAGCTGTGTTAATTTAATTGACTTCCATTCCAATTTATGCAAACTAAGGATCTGATCCAACGTGATTTAAGTAAAACAGATCTCTGTATCCATAAGTTTTAAATAGAACAGTTTGATCTAATTGCATTGACTGAGATTTTCAAAGCCATGCAGGGGATTTAACCACACTGCTTTCATTAAAGTTAGTGGTCAGAGTTGAAGCAATGTGGGAAAGTTCTCGCTGCTACTGCCTTTGCTCTGTGGATTAACAGAGGTCCTTTCAGGCATGACAATCTAGCACCTTTTTGCAAGAAATTAATCCACATAGTGTTAAAAAATGAAAATAATCTAAACTGAGTCAAGAAAAACAATTCTTCTTAGAAATTGAAATATTTATATGCATCTCCTTTTCTTCAAGGCAGTACTTATTTAAAGACAACTTTTGTAGAACTCATGACTGAATTTTAGCCAATACATTAAAGTATCTATTATTGTTCTATACATCTTTCAGCTCCAAGCTACCTGAATCTGCGAGGTTGGTGTCCTGCAGAATCCCAGTAGCTTCAGCTGGATTGCACAGGGAAAAAGGTCCACGCTAATGGTTCCCACACAGAACTGGGACTTTAAGAAAATGGGACTAGGATATTGAAAAAAAAAATCAATATTTTTTCCTCCTTTAGAAAATTAAATCAGTCTCCAACTTTAATTTGCAATGATTTTTTGAGAAGTCTATAACTTACTCAACTCATCCAGAAATCAATAACACCTTTATAGACAAGATAAACATTGCACACAATATAAATGCCTTTGAGTTTTTAATCAGTGCTTCAGTCAATATTAGAGCTAATGAATTCATGAAAAAAAGTTACCTTGGACCATAATACGCCTTTTATCAGTCTATCTTTCCAACCCTTAATCATGCAACAGTGACACTGAAATTTATAGGAATTATTTTGCTAAGTAATAACTGTTCCAGATCTTCCAAACTGACATGAATTAGAAAAAGTGGGGATGAAAATTATTAAACTCTATTTGTGTGATATATTTAGATAGGTCCAGAACTGGTGGCACAAATGGATCCTATGATTGCATGATAAATGAATTTAGTCTCCTTTGACTCCCATTTGTCAGCTCAGCAATGATAGGGCCAAAAGAATTCTTTCCACCACTTTGTCTTGTACCAGTTTCACAGCTTGGTTAATCTTCAAACCTTTTTTCTTCACTGTCTATCTCTATTTCCAGTTCCTTGCACTCTAGTATGTATCATGTATGGCATCTTTTGATTACATTGACATGCCTCCAAACCATTGCAGTTGTATTTCTTGAATCCTCTGATAAGAAAATAGGTAGGGCTACAAATAATTTTCACTTTATTTTTTATTTTCTGCAATCTTGAAATTCTCAGTATACCCAATTTATAGCCAATTTGTTTTTGCAGTCAATATCTTTGTTCATCAGTTGTCCTGATATTCCAGTATTTCAGCCTGTACAGCAGAACTGATATGACAATTCTCATATATGCTGATTTTTACAGGAGTGTCTTTAGCCTCCTAGATCTTGCAGCATTTTCTGAATGCATCAGTGGCTAGTCCAAGTCATCTTCACAATTCCCATTCTTCAATACTGCTCTTCCAATATACAGTTTTGTGCACATGTATTCCTTTGTCTTCAACACTGATCTTCTTGTCTTCTAGTTAATATTTGTCTTTTTCCTGTTGGTCTTCAGTCCAAATTGCTGATTTCTCAGTCTACCTTGTTAATTTTTCTGTAAATCCTCCTTAGTCAATGCTTTTAGTCAGTAATCGAAAGTTATTCACAGTACTCCTTCATAACCACTATTACTGCTTCCGGTACCAAGCTGAGCAAATCTGGCAATAGCGTGCATCTTTGTCTTATTCATATGGCCATTCTAAACCTTCCATCAGCTTCTTGTTTGCTCTCACCACACTCACTGACTTGCTGTAGATGTTTTCTATCAGCTTGATCTGTTTCTCAGGGATGCCACACATTCAAGACTTGTTGTGACGTTGCACTCTATATGATTTTATGAAAGTATGCTGATGAGTATGAATATAATGTAACTGGAATATGCTTCATGCAAAAGGTCTCTTTTAAGGTATCATTACAAAGCTTATAATCTACTGAGTGTGATCATCCTATTTGTAAAAATGTATCACTCTTGTATCTGAGACTAGAAATATAAAATATAACTGAAGGTCTATTGCAATTATGCAAAGTATGGGTCATTAATGGTGGTTTGGAATCTTGATGGCTCCCATTAACCAGGACAATTGTCTGTAGATGGCTGTGTTTTACTCGCAAGTCTCTCTGTATAAATGTGTGCTGGCAAGTGGGTAATGAATTCTTACAGTGACATGTAATCATGTCACCTGAACTGGAATCCATCTTTAACCTGGTGCTTTTCCATTCAGAAGGAGGGAATGGGAACTCAGAGAGGGATAAAGGATTCCTGCCTTATGTAAAAAAAAGATATACAAGTGGGGGGAACAGAACAAAGAGAGGAGCCATCATGAGAAATCCCCTAGATACCATCTGAGCTGGAACAAGGGCTGTACCAGGGGAAAGGGCTGTGCCCAGACTAGGAAGGCATCCAGTCTGTTAAAGAAACTTATTGAAACATCTGAGGGAGAGATTTTATCTATATTCAGTTTTATTACTGTATTAGACTTAGATTTGCATATTTTATTTTATTTTATTTTATTTTATTTGGTAATTCACTTTGTTCTGTCTGCTATTACTTGGAACCACTTACATCCTACTTTCTGTATTTAATAAAACCACTTTTTACTTTTTAACCCAGAATATGTATTATTACCTGGGAGCAAACAGCTGTGCATCTCTCTATCAGTGTTAAGAGCGAACAATGTATGAGTTTACCCTGTATAAGCCTTATACAGGGTAAAATGGATTTATTTGAGATTTAGACCCCATTAGGAGTTGAGCATCTGAGTGTTAAAGACAGAAACACTTCTGTAACCTGCTTTCAGGTTAAGTCTGCAGCTTTGGGGCATGTGATTCAGACCTGGGTCTGTGTTGGAGCAGACTGGCGTGTCTGGCTCAGCAAGACAGGGTGCTGGAGTCCCAAGCTGGCAGGGAAAGCAGGGGAAGAAGTAGTTTTGGCACATGAGTTGGCAGCTCCCAAGGGGGTTTCTGTGATCCAATCTTTCACACTTGCCATAACCCTTACTGCTAAATGCAATCAAAAGCTAATATAACAAGTCCAGTGCATGAATCAGAGCAATAAAGAAGGGTAGAGTCAATCTAGAGACCAAATTATCTTCTCAATCAGTGTGGGGTAAAGTAGATATCAGTTAAGTGGGGAATAATCACAAGTAAATCAGCATTACTTGTTTTAGCAGGAACTATTATTTAGGCATACACTATAAACTACTGCAACCTATTACTGTTATCTACTCTATATTAACTTAAACTCACTGTAGAGTGTTAACAATTTACATATATGAAATTTAGAATTTAGAAAAGACAGGCTAGAACATAAACCCCACCATTTTACATGCCCTTTTCAGTTTTCAGCCTCTGTAAGCCCAGAATCTGGAGAAAAAGTTCCTAGGAAGTTGAGTTATCTTTTGAGCAATTCTCTTATGCAAGCTTTGTGTACTATTTTGAATTCCAGCTTAAAAAAAGTAGGTATTCCTTGATGTGACATGCTGACATCTTGATTGAACAATTATCTCTATTCCTTTCTGGTTTACAATCCCTTTTGCCCAAGGCTGGCCTTACTATGAGGCGAACTGAGGTGGCCACCTCAGGTACCAGACTGTGGTGGGGCGCCACTAGGACCCAGAGTGTAGAAAATTGTGTCTGCTGCTGGTGCATATGTATTCTCTCTGCTCTAGATGCACAGATGGTGGAGTGCTGTGCTGGAAGAAGGAGGGCACAAGAGACAAACAGGCAGACAGGAGAAAATGTGAGAGGGAACATCAGAAAGCAGAAGGAGCTGCAGGGAGAGAGAGGAGGAAGAGGAGCCTCTTATGTACCTCCCTAGCACTCTAGACTGATTAACACCAGCTTCTCAGGGAGCTTTCTGTTTCCTGTTGCTTCCCCAGGGCCGCCCAGAGTATTCAGGGGGCCTGGGGCAAAGCAATTTCCATAAAAAAAATTGCAATACTATACAATACTATAGTCTCGTGTGGGCCCCTGTGGGGCACAGGGCAAATTGCCCCATTTGCTTCCCCCCCCACCAATGGGTGGCCCTGGGAAAAATTAACCTTCCGCATCTCGGCACAAACCCAGTTTTGAGAAAACTTCTTTACAAGGTATCACTGGTTCTCAGCATCAGCTAGTGCTAAAAGGCACTAAAGCTCATTAAAAGGGTTGGACAAATATTTTCCATCAAAACATTTTTTGGATTGAAAACTAGGGGTTTTTAAAAAGCACAGAAAAAATCACGGACAATGTCTGCTTTCCTTCAAAATTTGTTGTTTTTTTTAATTGAAAAGCTGAAATTAGTCTGCCAAAACCTGAATATGGTTTGGGGTTTCAGAAGTGTGTGGCCAAATATTTGCTGCTTGCTGTGTTTGATTGTTTAAAGAAACAATACAAAAATTCTGCTTAAAAAAAATCCAAAACTTTTGAACCACCTCAGCTTGTGACCAAACGCCTGAGCCCATCCAGTCAGAGATTTTTCCAGGTTTCTGATACTCTGCTGGCTTCCTTGACTCATATCTGTCCCCATAACTTTGGGTTCATTTAGGTTAGAACATAAGAACAGCCATACTGGGTCAAACCAAAGGTCCATCCAGCCCAGTATCCTGTCTACCGACAATGGCCAATGCCAAGTGCCCCAGAGGGAGTAAACCTAACAGGTAATGATCAAGTGATCTCTCTCCTGCCATCCATCTCCACCCTCTGACAAACAGAGGCTAGGGACACCATTCCTTACCCATCCTGGCTAATAGCCATTAATGGACTTAACCTCCATGCATTTATCTGTTTCCTAGAGACTGGCTCCATGGGGTCCCTCACAAACTGGAGATGGTTACTGTGGGTTTGTCTTTAGTATAGCTTATGTACATACTCCACAAAGTGAGCATTTGAACTTGTTCCAAAATCTGAGATGAGCCTATGTTGTGAAAACTGAAATGCTCAAAATAGCACATGCGTGTGAATGGACATAGTGTGCTAAAATTAACTTAACCAAGGGGTTCTCAAACTGGGGGTTGTGAGCACCTCAAACCCTGCTTTGCCTCCAGCATTTATAATAGTGTTAAATGTATAAAAAAGTGTTTTCAGTTTATAAGGGGGGAGGTCGCACTCAGAAGTTTGCTATGTGAAAGGGGTCACCAGTACAAAAGTTAGAGAACCACTGAATTAACTGCATGGAAGCCTCAGGGAATGCAGGAAAGGGAGGTTTCCCTTGGTAGGGTTGGGAAGGCTATTGCTTTTCTCATGTGATCCTTCCCCCAGTGGCTAATTTTAAATGAAGCTACCCTCCCCTGACATGAATCTCCCTATGGCACTGAAATAAAATATAGACTATAATTTGGCATTTGAGAAGTGAAAGGGATGTAGCCCTAATGAAAAAGCTAACAGCTTGGCTCTTCTTCAAGCCTCAAACTGCTGAATGAGCTTTAGGGTAGGGAAGGCTATTCCTCCCAAACAGCCTGGCTCTGACCCCTATCTGACCCCCACCCACTTCCTGCCCCCTGACTACCCGCCCCCCTCAGAATCCCCAACCCATCCTGCTCCTTGTCCCCTCACCGTCCCCCAGAGACCCACCACCACCACCACCCCGGGACCCCACTCCTGCTCCCTGTCCCCTGACTGGCCCGACCCCTGTCTGGTTCCTGACAGACCCCCGGAATGCCCACAATCCAACCCCCCCATTCCCTGTCTCCTGACCCTCACCCCAACTTCTGCCCCCTCCCTGTGCCCTGACTGTACCTGGGACTTCTTGCCCTTTAGTCAACCCCTCTGGCCCCGGCCTCTTACCCCCAGATCCCCCCTCACCCAGAGCCTCAGCACATCCAGGACCTTCCCTGGACAGAGGCAGCGTGTCTCTGGCGGGGCCCCTGAGATCCGCCCCGTTCAGAGCTGCGTGGTAAGGGGGCGGGGCTATGAGCCCCAGCAGGGCCTGAGCTTCCTCCACGCAGCATAGAGCTCGCAGCCCTGTCCCCTGACGACGTGGCTCTGAGTGGGGCAGAGCTCAGGGGCCCCGCCGGAGCCAGGTTGAAGCTGTCCGGGAGTCTGCTGGATGTGCTGAGGCTCCGGGAGGGGCGGAGGTGGGGTCAGGCCGGGCTGGCGAGGGAGCCTCGGCCGTTCTCGTGGGGGCCCCTGCGGAACCCGGGGCCTGACGCAAATTGCCCTATTTGCCTCCCCCTCCCCTCCCCCGGGCGGCTCTGTGCTTCCCTGAATCCACTTGAGGAGAACACACAGTCAGCTGAAGTAGTAGGAGCCATTCAGGCCCTGAAGATGCTGATATCTTCCCTCACTCAGGACCTGCTACCAGCCTGCTTATTTGTTGCCTTCAATTGAGTGTTGAAAGCCACCTCAGCTGGCACAGAACAGCAGTCATGAGTGAAAGAAGAAAACACCCCTCTGGGGCACATTCAGAAAAAGAAAAGCTTCCTTTGCTTTCTATCTAAGCAGGAAGGAGCTCTCTTGAGATACATAGACACAAATGTTCATGGTGAGCCTTCTGGCCCCAGTGAGGACGTGAGTGGTGAGGAGATGCCTGATCTTCCAGTTAGTCAGAGTGCAGGTGACCTGGCAGCTACTGCAGCATCCATATCTCCATCTCAAATGGATGTAACCATGCACATTTCTGAAGTGTAGATCAGAGAGAGAGTGTAGTAGAGGCACAAGAAACAGCTGCTGCTGAGTTTTAGTTCCTTAAGTCTAGATGATCCAGGACTGTGGACCCACTTGAGCAGTTAACACTGAGGGACTTTCCTTGTACTGCATGGGCCACAGCAAGTGAAAAACTTTATGTTCCTCAGAGACAATGAAAATAGAAGTTCCTGCCAGTAAAGAGACTCTGATGCAATCTTCTCTTGATGTTGATCATCTATGGTGGCCTTTAACCTTAATCTCATCTCAAGCTCTTTCCACCTATGGAATGCTCTCTGGTGATTTGCTGCCTTCTCATGGCATGGCAGATTTTTCCAGTCATTTATTCCTGTAGAACCCAATGTAGCTGGAACATTAGATTGGAAGAGTTTGCAACGAAAACGGTATGCAGCATTCTTTTTTTTTGAGTACATATGCCATGGCCTCTCTACTTTGTAACCATTGGTGATTTCACATCAGAAGTTTCCATCCAAGACATTACTATTTCCATTGTTTTTAGGGAACATGAAGTTTTTCACTGCTGGGTTGAGGGTCCCTAGACTAGAACCTGGAGTAAAGGGTCGGCCCAGGTTCCCTACTGAAGGAATAACACCTGAGGCAGTGAATGAGAAGACCTTCCTAGGGAAGCTGAAGGAAAAACTTTGATATATCTCTGAAGAGGGGAACGCTGAGTGACCTGGTCTGATTCATGAAGAAGATGGTGTGGTTCCTGGAGTGAGAGAGGGGCTGCAAACCAGAGAAAGTGATGGTGTGTAACCACAGGAATAGGCATTGACCTGATGAGCTAATCCCCAGAGTGGCCAGGAGGAGGTGCCAGACTAATGATGAGTACAGTAGTGAACATTACCATAAGTACAAGGATACATAGGAAATCAAACTGATTTTTAAAGTTGTTGAGATCTGCTTTTGATGATAAAAAACATTCTGCTATATTTGGTCAAATCTGGTCTCAGTCTTTGACGTGTCTGCCAAGCTTCAGAGGTGTTTTGCAAACTCTCGTGGAGACTGATAAATCTGTTGTGAAGGTTGATGGGTAGATGATGCTGTATCTAAAGTTGGTCCTCCTCAGAAAAAGACAAAAACCAATGCAAAGTGAAGAAAAAAGGGATGGAGATAGAATAAGATATCTAGAAAGTGGGAAATAATACACACAGCTTTAAATTTAATTCTGGGGCAGATTTTTCAAATGTAGATAGTCTTATTTTCCCACAGAAAGTTGTATGTACCTAACTTGTTTACAGATACTTCTGCCAGCAGAATCTGGTCCATAATTTCATGTCATTCTGGATTTATTAAGGGATCTACATTTTCTATAGCATGTTTACCCCTTGGTGTATTAACCAAGGCAGGAAATACAACTTACTGCTAGTAGTATGAAAATACAGGGAGAGAAACAAGGATTTTATTAGAAGAGATGGACCTTTTCTTTCCCCTCCAATGCCACTTACACCAGCAATCTGAATAATCATTGAATCAATGGGATTGTTTGTGTAAATAAAATGAGCAGGATACAGGGCCCAATCCTACTCCCACTGAAATAAGTGGGAGTTTTGACATCTACTTCAAAAGGAGAGGATCAGGCCCTTGATCTCTAGAGAGCCACGAGCACTACCATCTGTGTGGAAAAAATTTTTCCAAGGTGTTTAAAGCTGTATCCATAGCTGTATAATAACACAGATTGAATAGAAGCCCCTTTTCCCCATCCTTATTAAATATTGCTCTTGGCAATACTTGCACAACAACAGTGAAAGCTTTAACTCAGCACTAAAAACATAATTTTAAGTTTGGCCTGACTACCATAGCACATGGTAGCTTCTATTGAGATTCTAAATGGCTCCTATCTTGGTAGCTGAGTAACTCACAAACACTAATATACCCAGATATCCTAGTAAGTGACCCACATCTACATGCTGAAGGGTTTTTTTCTCATCTTCCTCTGCAGCAAGTGGGTGCAGGTCACTTGCCAGGATTATCTGGGTATATCTCACTTAATCATTCCCCTACCATTGGGAGGGCTCCAGGGCACTGGTGCACCTCAACCCCTCCTATTCTCTGCCCGAGGAACAGTATACTCTAGTGTGTGGTGAACTGTAATGCTTTGGTCTAATTTCAGTTGTTAGATTTAGTGTATGTGTGTGGGGGGGCTGGTTGGTATTGGTGGCTTGTGGTGTATGGTCAGAGTAGATAATCTGATGGTCCCTTTGGCCTTAAATCCATTAATAGTCACAGTTTATCTTCACATCACCCTTGTAAGACGTATTGTGGTCCATTGTAACTTTGCCTTTCCTCAGATAGTGCAGTTGCATTAAGATGGTTTACTGTTTGTTTACATTCTAATCTTTGCTCCACTGACTTACACCAACTCTGGGTTTAAATCCTACATTTTATAGGTTTGTTTTCACAGAGTTAAATTTCTATTGTCAGACATTTGTGATGCCTTCAGAATAGTGTTTGTATGCTGATTTAAGAAAGCCAGTCATAACTGAGTTAGATCCTGAAGATACCATATTGAGTTTCATCATCTTGTCTCCCACCTCATCCTTTGGGCACACCCCTTCACAGTTCCCTCTAAAGCAAAGCTATGTGGGCTGTGGAGAGATGTACAAGGGCAAATGATGAATGTATTTCAGGGTCCTTTCTGTGGAAATATCAGATGCCACATCTTATAGTTTACCTCTGCCTCTAATAGTCATGGGTGTGATTGCCTGAAGAGATGTTCTGTTCAGTCCCTCTGTGAGCTAGTTTGTGTGCTCTCTCTTATGCAGCTCCTTCCACCTGGAAAAAGCTCCCTGTAAACATCCTCAAAGCTACTTCATTATCCTCCTTAAAACTCTACTTTACTCTGAGGCCAAGGAAAAACTGGATAGTGGTTAGGCTTCTGTACTGAGACAACTGCCTATCATGCTGAACAATATCGTCTCATTGTTTCCTGTTATTCTCTATTTGACCTGTCTGTTGTCTCTTGTCTTCTAAGCTTAGTGGTGCAAGGACTGTCATTTTGTTCTGTCTGTACAGTGCCTAGCACAATAGGGTCCTCATCCATGACTGGGGCTCCTATGTGCTATGAGAATACAAATAATGTCTTTTCATGCTAATAGTTCTCATCCTGACTCAAGAATTGCTCAGTAGCCAGTGGATGAGGGAAGTGACTGAGCCTGTGAAGGGAAGTGATGCAATAGGCTTTGCAGTAAACTCCTGTGGCTACCAAACTGAATCCTTATAGAAGTGAGAACTGCACCACTTAAACACATAGTTCAGGTCCCCTACTCTTTCCCAAGTCATAATAGAAAACAGCATGAACAGTTTATTAACATATGATGGCAAACAATGGGGCTAAACATGCTTTGCTTTCTAATGTATCTTGGAAAGACATGCTTCACTTGGGCACACCCATATTTCATCAGCAACTTGTAGGGAGGTCCCATTTGTTTTCAGGTGCCATTCATGGTGCTAACCTATCAAAATTTTCATGGCCAGAGACCTTGGTACCTTAGACACTGCCTCTCTCTTTGTAGTCTTGACTGATAGGTGATATTGATGGAGTTAGATCTGATAATCTGTGGTTTGGTACACCAAGAGGCTGAGGATTCTTAAGGATGATTGTCTCAGCAGTTTGTTACTCCCCATTGTTTGACAGAGCCGGAGTTTGATTACTTGTAGGGCACATGGGTGTCACAAGATTTTCTACTTCCTATTAAGACACCTCCTGGTGACTCTTCTGGGGATTAGCTCTTCACAGGTCTGACACCTCTCCTTTCTGTTCTATCTTCTGAACAACCTTCAGGTTATCATTGGAACTTCCTCTGCTCCCCGTGGCTACTCCCCCCCCACCCTACTTTCTTAGCAAAGTCTGTGGTCCAAGGTAGGATCCCACAGCCTACTCTCCCCCTAGAACACCTCCTTGTAACCCAGCCAACTCCATTCCTCTCACAGGAGTGACTACAGAGCTCCTCACTGCAGCATACTCTTACTACTAACTTCATCTCTTTATAAGCTTAGCTCAGCTCCTCCCACAGCTGGGCTTCATTCACTATTAGGCCTTATCAGGCCGCTTGGCTCCCCTCCAGCTGCAGCCTATAGGCCAATTGGCCTAGTTTACTCTTTCAGGCCTTGTTGCAAATTCCATATATTTTTTCAGGGCCCGGTTTCACCTTTAAGCACTGTCTATTGTAAGCGGAGATGCAGAGTTGTACTGTCCCAGAGGAAGTCCCACTAAGCATTCTGCTTCATGAAGATGCAAAGCCTCTCTAGGAGAGATCCTATTACTAATATGCTGCTTCCTGGGATACAAATTATTTTCCTTTCCATGTAGCTGGCCAGGTCTGGTGGCCAGAGTATGGTGGAAAGGGACCATAGAGCTGGGAAATGATTTTTGAGTTCAGTGGCAATTCTGAAAAAAAAAAATGCTTTAGGTTGAATAAAATTTGAGGGTTTTTAGTATTTTCAGTGAATCAAAAAAAGTCAATTGTGGGTCTGTTCCAGAGTAGGAATTGAACCTGCATCGCCTTCATTCCAGGTGAATACCCTAACTACTGATATAAAGGTTATGGGGCAAAGAGAAGGGGAGTGTTAGGCAACAACATCACCGTCAGTTCCTCCTCCAGCTATTTGTTTATGGCCAAAACTATTCGTCTTGAATTCACAAATATTTTGCGTTGACTGAAACTGCATTTTTGTGGTGAATAAACTATTTTTCTGAAAAATTTCTCCCATCTCTACCCACATTCTCTCCACTCTTTTATAAGGGACAGACATATGGGTGTGGAAGCTCCCTATTCTCTGCCTTCACTATGCGCTTGTGTAAGAGTCAGGTAGAGTACGAACCTCAGGCTGAGGAAATAGGTTGAATAGTAAGTGTCCTTGCCTTTCCTATTTCAGTGAAAAGGGAAGACTTCATTTAATTAGACTATATTAATGAATGCTGATTTTTTGTAGCTATTCTTAGTGTTTGATAAGTTCAAAAATATAAACAAAATAATTTTTAAATAAATGTCTAGTGGATGATTTCCAACATGTGACATTAAAGGCTACAGAAGCCAGGATTTAAGAACAATGTACTATATACCAGCAACTAATTATCAGAATGAACGATAGCATGAACCAACTGTTTTTCCCATTGTAATGCTCAACGTGCCTTGATTCTCTTCAAAGAAGAATGTCAAAGAACATTTTAGTTTTGAAATTAAAATAATTTTGTCTATTTTAGAAGTCACTTTTGCCATCTGTACAGAATTGAAAGAGACAACATTCTTAAACCATCATGTGAACATAGTTTGTTGTTTGACAGTTGGTATCCTGATGTTGGTTCTCTTCTGTTGTGCTTAAACTTGCTCCATAGAGCACACACAAATTTGAACTATACAAGCTTATAAGTCACTGGGCCTTAGTCTAAGTTCTACCCTTAATGAGATTGCATGGATATAAGTGTCTAATGGGGTCATATAGGTCCTAGGTAGGAGAAGAATTTGGGTATAACATTCTCTATAAAAAGTAGTTTAATAAAAATTTTTAATTAAAAAGGTATCTGTGTGGGTACTTCTCAAATACTCACACAAATGCATTTAACTGAGAGCTTTATATAATTAAAAACCCTTTTTCTTGGGGCTGAATGAATTTCATATCTCATGAAAAGATGGAGATACACTTCCGATTCATTTTGGGTAGATCTGGGCCAAAGAGTTGATGTTGAGATTTATGGCAGCTTAGATTTTGGGCAGGGTTTTGGTTTTAGGTTCAAGAATGAGTTGTGGCTATTGCTTGGTTTCAAATCTGACAATACTAACGTATTGTGAATACTTATTATACTTCTGCCAACTTGAGTCAAGCTTTCCTAATCTCTTGTTAAATTTTGGCTGCACACAAATCAAATCACAAGACAGGCCTTTGCCAGTTTTGGATCCAACCAGGAGGTAGCAGAGATGGTTTTCAATGCTGAGATTCTTATCTAAATTCCTTGAGATTTGAAAGGCTTTAAATTTGAGATTCTAGGTTTGGCCAGAGTCTATTTTTGGGATCCCAAACTGTAGCTCTGCTGAAATATACACTAGTTTACCTGCTTATTGGATATATCTATATTGACACCATTTGTCTGAAAGGACTCTTTTTCCATTTTAACAAAAAAAATTGTCACATGGTATATTTAAAGGCTATATTTTAATTATAAGATTAAAAAACAATTAACCAGCATGATCAATAGGTAACAGAAGTATGCCTAGGTAACTAAAATAAAACCATTGTAAAAGAAATACTTTAGCAATTAAGCTGATTAAGAAGATAAAGTACCAGTGTTAAACAGTAAAATGAGAAACAAGATTCTAAATTTATGATGACTATAGGCCATATATAAACCCTGGTTCTCAATTCATTTTTAGAAAGCTGAGCTACTAAAAGACATAAAAAGCTATGCAGAAAAGTTTCAGTCATGAGATATTAAATCTTTTTAATGTGCTAGATTGGAATAATTGTCCTACAGTACATTGCAAGAATATCCAATGTGTGTAGCGCACCACTAAAGAGTTTTGTGCAAAGAAAATACATGTTTAACCATTTGTTGTAGTTAGCTTTTGGTATGAGAACCGTTAAAACATAAAGGTACGTGCTTTTTCCAGTGGGCACTGCATATTTCATCTATGGTACATAAATGTTGCCTGGAGAGACTGGAAAAAAGCTAATATTGTGCCAGTTATAGGCCTGTCAAGCTGACATTGATCCTAGGCAAAATAATGGAGCAGCTGACATGGGACTCAGTTAATACAGAATTAAAGAATAGTAATACAGTGAATGACAATCAAGGTATGTTTATGGAAAATAGATCCTGTCAAACTAACTTGATATATTTTTGATGAGATTACAAGATAATGGTTTTGATGTAATATACTTAGACTTCTGTAAGGCATTTCACTTCGTATTTCGTTACATTTTGACTAAAAAATCTAGAAAGATTTAAATTAACAGTAAATGGATTGCATAAGAATATAATAATGATTATACTGGGTCAGACCTATGGTCCATCTAGCCCAATATCCTGTCTTTGGACAGTGGCCAATGCCAAATGCTTCAGAGGGAATAAACAGAACAGGGCAAGTATTGAGTAAAAGCTGGCTAACTGATAGGTCTCAAAATGTAACAGTAAAAAGAGAATCAACATTGAACCAGTGTGTTTCTAGTGGGGTCCTGCAAGCATCTGTTCTTGACCCTATGTTGTTTAGCATTTTTATTAATAACCTGGAAGAAAACAAAATCATCACTGATAAAGTTTGCAGATGACACAAAAATGGGGGGAGTGGTAAGCAACAAACAGGACAGACCAATGATACAGAGCAATCTGTGTTGCTTGGTAAGCTGGGCAAATAACGTGTTTCATTATGGTCAAAAGTAAAGGTATCATCTAAAGGAAAAGAATGAAATCCATACCTACATACCATCCTGGGAAGCAGTGACTCTGAAAAAGATTTGGGGGTCACGGTGGATAATCAGCTGAACATGTATGTGACACTGTGACCAAAAAGGCTAATGCCATCTTGAAACTTATAGACCAGGGAATTTCAAATAAGAGTAGAGAGGTTATTTACCCTATTTGTCTGGTAGTAATGCTGCTGGAATACTGCATCCAGTTCTGGTGTCCACAATTCAAGAAGGATGTTGATAAATTGGAGAGGGTCCAGAGATGAGCCATAAGAATGATTAAAGATTAGAAAATATGTTTTATAATGGGAGATTCAAAGAGTTCAGTGTATTTAGTTTAACAAAGAAAAGGGTAAGGGGTGACTTGATCATAGTCTGTAAGTACCTATGTGGGAAACAAAGATTTAATAATGGTCTCTTCAGTCTAGGTGAGAAAAGTCTAACACGATCCGATGGCTAGAAGTTGAGGATAGACAAAATCAGACTGGAAATAATGTGTCATTTTTTAACAGTGAGAATAATTAACCATTGGAACAAACTACCAAGGGTCATGGTGGATTCTCCATCACTGACAATTTTAAAATCAAGACTGGATATTTTTTTAAAAGACCTTCTCTAGTAATTATTTTGGGGAAGTTCTATAGCCTGTATTATACTGCAAGTCAAGACTAGATGATAACAATGGTTCCTTCTGACCTTGGAATCTGAGTATTCATAGGGCAGCATAGGGAAGCTTGAATTGCTAGTGCCTGTTCTGTGTATATTCTGTGGCTAGATGCCTTCGGTTTTCAAATTTAATATCAACTATATAGTATCTTTCACAAGCATTTGAATTTATTTTCAAAAGAAGAAAAGGTTTTAAAAAGCACTCAGTACTTGCCTCATGACCTCTAAAGTTTCTAATAGGCATTGTTCTAGTACTAGCAAATTAGTATGAATATTATATTCATGGGTTAGACAATTCAATATAATTAGATGTAACAAGGTAATATTGCTAATCCAGAATTTAATGTGCTAAGTCGTGATGAGCACAATGTGCATGTATTGGAAACATTTTTTTTGAAAACACTGGAGAATATACAGAGATACAGTGCATTTCATGTTATATGAAGGTCATCAAAAATAACTTTATGCAGATTTGATCATGGAGCAGAATAGAGGGCAACAAGAGAGTTTATGATTCTGAATCTTTAAGAATACATACCTACATACATTCTCTCATAGTGCAGAGCACCATAGAGTCCCGCTACAAGAACAATCAGCACCACACACGAGTTATTGCCCAGCAATGTTCCTCCATGTTTCGCAGTCTTCACCCAGCCTTGAGTAGCACGTGATACTACATCCTGTCCAGTCAGTCACAACACTAAGCCACACTTGCTGTAGGTGTCACCTCCGCTTGGCACCAGTCCTTGCACACTTGCTTTGGCAATCTATCTCTACTCATCCAACCCACATGTCCCACAAACTCAAGTTTTTTTCATCTGTCACTGTCATTGTGAGTGATTATGGACAATAATGGTGGTGGCCTCCATCTATTCTCCAGCATCCACTGCCATTGTCACCCAAGGATGATCCTCTTGAGAGGCCTGGCACCCTCGATTTGAATTCAGAATTTGTTCTCCCAGATGGGCTGTCTTCCAAGGCTAAAGAGCCCATCTTGCTCTGCTAGTTTCTTTAAAAGGTGCCAAACCACTTGCCTTTCACATCCCCATTTTTAGGACAAATACCTCCTCCATATGAAGGCAAGTGATGGGGTGTCTATCTGTCATGGGCAGTTGGTTTTGCCAGTCACTGGGGTCATTTTATAAGAGTTGGGAGCTCATCCTCAACCCCATCACAGGCATAACAGCCCTTTTAGGAGACAGCTTAAAAATACACTCTTTTTAATACTGTGTATATCAGTGTGTTTACTTTCAATTTTCAGGAACAGCCTGCAGTAAATTGAAGGTTACAGTAGCCTTAATCATGATCAGATTTAATAAACATTGTTTGGAAATTTGCAACATATCAATTAAATGAACCATGCTTTAAAGAAGAATACTTGAAGCTCGCTTATTACAGCACATGTTAAAATATATTGAACTTTTCTTGACAGACTCAATTTTTTAAAGAGACAGTTCTCTCTCATTTTAGTGCATTCTGTCATGCCCTTCTCTTTCACTTACAACACCCTTCCTCATCTCATTTGATAAACAGCTTCTTTTCTTCTTCTAAATCTCTATTTCTTTCACAAGTTTTTAACTATTCATGCCTCAATGATATCTTCTTCTATAGTGTCACAGGTGTCTAAATTGTTTGTGTTTGTCTGATTTAGGACCTTATCCTTGAATAAGATCCACAGGGCCAGACTTCCGTGCACAGATCTATTGACTTCACCAGGATCTGTCCACATGGAGTATGTTGCAGGATCAGGACCTTAGACTGTAAGTTCCTTGGGGTAGGTCCCATGTCTTTCATTTCACATTTTCACAACACAGCTCATATCAGTCGTACATGAATAATAAATGAAATAACATAGAAAGGGAATCCTACTGCACACATCACTGCTTTTTAAAGTGTGGTTATGATCAGAAAAGTAGTTATGAAAAAATACCACATTCTTAATATAATTTCTACTTGCATGATTTCAAGCCTTACCAGCTTTTTTTAAACCTAATTAGAACTGTGGAGCTACGACAGCTAGAGAAGAGTGAGTGGGATTCTTCTTTTCTTCCAAATTCTCAGTTCACATATTTCGTAAAATGTTGACAGTGATGCCTCAAAAGACAGAAAAAGCAGAACTTGAATTTCAGATCCCAGGTTGAGTTTGGAATGTTGGGAATTATAAAACCAGCTTTTGACTGTCAGAATGAGGAAATCTGACATGGTGTCATTATTTAATGTAGTCCCTTTTCAGTGAATAGCATAAGGTTAGACACACACTCACACATAAACCACAATTGGAGAATAATGTCATTTTTTTTTTCAGTATTAGGTAATCGCTTTGCCCTTTTAAGGTTACCTTTGGTGATAGCTAAGACCACTTGCAAGTTTCCATACCTCTACAGAAGGTCTTACCTTCCAGAAATGGATGATTTATTTCCCATCTGATACCTATTGTCATGGGTGCACACACAGAAGACCTCTCCTGTTTTCAGGTGCACCCTCCTGAGTAGTATTAGCCTCTGCTGACCCATAAGTCTTTCTGAAAGAGTTTCAAAAACTGCCTGCATTAGGCAACTTTATACTTTTTTTATCCTCTCTGGATTTAAGCCTACTAGTCCAATGATTGCCTAGGTATGGAAGTTCTCAGGGATATCATTGAGATGGAGTCTGCCTCAGCACTACAACACCTTTGTCCATCTTTCTAGGCCCTGTCCTCCCATTCTACACCATAGCAAGAAAGCTGTGCTAGTGGACTCCTTTGGACTGCGTACTTAGTCACTTTAATGCTCATCTTTGAACTCCTTCCCATCTGTCTACTTCTTTCTAGTAATGAGATGTACAGAATTAAATTATTACCCTCCATGGTCCTCCACAATCTGGTGTTTCTGCACAGACAATTGATTTTGTGTTGCCGTCTTACTTGCAGATCTGTATCTGATTCCTTGCCCACTATTGCACACCACTGTGTCTTTTCACTTTATTGTTCTCCAGAATCCTAAGTATCTGTGTTTTGTTAGCTTGCATGTTGTCAAGTTTAATCTAAAGGCATTCCTTTGCCCTTCAAGGTCTCTTTGCTCTGTCCTCACTACTGATTGCAACATCATCCACCTCAAATAATTTTCCAACTGATATTAACATGCTTTTTACATATCTTCGAGGTCAGCAATGTTGAAGTTAAACAAGACCAGAGCTAACACCAACCTCGCATTACATCAGCTAGATATCTCCTCTCATATGGATACTTTGCCATCCATCCTTTACCCTTTGCAGGCCTTGATCTAGTTTTAATGTACTAAATTCTGATGTCCAGGTCAGTCTGTATTAATTCTGTGAGTAAGATTTGTGACTAGAAGAACAGGTAACTGATACACCAAACACATACCGCTTTCTTTTCCTGTAAATAACCGTTATCTCTGTCTCAGACTGTAAAATGAAAAGTTATGAAAGCTCAGCATGGACAAGAATATATATTGTGCATGTGAAAATAGTGCTGTACAATTACTATGAACACTTTTAATTATCTGGAGAACATCTAAATGGAAGACGTTTGTGATACAAGCAGATGTTAAAAAGATCTGTTATGCC
The DNA here is from genome assembly GCF_003597395.2 of Chelonoidis abingdonii. Classification (NCBI taxonomy): domain Eukaryota; kingdom Metazoa; phylum Chordata; order Testudines; family Testudinidae; genus Chelonoidis; species Chelonoidis abingdonii. The sequence continues at coordinate 270,574,465 of NC_133770.1, forward strand.
AAGGAGACTGTCTATTGCTCAATGAAGGGAAAGCTGCTAAAGTCTCTGCACATTTCAGACTAGCATATTTAATGGACACTTAAAAATCCTTATAAATGCTCAATACATAAGTTATAGCTGCCTCAGGGCACCAGTAACTTTTGCAACTTCTTTTACAATCTATATTAACCTTTTGTAATGAATACATATATCTAATTGTGTCCCGTAAATCCTTTACCATATCTTGCTTGTTAGCATCTTTCCTTGTTAGGTCTTGTTTTCCTACCCTTTTAAGAGTGACAAAAGTTCAATACATTATGGAAATAAGATGTTTTTAACAAAAGCTACATTATCTTCTTTTCATATTATCTTTTCATATTAATTCAATTTGATTTTTTGAGACAGAAATATGCTTAAGATATGTATTAGATTCTTCTCTGGAGCAAAGCGAATTCTCATAGTTTAAAGAAATGTAAGCATTTCCAGTTATATAAAATAAATAAAAAAACAATAACAACTATCTGGCGATTATTAACACAAGCATTACTTATAAAGTTTTATTTTGAATCTTTGATCTTTAATAAGCATTTGAGGTTTCTGTATTCTCCACCTCTCTATGGAAGCAAAAATATGTATTTGTTGTTCGAATGTTCCATTTAAATACAACACTGGAGTTATAAATAACACTGGAAAACCTGCATACATTTTTTTCCGGAGATGTGCTGAACTCTGGACCAAGAATTTGTACAAAAACTAAGCAGTATTTGCAACTGAACAGGTAGTACGGACATAATTTTTAAAAACAAAAATACTGTAAAAGGCAATTCAGCAACTTATTACATTATGTTAAACATCTGAGGAATCAGAGTCTTAATGCCAAATTCTTGTTGTAAAGAATGAATTGACAATCATATATCCCAAAACAAGAAGTGTAAAAGAATAAGAAGTGGCTGAAACTTAGCCTTGTCTCAAAGCTAATGGGACTTCTGCAATGATTTAACATGGGAACAACATTGATTTACAGACCTCTCAAATATCTCTGGGTCTAGGGACATCACTCTTCTTAGATCCAAAGTTATCTATACTCCCAACAAATTTGGGTCCCCTCGCTTTTAGCATTGAACTGAGAATCAGAAATAAATAATTATGAAATGGAGAGTCACTGACTTATATATGGTAAAGGAGTTAATCCCATAGTACTTTTTAGTCTCCTTCATTTTGGATCTTTGTCTCACAGTGCATCTATATTTTGGACGTAGCAAGTTGAGGGTACTTAGGTGTGGATGTTCTGTGTTAGTCATATGAAGTATTGGTCCAGAGTGACAGTGAAAGACTGGCTCAGATAGGGTTGAAACCCATGATTTTAAGAGTTCCCGATTCAATTGTCACTAGATAACAGCTTTTCAAAATGAAATGTTTGAATACTAGAAAGTAGCAAACTGATTCTGAGTCCTCAAGTCTCCACTTTTGAGTAATTTTCATTTGTCCCTGGTATTTCAGACAAGCTGTTAAATCTTTAAAAGGGGCTATTTGGATTTCCCCTGTGCCATTTTGCTTCCCTTGTACTACTTTGATGGTGTGAAGGATTCAGAAAACAGCCTGCTCTGCCCAGATTTATTCTCCTAGCCTCTTGCTTTGTGGACCTCTGCATAGTATGTAGGAATGATAAGGCCACAGTGCTAATGCTAGCTAGGTAGTCTGAGATAATATAATGGTCACTACTTTAGGGCAGCCCTTAGATGACTGTAAAGTAAACCAAAGCTAAAAACCCAAGATAAGGTGATCACAGCCACCTCTTTTCCACCACTGGTTCTTGAGACTTTCCCAGTGGAAACTGAGTGAAACTAGGAATCTATCACTTGGTTTCTGGATGGAAAGTGATATAGCAATTTATATTGCCACTAAGCATTTGTGGTCTGTGCTTATTGTGAATTTCCAGCCCAATATACATTGAGATGTCCATGTGGTCAAGTCACAATTAATGTTTCTTTTTCCACTTGGACACAACACTATTCTTGTTCCATGAGGCTTCTTGTGGTGAAAAGGACTGGTTTCCCATGTCCCTTAGTTGTTTCAAATGAGAGCACTGCATCCTGGAGTGTGAAGATACATCAACTTCTATTCTTTTGAAATATATTGATTTGTGGAGAAGTAGATGAGGAGGCTGCCAATTCTTTTATATTTGTAAATGTTTTTCTTGTGGACTCTTCCAGATCCACGTGTTTCTCCCACTGGGAAGGGAAGTAAGCTGTGCTGAAAGTGCTAAGAATTTCTCCATGGAACCTACATGGAATCTTTTATCATGGAAGTGCACTAGGGTTCAGGATAATGACTAAAAGGTGTAGCAAATTGTTTGACTACACTCATGGTTTGTTCTTAAAGATATTCTAGAGACCAAAAAACTGGACATAGCCGAATTTATTGTAAAGACAAATCAGTACAATATAAAAAGGAAACATAAGTACTCTCCTTCCAGGAAACAATTCTATCTCACAGCATGTTCATCTTGCATGAAATGTGTGCTTCAAAGACATGCATTTTAGATAGTAGTATTTATAGTATGATTTTACAAGTTACAAAACTCTCTATATGTTAGTAAAATCCAACCCACCAATTAGTAACAGTTCCTTAACTTGTTTTGTTTTGAACTTTTCTTATCTAAGTTTTGGATATTACATACCAAACCAGTTGGGCATCCCAATCTCTGTTAGGATACTCCATTCATAGATCTTTGGTTTGACAGGCTGCCTATTTTCTAATGCCTAAGCTGACTTCAACATTCCAAATGTCATAGAATACTTGACATGAGTGAATAGAATAGTGAGGAGAGCATAGTACATTTGGCTAACATTACTTTCCGATATGCACACATGTGCACGAACACAGACACAAAATGTATATTGTATTAATATCATGTACATCAGGGTTTCTCAAACAGGGGTCGCTGCTTGTGTAGGGAAAGCCCCTGGCGGGCCGAATCGGTGTGTTTACCTGCCCCATCCACAGGTCCGGCCGATCACGGCTTCCACTGGCCATGGATCGCTGCTCCAGGCCAATGGGAGCTGCTGGAAATGGTGGCCAGTAAGTCCCTCATCCTGCGTCGCTTCCAGAAGCTCCCATTGGCCCAGAGCAGTGATCCACAGCCAGTGGGAGCTGCGATTGGCCAGACCTGCGGACAGGGCAGGTAAACACACTGGCCCGGCCTGCCAGGAGCTTTCCTTACACAAGCAGTGACCCCTTTTTGAGAAACTCTGATGTACATCATACTCAATGTGGTGTTTATGATGCTTAACATATATGTGTTGACTAAAAAGGAAGAAGCAGGCATTTTTTTCAGTTTGTCCAATTCAGGCTTGGTTCTATTTCTGGTAACAATGTATCCTATGAAATGTATGTGATCTCCTCCCAAATCACTTATTTTATTCAGAGCAAAGTCAGTTTTTAATGTATTTCAAAACAGTAATACTTGGTCTTTTCTAGTCCATGTGCCAAATCACTTATTGATAAAGAATGCTAGAAAATCCTATCGTAGTCTAAGTGATTCTCTTTGGGAAATGTTCTGGTGCTCCAGACTTACTGAATAGGGATTCATTATGCCACATCATCACCCTATTTAGAAGAGAGTCTATGAAGCTCTTTTGTGAAAGGAATTTGCCAGAAGCTTGTTTTGTCATCTAGTTTACAAAGTTGTTTGGCAGCTGATTAGATTTATCATCAAGGAGTATATATCTTTCTCTGTACACAAGTCTTTTAAATTATGTGAAATCTCCACAAATATGATATTTTACCACTATTAATAGTAGTAGTATTGTGGTAGCACCTTGGAGTCCCAGTCATGGACCAGTAACCCGTTGTGCTAGGCACTGTACAAATACAAATGCAAAAAAAAAAAGATTATGCACTAAGATCTAAGATTAAATCTATGTCAATTAGGCAAAAAATGTACCAAAATATTTTTGGATTTGCAAGAATTTTCTGAATTTCCAAGGATAAAGTTAACTAATAGAATGTTCATTTCTAAAGTTTAATTTACTGATTTCAAACTGAAAATACACATCAAAAAATGGGTAACTCCATAATATGTAATATGGCAAAGACACCAGAAATTTGCAGCTGGATATAAACAATCTTTTACTCTTCTTTCTTCTCTGACTATATCTGAGGGCTTTTCTTCTTAACAGTCCCAATTTCATTGTTATTGTCACATTATTGAAATATCTGCTCTACTGTAAACCTACTTTGACAAAATACTTTATTTTCTTTGTTGCTTGCTAATTTGAACAGAGATGTTATTAATTTTAATGAGAAATTCAGTCAAGTAGATAGCAGAGAGGAGAGAAATTTCATGAAATAGATATAATCACATCAAGTAAAAAGAGCAAAACTTAGATCCCTAAAGTATTCTCTTCAAGTGATTTTAACATGTAAGTTGGTTCTTTGTTGTTATTGCAGGGTTGGTTGAATTGTAATTACAAAGCATTCCGCAAAAGTCTTGCTGAAATGCATGCATGGCTAGAGATCATAAAGAATTTATACTAAGGAATTAGAAGTTATTTGAGAATCCCATTAAAAGAAATAGCCTTAATCATCCACAATAACATTGCATTAATTATTAATAGATCTTATCAGTAGCCAGAAATTGCTCATGTCAAATATTCATCAGTGGGGCAGCGCATTCATAATATTTGTGACAGGCATACTGTCCCTACCTCCGGAGGCCTTTATAATCTTATTATTTACATACTACTAACAGTGGGGAACATTTCCACCAATCACCTGTAAAGAGAGTTCATCAGAATATTGACTGTAATGGGCTTATATTTTACTTACACAATCTGTTTATCGATTATTGAAGCAGTATTATGGGAAATGAAGAGATGAGCGTCAATCTTAACCACTTAAAACAAACTTTGTATTTGAGCACTCTCCTCTCTAAGGGACTTTTCATACTAAATATTCATGCCATATGAAACTGGCATGCACGCCTGCACCTTTGTGATTTATTCAGTATGGGAAGAAGGGTTCACATGGACCCCAGTTTCTAAATCTAACTTGGGGATTTTTGAATGGCTCCATCATAACAGAGTGTCTTTCTGCCATCATAAGATGGTGTTCTGGATACTTTCTTGCTGCTGGCCATGAAATCAAATGGTCATGTTGGACACAATTTTGGGATTCTGCCATACAATACCTATTTGAAGTGACATTAATCCAAGGTTTGCTTCAGAACTACATCATTGGGACTTTGATGCATGATTTACAATGGTTTTTACTTGTCATTTCTTTTTTTGGGGGGGCGGTAGGGTGGGAAAAGGAGTTGTGAGGGAGAGAAAATTGTATGTACATCCTTAACCAAATAAGTTAGCAGATATTAGTTGATCACAGTTAAATTCTACAGGTTTTGCTAAGGCTTTAACTCAGAAAAACTTGAACTTCCTAAGCCATGAATCCCTCGGTGCTACCTCAGAGGGGGTTACGAGAATATCCTGATTCTCATATGTACATTCTGGTTCACGGGGTTTATCCAGACTCGGAGTACAAACAATGAACTTTGAGGATATAAGTAGGAGGCAAAAAGACACCTCTTTCTTGTGCATCTAGGAAATAAATGGACAGTATGTTTACATTCATGAAAATAGGATCTCTGCTTACTTTGGTGGAGGACACTGCAAGAGACTTTGGGTGAGAACACTTCTTTGGTCAGTAGCTTAGCCCGTTAAGTTTAATCTCTAAAAAGGGTTACATATAAAATAAAGTCAACACATTTCTTTTCCATTATCCTTACTCACTATTGTTTGAATCTTTGCAAATAAACATATCCATGATTTCACTATAAATATATCTAAATAATGTGATATTAAGATAGGTGCTGATCCAGAGCTGAATCATTCAAGGTGTTGTGTACATTGCTCCCTTGGGGACAACAGACCTGGTATTTCTGTGTGTTCACTGGATAAGGGGCTAAAAGGGACACTTCAGAGGGGCTCAGGGACTGGGGTACACTTATTGTTACTCTGTAAGGCAACTATACTTAAGATTGCCACACTGCATGCACCTGCAGCAAGTTCTACAGTTCCCTGCGTTTCTTCTAATCAGCGACATAATCTAGGGTGGGTATGCAGCACTGCAAAATGAAGAGCTGGCATAGCCCAGAGGAAATTGTTTGGTAGGCTAACAGGTTGGGGATGTCAGGGAGCATATTAAGCACAAGCGAATCTCCCTCTTGCTGGAGGCAGAAGGTAAGGAGGTGATTCAAGTCTTGGGAACCCTGAGAACAATCACCAGTGGGAATCTGATTTTAAGATATGAAATGCAGCCATTCTCAACATTTAAACATGAAAAAATATTCTTGTGGCATGAATTCAATAGTAATTTTGACATGTATAATGTCTACTTATTCGTTATAAACAGGTCATGATATATTGGATTGGTATTAACCACACAATGCACCATGCTTTGAGCAACTTTGATTGTTATCACTATATAGTTTAATTATGCAGAAGATCAGTAATGTAACGATGATTATGGGCTCAAGCCAAAAGCCAGTGAAATCACTGAGTCTTGCCACTGACTTCAGTGACCTATGGATCAAGCCATTTGTGCATATATTAGTCATTATGTATGGTACAGTCACTACAATTAGAAATGGTGCTAATTTAAAAGATACCACCCAGCACATTGTTTTATATTAATTCTAGTAGATTGATACATAATGATTACAATGCAGAATGAAGGCCCCAGTTTTGTAAATATGCATGTGAACAGTCCCATTCAGTTCAGACTGGAGATCAGAGTCGACTTGCTACCTACTATACATTTATTTAACGTTTTTTCCAGCCTAATCTTAAAATGATTCAAGTATAGGACTTACTTTGGTGTTAAATGAAGTGGATTTTTTTTAAATTACAATAATCTCACATAGCTGAAATGAAAGTAAAACTGACGATCCAAATATTTCTAAAATTTCAAAATTATCTAACCTACAGCAACACTTGGTGAAGACAAAACAAATATAAATCCTATTAAGGCATACTGTTCAAGATTTAACCTTGCAAGGTGTTAATAAACTATTATCCATTGAAATCATAAATGTGGCAGGTGTTATCAAAACAGTACAAAGAGCATTGATTTAATACAAAATCCATAAGGCTTGTGTTTAAGCTGAGTTAACAAATGTCACCAGTATGAACACTGATCTTATTTGACTTGCAGAATGTTAACAATTTTTACTTTTTGTATATATCTATATATTATTCATCAAAAGTCCTCTTGGATAAACTCTTGGAAGAGGAGTTTTATTTCTAGAGTATTTTCTGCCAGTAAAGAAAGACATACTTAAAGAAAAAAAAGCAATTTAAAAAAACAAATTATCTACCTCTTTTCAGTACTTTAAAGACATTTGCGAGCTTACAGTTCTGAATTTGTTAGGTGACGTACTTGGTAACATTCTCAGAAGTTAGAGTTGCAGAGAGACTTGAATGAAATGATATAAAATGAAATAATAAAGTATTATCTATTAAACTATTAAAGTATTATCAAGGATTTGCCTTGTGTTTACTAAAGAAGTAAATTCAGTTAAAAGTTGTGAGATCATCTGTAACTTATCTCAGCATGTCCAAGTGGTTTAGCTGATTTGATACCATATAAACAATAATAAATCAGCAGCGTCCCTTCAGATGAGCTACCAGACACAAAGGGCCAATTCCTCCTCTTCACACAGTAAAAAAGCATGGAAGAAAAGGCACTCAGATCACTGTGCTGGCTGCAGTATAATTCCTGATTAGACTAGAACTGAACCAAGTCTCCTGCATCTCCTTCTCTTTGCCTGATTGCACTGGACTTGTGGTTGGGCCAGTTGTAGATGGAACAATTCTAAGCTCTGTTTTGCTACCATTTACAGTGGCTTACTGTGCTACCATGTACTCCTGTGTCCTTCACGATGGTCCATTCAAGTTTGAGAGTGGAAGTTACTTGCTGGAAGTTGCACGCGAGTTCCACATCAGAGTAACAAACCTCAAAGTATTTTGTTAAAACCACACATCCACTCCTCCATGTTTCAGTGCAATTTCTGAGTTAGCAGATATAATTCATAGGGTTCTACATTAGATCACTATCCTTGGATGGTATAATGGTTACTCCAAACATTATAACCCATGTTATGCAACAGATCGCCTTTTCTTTTCTAGCATACTTTACACATTGATTTCAAGTTCTGTCTGACAAAGGGATTAAGTTACCCAGATAGAAGACATAAATAACAGCTGTGTAAATTCATTCACATCTTTACTTAATTACTTGTAGTACAAATATATGGTATCCAGATCACAGCTTATGAATTATTCATGAAGAACACTAATTTTCCTCATTTAGACCCATGCTCAAATAACAAAACCAAAAGAAACTAGAGGAAGGGGATGGAAATCAACACTCTTTTTCTCTCAGAATCTCAGCTTCATAACTTTGAATCAGGGTTTCCCTGCATTGATCCTTGCAAATCTTTCTCCCTGACCGGAGGTAGCTGTAGAAAACACTTATTTTTTCCAAGGTTGGCTCTTACCGTCTCATTTTTGAGCTTTTCTGGTTGCTGCCAGGCAGCCAAGATTTGGATCTGATGCTATCATCACCTTAGCAAACAATAACAGATGGCCCTCTCTTCCTCCTAGTTAGCTCCAGCTTTTCAGAACTGGAAAGAAAGAAAGACAGAATGGAAGATATATAGCAGGAATAAGTGAGACAATAGCCATTATGTCAATTGTTTCCCTTATTAGAACTTTCACACGTGGGTTTTTATAGTGAGTGGTAAACACACACACGATCAATTCAAAGGTCAGATGTTTTACATCTTCATCTGAGCAATTTCAAGTTCAGTCAGTCTGTCTTATCTTCTTTTCCTCATACTCCCCAGACCTCTCTCCATTCGCCCCTTCACTTCCATTCACTGTGGGATATTACATGGCACCACGTGGGAGAAGGACATACCTCTGCAGCCATAATGGCTGTTGACATCTTTGCTTCTCTTCTGCAAGCTACTTTTAGTTTTCTCTGCTGATAATTACCTTGTACCCTTCTGGCAGCAGAGCACCCTCATATTGTTTGACTGATCTTTATTTCTCCACTGATTAATTCATTCATTAATAATTCTATCCGGATAATTTCATAACTTAATTAATTTTCTAGTTGCTTAATTTATCTAGTCTGCAATGTCTACTTATCAATTTAATTGTTGAGCTATTTTTAGTCACTTTACCTACTGGTCTAATTTCTCTCAATTTTTAATTCATTTCTTAACCATGAAGTCTGTATCCACTCTTCAGTAATATCATTGCTTCACTGGTTCACCACTTAACAGTAGTAACCTCAGAGTTATGAACACCAGAGTTATGAACTGGACAGTCAACCACACACCTCAGTTGGAACCAGAATTATGCAATCAGAGAGCAGCAGAGACAAAAAAAAAAAAAAAAAAGCACCATTTATCCTCTGCATAGTAAAGTTTCAAAGCTGTATTAAGTCAATATTCAGTTGTAAACTTTTGAAAGAACAACCATAAAGTTTTATTCAGAGTTATAAACATTTCAGAGTTATGAGCAATGTCCATTTCTGAGGTGTTCATAACTCTGAGGTTCTACTGTACCTACCTGACTTTTATACCGGTTGGAATATCTAAATAAATAAAAGAACTTGTATTCACAGCTCTCAGCACCCTTGACAGGAGCTAGATGTGTAATTATTATATCCTACAATCAGCCCCCCAAACCAACCACAAAAGAATCCCAATAGACAACACCATACTATCAGTTCCGCACCTGCACATTTCAGTCTGCTGCCCAAAAGCCAGGGGAAATAGATAGGTTTGCAGCATACCTTAAAGATCAGTACCTTCAGACCATGGGGAAGGAGTAAGTTTCAGAGGAAAGGGGTCTTCATGGAGAACACCTGGCCAGCAGCCCCCTCTCCTCTCCTTTGTATCATGGAGATCCAGCTGGAGCCATCCCTGGATGGCTGCAACTGCAGCAATATGGCAAGGGTACAGTGGGTTCCAGGCCTGTCATGAGGGTAACTCACCTCTTGAGTGCCTCCTGCTGCTGTATGCAGTACCACAGGCCTTTTCCTACTCCTAGTACCCTCTTTAGATTGTCAGCCTTTCTTGGTGGGTCTTCAGTGGCTTGGCCCTCCAGTCGGGTCACACAGTTAAAATGAACCTTTTCTGGGGTAGCAAAGATTATTTGTTTGCCCTCACTAGGGTTTTCAGCTCCAGCTCTGGGCTGTTAAAATTCAGTCCTTTGCCCGGGCTTCCAAATAAGCCTTGTGCTCTTCTCAGCATTTACATCATTTTGCCAGTGGCTGGTGGGGGAACCCAGGCCCACCCACTCACTGGGCCCACCCTCTACTGTATGTTCTAACTCAGGGACCCTAGACACAGCAGTCATGTACTACTTCCCTGGTCCTCTTTCCCCAAGATTCCTTTATCTTCACCCCTCACCTTAGGGTTAAAGTTCTCAGGTCCTCTCTCTGCCAGCTTAAACAAATACAGTCAAACCCACACTCTGGTTATCCCTTGAGATCCTGCGGCCAGGGAGGCACATGTCTGGTCCCAGACAGGGTCTGACCTGCTAAGGTTCTGAAGATCCCGTTATCTGAGGCTGCTGGCCTCTGATTGGCTGCTTCTGTGAGACTTCTCTAGGCAGGTCTGGAGACCCACCTTTGCTGTTCCTTTAATGGGGGAGGGTGTAGTAGAAGTGTGGGGCCTCCAGCAGGGCAAATGAAGGGCCTGGTGCACCCCATCAAAAGGCCTTTTAGATTACATCTTGCTAAGTTGATTTTTGCTCACAATGTATTACATTATTAATTGATCCCCTAATTAAATGAGTACTTGATTAATTGCTTCGTTCATCCATTGCCTGGTCAGCTTGCCACTCGACTCACTGCCTGACTTGCCAAGTGTTTTGATACAGTTGATCATCATGATTTCAGGGTGACAGTCTTCAGCCTCACTCACATTCTTTCTATGCTCCTCAATTTTCTCCTAACTTCCACATTTCCTATCTCTTTTCCCCCCACAATCTACTAATTCCCCACCCCTGCCACCTTCTCCCTACTGTGTCTCTGCTGCAAATCCCTACACTCCCCTTCACACAACTTCAGTTTCCTGCCCATGAAACTCCTTACATTCCTCTTCACAAAGCCCCAACTTTTCTCCTCTTGACTATCTACCCTCCCTTCACAGGTACAGCCAGTTAACATGGCATACATTAACTGGATTAAAAATGGCTAACTGATAGGTCTCAAAATGCAATTGTGAACAGGGAATCATTATCTAAGGGGTGGTTTTAGTGGGGTCTGACAGGAATCAGTTCTTGGCCGCACATTAGTTAACATTTTTATTAATGATCTGGAAGAAAACAAAATTATCACTGGTAAAGTTTACAGATGACACAAAAATTGGGGGAGTGGTAAATAATGAAGGCGACTAGTCACTGATGCAGAGCGATCTGGATTGCTCAATAAGCTGGGCAAGCAAATAATGAATATTTTAATATGGCTAAATGTAAATGCATCTAGGAACAAAGAATATACGCCATACTCTATCCTGGGATACAATAACTCTGAAAAAAGATTTGGTGGCCATGGTGGATAATCAGCTGAACATGAGCTCCTTTTGCAAAATTGTGGCCAAAAGGACTAATGAAATCCTTGGATGCATAAACAGGGGAATAGACTCATAGACTCATAGACTCGTAGGTCAGAAGGGACCAATATGATCATCTAGTCTGAACTCCTACACAAGGCAGGCCACAGAACCCTACCCATCCACTTTTATAACAACCCCTAACCCATGACTGAGTTATTGAAGTCCTCAAACTTGTGGTTTGAAGACAACAAAGAAAGATAAGTGGGGCCGCTATTCTGAGGATGAATGGAGGTTAAGGATAACCTAGGCATGGCCTTGTACATACAGATAGGTAAAGGTAAGGGTTGTTTTGTTTACCTGGAAAGGTAACCAAACACTTGGACCAGAGGACCAATCAGAGAAACTGGATTGTTTTAAAGTCGGGGCGGGAATTTGGATACTCGGGGTCTTTTTCTTTCTCGGCTGTGAGTAAACAATGTTTCCTCCTTAACTCTCTTAATTTTCAAATATTTACCAAAAGTTGTGAGTACAAAGGAACCCCAAAGCATTCGGCTATGAGGAGCTTTGGGTTGTACGAATAGATGTGGATGGCGTCTTTGTGTTTCTCGGCTCGTGAGTGGTAACAAGCTTCCTCCTACTGCCATTTATCTTCAAGTGTCTTCCCTAACATCTGTGACGTACAAAGGAACCCCAACATTTCAGCTATGAGGAGCTGGGTGTTGTATTTACATGTATGTGGATTGGTTGGACTGGTTTTTCGGGCTATCTTTTAATCGACTGTTTCTTCTATTTTTTATAGCCAGAGCCTGTATTGAGTTCTTAATGCAAATTATTGTTTTATTATTTCTTTCCCTTTATTATAAATTTCTTTTTAAAACGTGTGTGGAAGTTTCTTTTCCCTAGGAGGCAAGGAAGGGAACACAGCCAGGCTGTGGGCTTTTTCCTATTGCTTTTTAGGGGAAAGATAAAAATCACCCTCTGTATCAGGTACCTGTCTCCCTCACGGAGGCAGGGGCACGGGGAAGAGCAAGCCGAAAGCTGTTGGCATTTTGCATCTCAATTGTCCTGAGGTAAGATGAACGCTTATCTCTTGGGAAAACAGAGAAACTTTGGTTTCGTTATACTCACAGGCTAGACCAAGAGCAAGCCTGGGAAGGAGGGGGAGGGGTTTCTCTCCCCTGCTTTTAGCATCCAAGGGATTTGGAATCTGGTGTCCCCCCAAGGACGGGTTGGGGGACACCAGAGAGAGGAAAGGGGGATCAGGCCCCATCATTTCCGACTGGTGGCAGTTGAGAATATTCCAAAGCTTAGTAGTGAGCTTGGGGGGTTTCAGTAAGCCCCCAGATTTTGACGCTAAAGTCCAGTCTGGGACAGGAGGTATTACCACATGGCAATCTAAAATCTTGCCTCAGTTTAACTCAGACTAGTGAGGAGTTTAGGGTGCTGGAGGGATGATTATGGGGATGGATATGGAGGTGGATTATTCTCTCTGAGGTAGAGGCCAAACTTGAACAGCTTAATTGGACAATCTCATCCGAGGAATTAAAGGACTGCGCATTGAATCGAGCCCGTAGCGAGATTATCATTCGGTACTCGGGGGTGTACCGTATGACTGGAGATTGTACGTAGTCCCTATTTTAAGAAAGGGAAGTGATCCGGTTAACTAATAGCTGTTAGCTTGACGTCTGTGTATTAAGTCTTTGGAAAAAATTTTTAAGGAGAAATAGTAAGGACATTAGAGGTTCAATGGTAATGGACGATTGCAACATTGGATTTACTAAAGGTAGGATCATGCCAAACCAACTGATCTCCTTCTTTGAGAAGGTGACGTATTACTTAGACAAAGGAAATGCCGGTAGATCTAATTTACCTCGATTATCAGTAGCGTTTGACACTGGTTCCAACATGGGAACTCCTTAGTTGAAATTGGAAAGATGGATGATATGAATTTGTAAGGTGGTAAAGAGGACTGGTTAAAGGGGAGACTCGAGCGGGTCGTACTTGAGGGTGACTGTCAGGCTGAAGGAGTTACTAGTGGAGTCCCTCAGGATCGTTTGGGACAGATTCTTATTACCTTTTTTTACTGAACTTTGGCCAAGACGGGAATGTGCTATAAAGTTTGCGGATTGACACAAGCTGGGGGGTAGTTGCTAACCGGAGAGGACGGTACTATTCAGAAGATCTGGACCACCTTGTCATGTAGAGTAATATTTAATAGTAGAATGAAAAATATAGTCTGTAGTGAAAAGGGTGCAAGGGGGTCATTGCACTTAGGTTTTTTTGTGTGTTGATGGGATTGGGTGTATGTAGAGTATACGCGTTGGTCGGGGACGCTTATCTCGTGGTTGAAGCGACGGAGGTTTGGTTGTGGAGGTAGTCGGAGGTCGTGCTTGGGGGTTTGGTAGGCGTGGTGTTTGGTGTTGCTTCAAGCAGGGAGGTGAGGGCTGAATGGTGTTCGCTCGTGTTATGCTGGTTTAAGAGAGGACGCGGCGGAAGTGCAGTTAGGATGAGGTGCTTTTGTATTGGTGGGTGTGGCGGGGGGTTGGTTGCTGTCCTGTGGTTCTTCGGGGGCTGGGCTGGCCCATTTTTTCAGGCGCAGTATTCCAGCCAGGATAAGGAGGTGTTAGTTACGTTATATAGGCGTGGTGTGAGACCCCACCTGAATAGGGCAGTCTGTGCCGGTAAGAGGAAAGGACCAAACTGAACAGGCGCAGCGCGGGCGACAGAGAACCGCGAGAACGGGCGGAAAGCTGCCTGCCGAAGAAGCGGAGGCGCCGGAGGCGGAACGGAGAGAGACGAATAACGAAGTGAGGCACAGCGACGCGGGAGGGGTTGGCATACCGAGGCGCCCCGCGAGTGAGGGGGCAACGATCGGAAGCAGGATAGAGGAGGCGAGGGCGGGAAGCAATGGTAGGGGGAGCGAGAGGGAGAGCTGCTGGCGAGGCGTGGAAGTGGCGGGGCAAGATGTCAGCTCTGGCGCGGCCTGAGGCGCCCCGCCGTGGGCGGCGCGGGGCGCGGAGGGGTCACCGACCCCACGTGACGAGCGGACGCTGCGGAGGTCAGACCGATCGAGGGCGGCCGGGGGCCGGGCACCGTCGCGGGGCCAGGGCAAAGGCGCAGGCAGACCGGAGGATCCCCGGCCCCAAGGGCCAGGGAGTCAGGATGAGGAGTGGCGTTACGTGGCCGGAGCGATGACGCCGAGAGAGCGAGCGGCCGCCAAACAGCGAGAGCAAACGAAAGCGCCGCAAGACACTCCCCAGTGACGAACTCGTGTCGGCCGGCAAATGAACAATCCCAAGAAGGCGGCGCCCAACCGGAGAATGCCGCACAAGCCATGAGACCTATCGTGACTAATCCAGTCTGGAGGCCATGAGCTACGAGGTGAAAGGTTAGTCAGAAAGCAAGGACATACGTGCAAAAGTACCAGAGAGAGAAGGGTAGATAGAAAAGTCACCCAAAGCATAACCGAGCCAACAAACCCCACAGAACCAACAAAGCAGTAAGGCAGAATAACTGAGCAAAAAGCCCGTGCAAAGGAACGGCCCACCGCATGCCCCACCACACGCCACGACACTCCCCCTAAGACAGCAAATCCACCTCCAGAATCCCACAACGGCAGCAACGACCAAGCAGGCCCTCAGAAACACTCGAACCTACAACCCGCACCAACATGCCCCCTGCCAGATCAGATAACCGATGATTATAACTCAGGAACCTATACTATAAAAACTCAAGAGCCGAGGGGTCTCCCGCGCCTTATTATACGGTACTAACACCTCCTTTCCTTGGCTGGAATAACCTCTGCCTGAGCCCTAAAACTGCATTGCTTTTTTAACAGCCATTCACATTGGCGCTCATAAGTCATCCTGCTATCAACCAATACCCACAAAGGTCCTTCTCCTCCTCCGTCGCTTCCAACTGATGCTCCCCAGCGTATATTACGATTCTTATTATATCCTAAGGCATAGACCTTGCCCCCAAACCCTTTTTCCAACTAAGATATATTTCATCCTATTAATTATTACGTCCAGTGATACAAGGGTGTCAGATCTTTCCTGATAGATATCCCGTCCTTCTCCGTGTAGCCATAACCCCAGCTGTGTCATCGCAAACTTTAATAGCACAATTCCCGCTCTTTGTGCCAAGTTCAGTATTAAAAACAGGTTAAATAAGGATCGGTCAAAACCGATCTTGGGATCCACTAGTCCTCCTTCCAGCCTGACAGTTCACCCTTCAGTACACTCCGCTCGGTCATCCCCTTTAACCAGTTCCCCTTATCCACATTAAACTTTCCATATTTCATCCCCATCTTTTCCATTCCTAAGAGTCCCCTGTGAAACCGTGATCAAACGCTTACTGAATCGAGGTAATTAGAATATCTTACCCTTCCTTTCTAATATTCCGCACCCTTCTCAAGAAAGGAGATCAGGTTTGGATTTGGCATGATCATACTTTGGTAAATCCATTGTTGCAATTCGTCCCAATTAAACCATTGACCTCAATGTCCTTAACTACTTTCTCCTTTCAAAATTTTTTCAAGACCATATACTTACTACAGACGTCAGCTACAGGCCTTAATAGTTCCGCGGATCACTTTTTTTCCCTTTCTTAAAATAGGAACTACTTTAACAATTCTTCCAGTCATACGGTACAACCCCGAGTTTACCGAATTGATTAAAATCTCGTACGGAGCTTCGCATTTCCATGCGCCAGCTTCAATTATTAATTATCCCTCGGATGAGATATGTCCCCATTAAGCTGCTTCAGTTGGCTATACCTAGATGAGTAAAGAATATCCACCTCCAATATCCTCCATTCCCATGTATCATCCCTCCTCATCCCTAAACTACTCACTAGTCTTATTAAGACTGAGCAAAGGTACTATATTTAGATATTGGGCCATGTGGGTAATAGGGCCTCCGTGTCCAGACCTGGACTTTAGCGTCCCAAAATCTGGGGGCTACTCTAGAACTCCCGAAGCTCACTACCCAGCTTGGATATCTCACTGCCACAGATCAGGAATTGGGATGGGGCCTGAATCCCTTTCCTCTCTTCTGTGTCCCCAACCCTCACTTGGGCGACACCCAGATTCCAAATCACATTGGATGACTAAAAGCGGGCGCCTTCCCCTCTATCCCAGGCTTGCCTCTTGGTCTCAGCCTGTGAGTATCACGAAACCAGTTTCTCTGTTCCCAAGAGCTTCGCGTTCTCTCCCTCGACAATTAGATGCAACTTGCAACAGTCTGGCTTTGCCTTTCCCCGTGCCTGCCCTCCGTCGCAGAGACAGGTACCTGATACAGAGGTGCTTCTTTTACTTCCTGAAGCAATAGGAAATAGACCAAGCTGGCTGTTCCCCTCTCCCTTTTTCCTAGGAAAGAAACTTCCAGTTAAAAAGAAGTTTATAAAAGGACAGAAAACTCTCTCACCCATAATTCTGCATACGAACTCGAATACAGGCTCTTGCTTATAAGAAAATATGAAGAACACCAGTCTGATTTTAAAAGATAGCCCGATCAACCAGTCCACCAATCCACATAACATGTAAATACAACCCAAAGCTCCTCATCGCTGAATTCTTGGGGGTTCCTCTCTGTACTCACGCATGCTGTAGGAGACACTTGAGTATGCAGTATAGGAGAAGCTTGTTAACTCCAGCCGGCAAAACCACCAAAGCACACAGCCATCCACATCTATTCGTACAACCCAAAGCTCCTCATAGGCCGAAATTGCTTTGGGGTTCCTTCTGTCACTCACAGATTTTGAGTACTCATATTGAAATAGAAGGCTAGGAGGAAAACCTTGTTTACTCACGCGAGAACGAAAATGACCTACCGGCTATCCAATTCCCCGCCCACTGACTTCTAAACAATCAGTCTCTTGGCGACGGTTTTCTACTATCCCTCATGTTGGAGTCGCGCCCGGTTGCATGGATTGGTTCCTGAGCTAGAGTTAACTATGGTACGGTGTGCAGTTTGCTGTGAGAATACTTCCAGGTTGCAGGTTGTTGTGGGCGGATTGGCCGCACCCAAGACCTTGTGAAAGTGTGGATCATTTGTCCAGGATGGCGTTGTAGATCCCTGATGAATGCGTTGGAGAGGGTTTTTAGCTGGGGCTTATGTGGATGGGCCAATGGAGTCCTGTTGGTTCTTTCTGAGTTTGTCTTCTGCAAGTAGGAGGCTTCGGGTACACGCTCTGCGCTCTGTTGATCTGTTCCTAATTTTCCTTCACTGCGGCGGTACTTGTAGTTTTGAGGAATGCTTGGGGTGGAGATTTGTCGTTGTGGTCTCTGTCTGAGGGGTTTAAGCTAGATGGCGGTTGTACCTGCAGTTGTTCTCTGTGCTTGCCTGGTTCTAAGTGCTGTTGAGTTGACCTCATATCACAGTGCGAGTAAACAAAAACTGCGTTCAAAAGTCCGCTATACTTGTGCTCAGACGACTGTGAATGCTTTTGATCAGGCCCGATGCCTAAGGTTAGGTCTCATGCTAACTCAATTCCGCGTAGGTGCCTCACGATAGTCGGTAGCTCGGTGTACGCCCCCACTTTTCTTCCGATCTCTTTATAGTTTCTTTCTATATGTTCTGTTGACATGTGATTTAGACCATTCTGTGCCTACTTGTGTTTTGCACTGTTGGCCTGGTCTATGCAGTGGAAGCCCTGCCCATGCCAGTATGATTCTCCGTGGCCCCGGTCTTTGAGCCTTTCCGATCGGACTGTTTCCCTACATGTTCTGGTAGGCAGTTCGGTTCGATAAGAGTCATAGTGGTGTGCGCCTAATGTTCTTTAATGCCTCCTGCGCTTCCTCATGGTCTTCCCGATGACTGTACCTCGTCGATAAGCTCGTGTTAGCGCTAGGATCATGTGAGTAGTGCAGAAGACAAGTGTAGAGCATATTGTCGTGTACGAGAGGAGCTGAGTGTATAGTTGCTATGTTCCTAGGTTTCAGTGCATAAAATTGCTATTGTGGGGCCTTGCGTCGGTGCCCTATAAGCCAGTGCCACGATCTGGATATAATGTCAATCAGAACTGACACTAGGAGTTGTGTTGATGATGTGTCCAGTAGTGTGTGTCCACTATATCAGGACAAGGCTCATAGCAGTGCGAATTAGCATTGTGTGTAGAGGGGTTCAGAGATCATCAAGGATCGATTTGTATGCTGAGATAGCTAATATGGGCTTCATAGAATGATGTGTAGGATGTTATGGTGATAGCAGAAGCTCCTCTTTACATCCATGGTGGCTTAGGACTGGTGTTTTCTGGGAGGTGCCAATGCATTGTAGTTTCCCTCAGGACGGAAAATCAGTGTGTCACGGAGATAGCTGGAGTGCTTCAGGGACTAACAAAGCTGTGATGGCTTGCCAATTACAGGAACCAGTTCTCCTCCCTTTGGTTTTCACACCTAACTGCGATAGAAAAGGGCCTCATCCTCCTGATTGAACTAACCTCGTTATCTCTAGCTTTCTTGTAGCATATATGCTACTGCCCCTGGAAATTTCCACTACCTTGCGCTGACGAAAGTGGGTATTCACCCACGAAAGCTCATGCTTCCAAAACGTTCTGTTAGTCTATAAGGTGCCACAGGTTCTTACTGCTTCTGGAATCTCTGTCATTGGAGGTTTTTTAAGAACAGTTTAGACAGCACCTGTCAGGGAATGGGTCTAGCTATTACTTCGTCCTGCTTTGAGTGCAGGACTGGACTAGATGACCTGTGAGGTCCCCAGTCCTACACTTCTATGATTCAATGAAAGATTTCATACTTAGGAAGAGATGTTCTTGTCCACTGACTCTGGCAAGGTGGCTTCTGTACACCTTTATGCTAGTCCCATGGTAGCAAAGTACTGGCAATCTCAAGGGAGAAAGCAGGTTCAGTTATTCCTAACAACTGTTTTGCTAGCCCATCCAGGTCATGGTGTTTCAGCCCTGTTGTAAATGGCCAAAGCGCAATCTTGTAGGCTAGATCAGGGTCAGTGTGAAATTCTATTACCTTGGGGGAGATGTACTATACCCCATCTTACCTAATTTCTTGGTGATCACATAAAGCATGCTTTATAAGAGTATTAGGGGAAAGGTTATATCTGCTGAAGTCATTTCTCTATCCTATATGTGTATCATTAATGCCATATGAAGTTATGAGAATTGTGTTGTATGTGTGGTCACTTAAAACATGCTGTAAGTTGTGGAATAGCCAGATATTAGCTTTCCGGGCAGCAGCAAGGAAAGTAACACGTGCCCAGGCGGGGGGATATCAAAAACCCATCAACAGGCATTGTCCAGCAAGGAGCACAATGCAATGAGTTCCACTGCATTAGGCCACATAGGGAATTGCTCAAACCTTGTTGGAGAGGGACTCAGCAATGCCCCTCAGACATTGCCTGGACTATGTGCTCCCGAAGCACCATGGACTGAGGGTATATCAAAAACAGACAGAGTGGACACCATACTGAGCCCCTTCTGCCCCCACCTTCTCTGCAGCAGTACTGAGGAAGAAGACCAAGGGACTCCAACCAGGAAGTTGGCCCAGTGTTAAGCGAACCAACCTGTATATTAAGGACTGCCAATATCCAGTGTGTGAGGAAACTGCTTAGTCTAGGATGTTGCCCCCAGGCCTAATCGGGTTTTGAGAGTTAGACTGCATGCTTATATTTTATTTTGGTAGCACTCATGCTTTTTGCTTATCTTCTTATTATCACTTAAATCTATCTTTGTTTAGTTAATAAAATCTGTTTGTTTGTTCTTACCTGAACATTCAAGAGCTTCCCTTGGGATAACAAGCCCTTTGCGTGCCTTATCAATTTCTTTGTTAAATTGATGAATCTCATACGGCTTGTGCATCCAGCGATATAAACTGGACGCTTGCAAGACGGGCGTTCCTGGATTCGTATCTGGGACTGGAGTACTGGCTGTTGCACAATCCAAGCAGCTGTCATTGCCGAGGCTGTGCAAGTAACAGCGAGCAGGGATAAGTCTGGAGAGATGGAGTGACCTAGCAGATCACCTGGTCAGATAACATCAGGGAGCTCACCACTCAGATCACCTCAGAACAAGAGATCTTGTTCCATTCCATCTTGGAAACTCTCTTCCATTGATACCTTGGTTCTGATGCCTGGCCATGTGATGAATCACGGCTCAAGTTATACCCTTTACTTGACACAACTCAAAGAAAACCTGCGTGAGAATACTTATTACTCAATGAG
>NC_133770.1:270595291-270675323 GCF_003597395.2 Chelonoidis abingdonii
TTTCTTTGTTTTCTTCTTATTTATGTGGCTGTAGAACCTTTTACTATTGGTTTTGATTCCCTTTGCAAGGTCCAGTTCTACGTGGCTTTTAGCCTTCCTCACTTTATCCCTACATGTTCTGACCTCACTAAGGTAGCTTCCCTTGCTAATCCCGCCTTTCTTCCACTCCCTGTAAGCTTTCTGAATCTTGAGTATACAAATAAAGAAGCTATTTTACTTGGTATTTGGCACTATTATGACTGCTGCTAGAATAATGTGTCCAGTTCTGGTGTCCACAATTCCAAAAGGATGATGCTAAATTGGAGAGGGTTCAGAGAAGAATCATGAGAATGACTAAAGGATTAGAAAACTATATGGAGAACAAATACTTAATAATGATCTCTTCAATGTAGCTGAGAAAGGTCTAACACAATCCAAACCCTGGAAATTGAAGCTAGACAAATTCAGACAGGAAATAAGGTGTACATTTTTAATTTAATGAGAATAATTAACCATTGGAACAATTTGCCAAGGACCATAATAGATTCTCCATCACTGACAATTTTAAAATGAAGACTAGATTATTTTTTCTAAAAGATTCTCTCTAGGAATTATTTAGGAGAAGTTCTATGGCCTGTGTTTTTACAGGAGGTTAAACTAGATGATTGCTGTTATCCTCCTTTCTGGCCTTGGAATCTATGAATCCCTCTTCCACTCCATAAATTCTCTTGGACATAATCTCAGTTTTCTGCCTGCCCTCCACACACAAAGGAGTTCTTTTCCTTTTGCCATCCACATCCCCCTATATTCACCTAGTCCTCACAGTCATCCCTGTCTCTTGAAAACAAAGGGACTTCCATCTTCCTATAGGGCAATCTCTAGCTTTGCTCCTAATAAATGTTGCCAACTCTATGATTTTATTGTGAGTCACATGGTACTTGGTGTTTTTCCTAAAGTGTAAGCTTCTGGAATCAAATGATGTAAGAACTCAGCTTTCATTAAAAAAAAGTAAGTTTGTAGCCACCATAATTGCAGAGAAAAGCTTAAATACCTGATATGAGTGTATCCTAAACATTCAGAAACCAGGAGGTAAATAAGAAGACCCCAAAATGGTGTATTACTTTTTAAAATTTGTCATGTTTTTTGGCGGCCTGGCTCATGATTTCTGAATGTGTGATGTTAGCAATATCATGTATTAGGACTAGCACCCTACCAAATTCATGGTCCATTTTGGTAAATTTCACAGTCAGAAATTTAAAAATCTTAAATTGCATGTTTTCTGGTATTTAAATTTCACAGTGTTGTATCCAAAAGAGGGTCACGGGGAGGATTGCATGGCTATTGAATGGGGGTTGTGGTATTGCCACTCTTATTTCTGAACTGCTGCTGACATCAGCACTGCCTTCAGAGCTGGGTGGCTGGAGAGCACCAGTTACTGGTTGGGAGCCCAGTTCTGAAGGAAGTGCTGCCACGAGCAGCAGCACAGAAGTAAGGGTGGCTATGGTATTGCCATCTTTCTGAGCTGTTGTCTTCACAACTGGATGGCTGGCCAACAGCCATCACTCTCCCACAGTGCAGCTCTGAAGGCAGCACAGAAGTAAGGATGGCAATACTGGAACTCTTCTACAATAGCCAGATTTCATGGGAGAGACCAGATTTCACAGTCTGTGACACATTTTTCATGGCTGTGAATCTGGTAGGGCCCTAGTTATGAACAATGTAAGTGGTGGCCATCTTTGCCAAGAGCAACCAAAACTTCCTCCTGAACTCGCTGTAGAGAAATGGCAGCCATTTCAACTGAGGGCAGCTTGTAACATTAAGCCCAATGAAAATAATGCAAGATGACCATTTTGAAAAGACCATTGTAATTTAAGGCAGTCTGTGGCTGCAGTCCTATTTAAAACAGTGGGAGATGGTGCCATGGTGAAAAAGCATAGTTCTTTGTCAGGTTCTCTGAAGGATAAGTTTTTGTGCACCACTGTCTCCTAAAATAAATGTTCAGTTTTAAAGAATAATGGTAAAAGTGACCTTTAAGTCTAAGTATGTCCTTAAAAAACTTGTTCCTTAGACCACATCTACTCAAGGTTCACTTCTCTACTAATTTTTGTGTAGATACACAATGTTGTTTTCAAGATACATCAGGAGTAAAACCCTAGAAACTCTGACAGATTTCAGGCAGAGACCAGTTTTAAATCCTCTATTAATTATATATTACAAAAAATGAAAATAGAGAACATTCAAAGGATGTAAAAATTAACATTGTGAAATGTCACTCTGAAAGAACAACAATATGGAGAGAAACAGGTATTTTGCCCCATTTTAAACCTCCTTCAGAATGCAGTCTTAACAATGGTATCATGAGCTGCAGCTCCATAGTGTAATGCATGCAATATGAATACAAACAAATCCAAAATAAGAGGAAGAAACAAAGATTCCTCATTATAAATAAGATTGTATATGTCTTACTTTCTGTAGCTTGCATAGATTAATTCAGCTAGTTAGAGCTCTATGAGACAGCCGAATTGAAGCACATGTTGATTTCCTTTTTAAATGCTCTGTAACAGACTTGTTTGCAACTCCCCTGCCAACACAACACACTTGTCAAGATCCATGGATCCTGCACATGCCTATCACAATGTGGTGTACCTCATCCAGTATGTTATATGCCCCAACAACAACTATATGGGTGAAATCAGACATTCACTATATTGTTGAATGAACTCGCACAGAAAAATGATAAAAGACAAGAACACCATATCACCCATGAGTGAACACTTTTCACAGAAAAATCACTTCATATCTGACCTCTCAGTCCTGGTCCTCAAAGGAAACCTGCACAACACTTTCAAAAGACAACCTTGGGAGCTTAAATTCTTAACTTTTCTAGTCACTAAAAAACATGGTCTTAATGAAGACACTGGATGTGTGGCTTATTACAACAATCTGTAATCCACAGGCCACTTTGCCTTGAATGGTCTCTTACAATATGTATTAAAAACAATCTCTTTCACCTTGTATTTTGCTGAGTACCTTTCTCAGACCTGAAAATGAGCTCTGTGTAGTTCAAAGGCTTCTCTTTTATCAACAGAAGTTAGTCCAATATAAGCTATTACTCCACCCACGTTGTCTCTGCAACAGACTTCACAGAATCATGTCAAAACAGAAAGGAGAAAGTACAAACGAGTTTTCCTGAAGTTCTTCCCATCATCCAGTGTAGTGTTTGTAATATGGATAAACATGAATGTTTACTGAGGTACTTTTATATAATTGCCTACCATCAGGATAGAGGTAACATCTCTCACAAAAATTATAAAAGAATGGTAATTACCATGTAGGGCAGGGCATCAGAGAGGGAACAGATTGCTTTTTAAGGACACCCACATGCCAACAAATAGAAAATAAAATACTTCTTGATGAAAACACAAAGAAAGAAAAATTGTACATCATTTTTAGAGGGAAGAAAACGGGCAGAAATAGTCGTATAATATATGTTCATGTGCCTACTGGGTTGGAAATTATTATTTTGTATTATTTGCCCCATAATGGCACCTAGAAGACAACTGAAATCAGAGGCCAGCTGTGCTGGGCATTTTGTAATACACATAATATGAAAAATCCTGTCCCAAAGAGCTTACAATCTAAAAAGACAAAACAGATAGGAATAGATGAGAGAAAGGAAGCATTGATATCGCTGTTTTACAGATGAGAAACTGAAGCACAGAGAGAGAATTTGCCTTGCTGTAATAACTGCAGTAACACCTGTGTAACCTCTCAGTACAGCTATTGACACTGAAATTGCAGAGGTATCTTAAACAGCTGCTCCTCCCTTTAAAAAACCTCATCCAGAGATACAATTTAGAGCTAAACTAAAACTAAACCTGATACTTTATTTTAGAGCCTAGTATTATAAAAGCCCATAATATATTGACAGAATACAATAATTTTTTATGCTAGAACTAAATCAAGAGCCTTTTTTTTTTTTTTTTTTGCTTTTTAAGGTTAACTATCTACAGAAAGGTTACTCTGGCTCAATTTTTTCTACTAGCTCTTACTGGTTTTTAGTTTATATTGGAATTGTATAAATAGATGACTTTATTTATCACTTTTTATGAATGAGAATGGAGCCATACTAACTTCCCAGAGGCAATAGGCCAAATATAGACGTGATATATAAAGCAGTTTAAGTTATACTTCCTTACATTAATTTAGATGACCTTACATTAATTTAAACTCCCTTTTGTAGAAGGCTAAATGATACAGAGTAATACAAATTGTATACAGGTCTGTGTTATGTGATATTAAACACTTTCTTGAAGAGATGTTTGCTGAGAATTACTGATGCTTTATATTGTTTCAAAGTGGCAAAGTTTCAAGTACTGTATTAGCTTCTGGAAATGACCAGGAAACATCTCGGTATCCTCATCCTTGTAGGGGTTTATTACTGATGGATCTGATACAATTAAATGTGCAAAATTAGATTAAAAATTGAAGACTTTTTGCATTTCAAATACTTATTTCTAATTACCTGGAAACCTACACCAGGATTTCCAGGTTTAACTTCTTTATAAATGATTTTATATATTTAGTCTCAGAGAAATCTGTAGACTAAATGGCAGTGTTAAGTAGTCAGCATCAAAACATTTGACTCGTTGATGTCCCATCCTCCATGCTGGCACCTCCTTTACTCTCCTGAGCCAACTACTCCTACCATGGATAACAGTACAAAATGGAGAGGAACCTCCAAGACCTAAACCAAGTGTGTACGTTGAAAGGGGGCATGGAATGTGCAAAGCTTTGTCTCTGCTCCCAAGCATGCCAGTGTAACTGTGTTGGCAAACCAGGAGATGTATGCTGCTCCACAAATAGGGCTGGCACAGGGTAAATCAAGCCTGCAGCTGGAGATGGGTAACTAGGAAGCATATTGTAAATCTCTGGATCACTATCTGCTTCCTGGTCTGCTCCCAAGGCAGCACAGCTATGGCTGCCCATACACAAGACATTCCCATTTTTACAAACTTGCCCTTTATGGTGGCCTTTCCAAATGGTTGACTATAATTATCACAGTATTCCTTATTTAGTCCCTAAGTAGTATCTATATTACTCTATCCATGATAGTCCCTACACTTAATAGTATACATAATTACATATAATTGCAAAGGAAAAGCTGCAAAAAATCCAATGGCTACAATTGTATTTAACCAGATATTTTAAACTGATTTACTGGCACCTTTAAAAACTAAATGGAGTATCGAGTGAAATATTGCTCAACTATCAGCAAATACTGTTTAGGAAGTAAATTAGATTGGAATTAATTTTTTAATAAAATATTTACTTTATACAAATTGTCATATATCTTTGTAGCCATATTTATATGCAGCAAAAGTTTTAGCTCCATATTGGGCTTCCAATGACTCCAACAGATTGTCTTACTTACTGATGGAAAAACATTTTAGCTTTCCACAGATCATAAACATTCATTTGGGGAAAATGTATTAGTACCCAGTACTGGTTGCTAAGCAGGCTTGAGAAATGTTTGCTACATCCAGAACAGCTTTTCCCTGGACTAGCTGTAGAGTTCTCAGAAGTGCTTCCATGACTGGTTTGGAAGGAAGTGGCCAAGATTATGGACAGGGTGTACAGACACTAAAGGAGTTAATTGGAAAGTGAGAAAATGTTATGTGCAGTTGTGGATATGTTATTAAATATAAGCTGATCACATACAACTGCCATGAATGATGGAGTCCATATCATTTTACGCCAGGAGTGGTTGGGAACAGTCAAGCCAATTGCTGCTGTCCTCTGTCACTGGACTCTGTTACAGAAATTGCAACTTATTCAGCTTCCATTAAGTTAATGGGAAGACTTTTATTGGCTTCAACAGGAATTGACTCAATCTCTTGCAGAAAGCCTGTTTCCGCAGAAAAGGATTTGAAAAGGTGTTGGTGGTATGATGTTGCCCTCTATTTGATTTTATAAAAATATGCTAATGTAACTAGAATATGTTTCATACAAAAGGTCTCTTGTAAGGTATCATTACAAAGCTTATAATCTACCGAGTACTTGTGGCACCTTTTTCTCCTGCTGATGATAGCTCATCTCAATTGATTGGACTCTTCCAGTTGGTATGGGTACTTCCACCTTTTCATGTTCTCTGTATGTATAAATATCTTCTGTCTGTGTGTTCCACTCTATGCATCTGAAGAAGTGAGC
Organism: Chelonoidis abingdonii; assembly: GCF_003597395.2. NCBI lineage: Eukaryota > Metazoa > Chordata > Testudines > Testudinidae > Chelonoidis > Chelonoidis abingdonii. The sequence goes on from NC_133770.1 coordinate 270,601,481, forward strand.
TGTAGCTCACGAAAGCTTATGCTGAAATAAATTTGTTAGTTTCTAAGGTGCCACAAGTACTCCTGTTCTTTTTGTGGCACCTTAGAGACTAACAAATTTATTTGAGTATCAAAGGGGTAGCCGTGTTAGTCTGGATCTGTAAAAGCAGCAGAGAATCCTGTGGCACCTTATAGACTAACAGACGTTTTGGAGCGTGAGCTTTCGTGGGTGAATACCCACTTCGTCAGACGCAGGTAGTGGAAATTTCCAGGGGCAAGTATATATATGCTAGCTAGCGTTAACAATGAGTGACAAACCCAGGCCATCCAAAAAGAAACCAAAAAGCTACAACATCCATTCATAATGGGAAGGTGAATTTCTGTTCGCAAGAGTGAAAGATAAGTGCGTATGTCTTCCACATCACAGAAGTATGTCAATAAGTAAAAATGGAAATTTAGAAAGACACTACAAAAGAACACATAGCAAATTCAAGGACAGTTTCCCCTGGAATAGCGCGCTCCATACAAAGAACATTAATGAATTGAAGGCCGTTTTGAAAGCTCAACAGTCATTTTTTACTAAACCAGCAGTTAAAGGGAAGGCCTTTACTGAAGCATCATTTCGTGTTTGCCATCTGCTGACAAAATACAATAAATCATTTATGAATGGAGAAGTATTTAAAGAGGCAATGTCTGTGGCAGAAGACTTCTTATTTAAAGACTTTAAAAACAAAGAGGAAATAATGATGGCAATGCAGAGCATACTACTTGGTGCTTCCACAGTTGCAAGACAGATGAAATCTTTGTCCGAAGACATCTTTCAGTAAGAACAGGAGGATTTGAATGACTGCGAATGCTTTTCAGTGCAGTTCGATGAATCAGTCGACATGACCAACACAGCCCAGGTAATTGTATTTGTTTGAGTGGTTTTTAAGGGCACAACAACTAAAGAGGACTTTCTGACTATTTTGCTCCTTAAAGAGAGAGCAAGAGGTGAAGATGTCTACAACAAATCGTTGTCAGAATTGTAAACTCAGTTCGAGCAAGATTCCTCCAGTGCAGCTTGTTTAAATCCTTACTTGACAGAGTGCATGCTGCTTATGGTGAGCTGTTCCACCATACGGATATGAGGTGGTTAAGCAGGGGGAATGTCCTGCAAATATTTGTGGATCTCATGCCCGAAATCATCACTTTTCTAAAATCCATGAAGAAAGTGTGCAATGAGCTGTCAGGCAATGCATGGCTGCTAGACTTTGGGTTCCTAACTGTAACAACATCTAAATGGAATGAGCTGAACTGTGAACTGCAGGGAAAGGACAGAGTGATCAGTGCAGGGAATACATTCAAATTGAAACTGGGCCTGTGGTCCTCCCAGTTAAAGGATAAAATGGTGCAGCACTTCCCGAGTCTGGAGAAAAATACTAGAAAAAATTGAAGACAACGAAAAATGGTTCCATCCAGAAAAGTTCTGTGCACAGCTGACCAAGTTAGCAGAGGAATTCAACAGGCAACTTCAAGAATTAGATGTGATGGAGCCAATCATCATGTGTATGTCAAATCCATTCCTTCCAGCAGACATTGGTGGGATGGCTGCGACATTCCATCAGGTGTTTGATTTACAAAGTAGTGGAATTGATATGTAGATAATTACCATGCAAAGTGACATTGAGCTGAAAGCCTGATCAAGGGACAGCAATTTTTGGGGACTCAGAAACCAATAAAAGTACCCCCTTCTATTGTCCTGTGCTTCGAAAGTGAAAACTTACTTTGGTTCCACCTATCTCTATTAGACTGTGTTCTCACAAATGAAGATGATCAAGTCCAAGTATTGCACCCGCCTCACAGATGCTTATCTGCAGGACTGAATCTGACTAGCTATTTCAAATTATAACCTGAAGTTTAAGACACTGGCAGATAATGTGCAGTCACAGGTATACTGAGACTTGGTAAGTAGGGAAAATGTATAATTATGTATATTAAGCACTTGGTTTCAGCTTTATAAAACATAATCTGTTATTTTTAAATGTTCTTTGAAGTAGATCTTGGGTTGCACTTAAATTCAAAAAGTGATCTTGTGCTTAGAAAGGTTGGAGACCACTAATCTAAGACTGGTAGAAAAATACCATTTTTTTCTTGGAATTTTTTTAAAAAGGTTTTACTAAAATTTGCTACAAAAATGTTTTAAGTTTTTTGATGAAAAAATGAAAACAAACCCTCCCCCCCAAACTTCTACTTTTGAAAGATATTTTTGGTAAATAAAATCAGTTTTCAGTACAAAAAAAAATCAGTTTTGGTTTTCCAGTCTTTCGTCAAAAGACTGATAAATGTGGACCAAAATGAAAGAGTTCCATAAAAAGCCATTTTTACATTGGGGGAAAATATTTTGATGAAAAAAATCTCAACCAACTCCCTTTGGTTACTGCCACAACCATTAATTCTGGGCTGGACAGTGTCCATTAGGCTCAGTGGAACTGGAAGAATGATGTAGAACCACACTGCCTTAGAGGAACATTTTACCTCCTTCTATTCCCCTGCTAGTTCACCCCTATGGCTCACAGTATTTTGGTGCTGAGGTTGAGGGGCAGCTCCATCTGTTTCCCCTCCTCTTTGGGGCACCACCATCCCTTCTCTCTATCCCAGGGAGGAGGAAGAGTGCAATACCTGCACTTCTCTGAGCACAGACTGAAATCCTGCCTGTTCCTTTTCATAGGTTGCAAAATTACATTGGAGGAGGTTCCTTGTGCCCTCCCCACCTGGTTGATCCCCAATACCCATTAAAAAGAGAAGGGAGGGAGCAGCAGTGGACATGATGAGAAAGGTTGAGGATTGGATTGGTGTAGAAATTCCAACAGGATTATGTTGTATACCTAGGTAAGGACCAGGAAGAATCTGGTCTATGTGATTGTCTGATATCAGAATATTTGCTTCCACTGTGTATGGATTCATAATTATTTGGATTGGTCTTAAAATGTCCGTTACTGTTACCAAAGATTCCCATTATATAAAAACCCAAGTTTAGCTCATTAAGCTTTTTAAAAATCTATCCCCCTGTTTAATAAACCTTTTTATGTGGCGTATTTACTTTTCATGTTTTTATTAAATAGAAGAGTACCATCAGAATTAATAGGATTCTTGCAACACTGATTTCAATGTCACTTTGGATAGTAAGAATACTATATGGAGCAATATTGCATAATATTTTTCAGGAAGAGAGCAACTTAATGGCTGCTGCTATGTTTTATTTGTTATGGACAACATTCTCTGTGCAGTTTTTAAAGTTATGAAATAAAACTAATAGTAAAATTATGTAAAATGATGCTACATTCCATTGAAATGAACAGGATCACCAATGAGGTCAATGATGACACTTTGCCAAATAGCAGTGTTATGCTGATGTATCATGTAAATATGCCATACCATAGCACAGAAAGATAATACATGATAAGACTAATGTCTTTGCTGGTGTGATTTAGTTGATCATAGTCTCTTTCTGCAAGCAATTACACAGAAGCCTTAAAGGGACATTATCAGATTAAATTTAGTCCAAAATGTAGGGATTGTAATAAGCATTTACAAAACCTATGACCAATAGACTTTTTAGAAAATTAATTTAATAAGCATTCCCCCAAAGTGCTTGAATCCCACATATAATTCTAATGTATGGGAAACTGAATGAGAAACTGACTAGAAATTGACTGAAGAATGAAAAAAAAAAAAATCGAAGCTGGTAGGACGCTACCTGCAGGATCCAGGAAGGCAGAAGTGCATTCGAGGATGAGGAAAGAACTCAGAACCCTAGTTAGAGCCCTCATTGAGACTTCAAAGGGGGATCTGATTATGCCCTTCCCCAGTAGGACTGCATCTATACACCCCACCACAAATAAATAACTTGTCTATAACTAGGACTGTAGCAAATGGCAGAAAACCAGTGACTCATGTATGCACTCTACATACTTGATAGCTATACAAAATACTGATATATATTGGATGGAACACAGTGCTTAAAGCCATCTCAACATGAGAACTATGAACTTTCTGTCTTTGGCACTAACATAGATAAATGAGATGGCTACATTTAAATTAACCTTAAACCTGATCCCTCAGACTGTCATATCACAATCATTTGTCTTTATTATTAATTATATTATATGATTATTAATTTATTTATTTTATTTGCAAGGGGCAATGCAAGTGATTTAGAAATGAAAAGTTTTAAAATGTTCAATACATTCCCCAGTCCTGCTGTCACAGATTCTCTTAACTCTATGTACTTCTCTTTATGAGAAGAATCACAGGTCCAGTGATTTGATTATAACATCACCACAGTTTATTACAGTTGCACTTATCCAGTCAGGGAGCAGGACATATGTGCCCTGTGATTAAGACCACTGACAGGGATGGGTAATGTGTTATGTTCCTTTACATTAAAAATTACCCCAAACCTGCAAATTTTGTATATAATCACTCTATGAAGCCACATATTTCTGTTTTCTTCATCTTCTCTCCCAAACTCCTTTTCTCATGTTACATTTTTTGCACCTTCTCTTAATTTAGATTGTTAGCTTTTAGAGGAAGCGACCAGTGTGTTTGTATAGAACCCAGCATAATGAGATCTGATTCTGACTGGAGCCTCTGCATACTGCTGTAATACAAACAATCACACAAGGACAGGACTTCTAATCAGAAAGCAACAGTAGTGAATGGCAGATACAAGCAGTGAAAAAAGTTCAAGAGCAACTCCTAGTCTGATCTATGTCAGCATGAATCATTTGGCAAATAACATCAAGTACTGAATAAATTCAGGAAAACTGCAATATATTCATGGACTGTTAATTGACAGAGATAGAGGTGAAACTTGAATATTCAATAGGAATTATTCCAACAGCTTTAGTTTTAATGATTTTTTAAAAATACTATTTTGGACCTGTTCCCCATTTGTGACTCAAAAGCTCAGTGCAGTTGACTGGAATAATAATAAAAAAAATGTTGTTTGCTTTCCCTTATGATCCTGGCTTGTTGGAGCTGTCCCCGTTGTAAATTAGGGCATTATGAGTGCTGCTATAATTTGTGCCAGCTGTCAATGGATCACAGAGCCTATTCTAGCAGCTAGAGATGACTAGGGAGTGAAGGCCAAAGGGTTAGCAGAGGAACCACTATGGCAGCTCTGCACAGCCTGAGAATTCCTCTATGCAAGGAAATCATCAAGTGGCCAGCTAAAGTAGCTTTAGGGCCATTTTGTTCCACCAAAGCAGCCTCAATGCAGGGCAGGATCTGGCCCTATATTGCAATTTCTCGATAGACACAGTCAGAAATTTCTTGCAGCACAGCTTGTAATGATGATAATAGTTCTGTATTTGGGTTCAGCAGAGATCTGTGTTTCTGGCCAGCTACTCCAACTCTAATCTGTCTAAGCGCTTGTAGGTGGAGTTAGCCATCCATGATATTACATTGTTTTGGCATTCAAATCCTTATGGAAGTCTCAGTGGCTAAATCTTACTGTTAAATTCATCAATTAATGCAAGTCCTTAGCCAAGACTGGCATTACATCATTCTGAATGCTTATATTTACACTACTTCTTCCCATAATGCAGCCTTTCCCAATAAGTACAGTGATTGCTGAAGATCATTTTATTTTTATATATAGGGAAGTTTTCATTTCTTTTACTGCATGTACGTGTTTAATTTCTATTGTAAAAATGAGATCCAAGGTAAAATTTTCAAAACCATCTACGTGATTTAAAGACCCTTTTCAAAAATGACATAGGAGCCTCTGAAAGCCGCTATCAGAGCAATACCTTTTAGATTTTTCCCTACTCATCACGCAATAGTTCTATGTCATCTGGGGTTGTATTTTGACATAGTGTCAAACAGGAATAGTCCCAAGATTCTTAACACGTTGCTCTGTATTCTTCCAAAGCTACATGTCCTTTAGAATAGATAGAACTGAGTGAATTAATTAATAAATTTTAATGCTAGAAGCAGGGCCAGCTCTAGGGGTTTTGCCGCCCCAAGCAGAAAAAAAAAAAAAAGCCGGGATCGCGATCTGTGGCAATTCAGTGGGAGATCTGTCTCTCTGAGCGGGAGTGAGGGACCCTCCGTCAAATATCTTAAAGTGCCACCCCCCTCCGGAGTTGCTGCCCCAAGCACCTGCTTGATAAACTGGTGCCTGGAGCCGGCCCTGGCTAGAAGGAGTCACCTACTCTTATATCCTGTATTACACAGGCCATACACTTTCACCCAGTAATTCCTGCTATTTAGGGAATTATTCTTCCTTATTACATGAGGAAATGCTATTGAGACCAGTCACTAGAGCACATCTTTTAAAGGGATATCCAATCTTGATTTAACATCTCCAAGTGATGGTGGATTTGTCACATCATTTGGTAATCTACTCCAATGGTTAATTACTCTCACTGTTAAAAACATTGTATCTTCACTCATTGATTGCATCTGTGTTGTTTCTGGATTCGAAATATGTATCTTTCACTGCTACAAAACATGGTCTACATACTTTAACTGAAAAAATAATTTCTGGCACTGTTCTCCTGTTAAATTAGCACTGCAAAAGCTTTAAAAGATCATCTGTAAGAACTCTAGAGTAAGAGGAAAAGGTACGTAAAGGAGTTTTATCAATCATAAATCTATTTGTAATTTAGAGCATAACTTTAACTGGGATATATAGTTGGAAAAATCAAGCATATATAGTAAGAAAGAATTATTTGTTAACAGCCCTTTGATTTTTTTTCACCTTTTTGCTTCTGTAAACTATCCAAAGGATTCTTTGTAGTTTGGTGAGATTTATTAACCTTTGTTTGACATTGTGCATATCCTGAAATTCAAATCGCAATATCTCCTCCTCACCATTGACATAAATCAAATTCATACAAACGTGTTTATTGGTTGTGCAATAAAAGTCAGCCTTCTTTTCAAGAATGGAAAAAGAAGTCTGGAATGGAAGAAGAAAAAGTCTGAAAGAAGAAGTTTGGACTGGAAGAAATAGTCTCAGCTGGACTTTTTGGTTTCAAATACTGTAGGTTTGAGAATCTCTTGACTCAAGTTCAATTTTAAATATTTCCAGTGCTAGCCATAATAGTTGGTCCAGTTTGACTTACAAAGTCTTTGCTTTTTCTATTAAATGAGAAGGCTGGAGATAATTTAGGGATAGGCAACAGAGCTATGAACTGTGGTGAGAGAAACTGTGTAGATTAGAGGTATGACAATTCTCTTACTTGAACTCTTAAGCTAATGGCATTTTGCAGAGAAAACAAGCTGCAGCTCTGAAGATGAGGAAAGAGGGAAAATATTTGATGTTAGTGCCATTTTAGAGATTGGCCAATATGAGTTGCTAGAAGAATAGATTAATGTTTTCTTGCATTAGAAGCAGCTCATCCCATTACAGCTTCAGTCATTTAGATTCATGAAGGAACAAATTGTCATTGTAGATTTAAAGGAGGTCCATGTAATTGTCTGATCAGTCTTGTTCTGGATAAGGCATGATGAAGAACAAATCCATGCAGTCATCCCTGGAAGAGGAGTACCACAGCTAAAGTAAGTGAGGAAAGTATCCACGGGTAATGAGGATTTGGTGCAACACACTCATTGCAGAGAAAAGGCATTTCATTGAGTCTGGGAAGAACTATAATAATTACGAACTTTTGACTGGTAGCGTTAGGTGTTTGAAACACTTCCCTATGGTATGTGCATTTCCTTGAGGTTTTCATTCCTAAATTCTGTCAAAGAGGGTATAACTGATTACAACATAATCTACCTAGCTGGAACTCAACAGGCTTTTTCTGTAATATTTCATCTACTGCCTTCTTCATTCTATTCAGCAAAAAGGTAGCCAAAAATTTGCCTGAGATTGATAGTAGTACAATACCTTTCCCATCCATACACTGAGCAAGATCACTTTTTTTTTTTTTGAAATACCATGATGCTTCCATCTTTTCAGTCTAGTGGTACTTGTTCTCTCACCAGACTTTGTCAAAATTTTGTTAGCTGCTCAATCAGAATCTCTTCTCCTGCCTTTATTACCTCTGTTTTAATTCTGTCAACTTCAGGAACTTTTCTCCCTTTGAAGCCTTTGATGGATGTTTAATTTCATTGGGTATTATTGGCCCCTCTTCAATTTCTATTTTATCATTGACATTTTTTCTTGAGCCTGTGAATGACTGTTGGCTCTGGACAGTTTAATAAGGAATGGAACTATTGTTTGAATCATCTGGCTTGTTCTTCATGCATTTTCAACATTTGTCCAGGAGAGTCCCTGAGGAGCATCACTTGTGGTGGTCTGGTTCTTCCTGAGAGGTCTTTCACTATTCTACAAGCTGCTTGAAGTCTCCCTTCTGCTGTTCTTCTGCTTCACCAACCTTTTCCTGAACCTAGGTATTTCTGTCTTGCCTCCATCTCTTACTTCTTTGTAACTGAGACTTGAATCAGGATGAAAAGTCAAAATCTTGGAGTTTTTTGCAAAAATTAAATATTCCAACACATTTTGTTTCAACCTTAGCAAAACATTTTGTTTCAATGTTATTGTTAAAATATATATTTTATTATAATTTATAACATAAAATAGCATACAAGTTCAAGTTATAAAGCAGAAACAAAATATTTTGATCTTATCAAAATAGCATACTTTCCCATAGAAAATTTTGATGAAATGTTTTGGTTTCATTGAATACACATTTCCAAGCTCTGTTCCATCAGAAAATTCTTGACCAGCTCTATTTTGCAACTTAATCACATTGTCTTGAGAAACTTTGCAACTTGGTTAAGTGTATTAAGTCCAAGAATAATTAATTTTTATTAGGAACATGACTTGTTTTCATAATATGCAAAACCAAAAAGGTGTGCATGTTAATTTCTTAAATGTCACATTGCATTGTGCTAGGTTACATCAACATACACAGTATAATTTTGTACTGTGTCACATTATGCTGTTGTGTGTCAAAGTTAATTATGATTCTAGATTGTCAAATAACACGCTGAACTGGAATTATTTAATCAAAGATTATCAATTAGAGATAAGCACAGCTTTATACAGAATACAGGAAGAATAGATACAATGGTGATAAAGAGCTGGCTATGTGTCTCTTCTTCACTGTATCTGGAGGGATACGGCAGATTCATTCCCCAATTAAGTTCCCATACCAGTGTCATTAAATAGAGTTCTCAAATATTTGGATGTTATTTCTGTACATTCCCAGTTTACATGTGAAGGCATAATTATTTACAGCTGAGAGTACTAACAAGATAATATATTTCAGTGGATCTTTATTCCCCCATAATTATTCTTTCCTATCTGCTGTAACAATTATCCCTTATCAGGTTCCCAGGTTTAGATGTGCTTTAGAATTCAAAATACTCTTTGCTAATATCCTGAAGATTCTAAAGAATAGATAATATGAAATCAAATATACTGAAAATAAAGGATTGAAATATTTACTAACAAATAATAATAATGTTTGCTTACTATCTGTCTACTTTTAATAGGACGGTGTAGAGAAGATGTACAGTATATATGGTAGGGTGTTTTCTTTGTAGCTGCTAGTGTTAAAATAACCAATATAATCAATACTACGTATATATGGAGCAAAGAATAAGCCAATACCTGATTTAAAGTATTGATTATTTTTTCGTCCGGGGGGCAGGCTGGTCTTACACAGTATCTGTTGTCTAGGCTGGACTTTGTTTATGAAAAATGCCATCATCATGAGTTCTAAGAATTAATGAGATTCCACAGAGAAACATTGTAGTTTTTGGATCCACCAAACTTTTGCTCTATCTAGTTTGTGACTTGATCTTCACTTGAGAGGCAAACCATCCTCTAGCTATTCCGGGGTATTTAGGCCATACCCTAGAAGAACTGCTGCTTCAAAATAAATCCTGGAAAAACATGGCTGGGAGATAGAAACACTTCAGACAGCTTCCCACATCCATATTATCCAGTGCCAAGGGTCACAGCGCACAAATCATTAAGACAGTCTGCAGTCTTGGCACTCCCCTGAATTCCGCACTTGAGAATATTGTGAGGTGCTCAGCTACAACAGTGTTGGATGCTATGTAAGAACTTAGTCAAAGGTTGTTCAGATTTATATTGTCTTACATTATTGTGCCACATTTTTAAAGATGTACAAGGACTAAAAATGTGGAAAATTACAGTACTTACATTTAAAACAAAACAAAAATCAGTGCAGCTAACTCTCATAAGTACAATACAAGGAAATTTATACATGGAATTAGCATATCTGTAGACAATAGCTAAAAAAGCTTTACAGTCTTAATTATGTACCAAGTATACAGTACAAGTATTCAAAACATGGTTGATTCTTCATTCGGATATACATTGATGCAAAAGTGGTAACTCCAGTTACACAATCATAGAACTGGAATAATGCTATGGTGACTCAAGCCTTGTAGGTATTCCTTGGCCAAAACCATAGACTTGAAAAGATGCTTACTGACAACCTTTACTGATCTTAAGAATGAATTCACCGCCACTCCATGGAATTTTAGATAAAAACCACTTACAAGAACTTTTAAAAAGTAATACATTTAGTTTGGTCTTGCAGCAAACATGTATTTTATGCACTTCATGAACAATATTTGTTCTTTTTAAAATTATAAACTCATATATAGGAAACTAAGGAGTTCTTGGTCTTATCTACCCAACGTACTGATAGGGGCCCCTTTATCAGAGTTCTGGGCACCTTACATTTCTGGTGATGGTGATTTAGGTAAAGGGACAAAGGAGGGGAGAGGGACTGTAGAAGGAAGAGAGGTAAGGGATATACAACAGGGAAGGAAGGTGGGAAGGAAGCATGAAAGGCAGGTGGAATGATGTCAAAGCAAAGAGCTTGTGAGAGTGGGAGGGTGCTGGAACAAGCAGACAGCACTGGAGAAAACACATTCAGAGTAAAGAAAACCATAGAAAGCAGTGTGATGGCAGCATCAGTAGCCAATGTTATGCTGAGGCTACGCCTATGTCTGCTCTTACCAGTTTGAGTTTCACTGACATGGACTTTCAATGGGACTTAAGGCCACAATTAGGTGTCTTAATAGCGGGAGAGTCAATGCTAAGCAGTGAACTATGTAGAGGATTAAGGAAAAAGGCGGTATGATACAACATTGCATTATCTGAAGGAACCTTTATTCTATTCACTCTGTACAGGAGCTTTTATTCCATTGAATATTTATGCAAGAGGAAAGTGGTGATCTGCCTTATTCAATGCACAATATTGCACAATTTTAATGACTGCCTTGCTGAATAAGGTGCATGCTCAATGAGAGCTGTGACTCCCAAGTGGCTCTTGTGCATCTTTGGCACTGGTGAGGGACAGAACTTTCTAGCGCTGTCTAGTAAATTATTTCACAGTCTGGCATTTTGTTGGTTCTATCATTTAAATATTACATAGTTAAATAACTAATAAAATTAAATAGTGCCTTTAAAACTTTAGCATCATTTGGATTGTGAAGAACCTCTGACCACTCATCTAGACCATATCAATGAATGTAGTTATTCTGAATCAATCCACAAAAAGTGGACGTTCAAGTTCAGCCTTCAGTATTTGATGATAACAATTCCACAGTTTTGTTTGACAGTTTGTTTCATTATCCATGAACTGCAATGACATAAGTATGTGGTGCATTCAGACAACGTTAAGGTTGTGACACACATTGGCAAAAACCAGGTTCTTTAGAGTTAAGGCAGTCATTCTGTATCACCATAACTCATTTCACTGTATGTTCATTTGTTTTTCAAAGCTTCAGCTGAAATAGTGCAGGTGGCAAACTAAAATTTCTTGACTATGTGAAAATTGCAGTTGGGAAAATACTGAAAATAAAATGTTTGGGAACAAACACCACCTATAGATGTGATGGTATTCATGACACTGCAAGGAATTGTCACTGAAACAGAAGGTTACTTATCTGTAACTGGAGATTCTTTGAGATAAGTGGTCCCTATTTGGATTCCAAATGTGGGCTTACATGTGTGATGTGCACCGGAGCTGGAACAATTTTGTAGCAGTGTTCACTGACCTGCACATTGTCCATCATCCTCGTGTCCACAGCTGAACCTATGAGAGGACATGTGGGTCAGCGCTGCTGCAGTATCCATTTTACTACTCTGTGCACTTGGAGGTAGGGGCACAGGAGGCTGGTGTGTGTCAGACCATCTGCACCAGTTGCAGGATAGCCTCATGGAAGTGAAAAACATCGTGGGAGGTAGAGTTGTTACAGTTGGAGAATGTCCAGGAGCTGGTGGTGCATGTTCTGGACCTCCTCCATTGGGAGCCTGAGATCCGCTGCCATGCACTGAAGCAGCTCATGGTACTGCTTATGGGCATCAGGAGGGGAGAGGAAGGGTGGAATCAGCCCCTCATCCAGTTACTATGAGGTCCCTGTGGGGACTGGTAGAGCTAGTGGGACCGATTGCACTACCTCTTTCTCCCCTTTTTTGTAGACTGAAGAGGGTGAGGTTTGGCCAGGGAATGGTTGACATGATGCTACCAATGGTGTGTCCTGGTACAGGTCCAAGGTAGGCCAGTAGCACCAAGTGTAAGGGTCTTGGGCAGTGGTGGACTGCTACAGGCGGTGCTGGATAGGGATCTGCTCTTATGCCCATGGCCATGCTTCTTATGTTCAAGGTGGGGCTTGTCAGTCTGAAGTGGTGCCAACAGATCCGGTGCCCAGGAGGAAGATGGAGGGGTCCTCACTGGTGGTGATAGATGCCATTCTGGAGGCCCTGGAGGTCCCTTATCTGACTGTACATTTGGGTGCATAGCCTTTTCTATTAGGAACTTACAGAGAAGAAGTTTCTTGGCTTCCTAGGGGCAGGGCCAGGAATGAATGGTAAATGCTTTAGCAGACAATGACATGGGCTTCATTGAGGCAGTACAGGTGTCACTGGTGCTTGTCGGTCACAGAGAAGAAACCTGGGCATGAAGCACCATTTTTGAAGCTGATCTGGTGGGGTATAGTTCCTCCCCAAAGCGGGAAGTCTGAAAGCAAACCTAACTACCTACTATACTAATACACTACAAAAACACGAAAAATACTACATACAACTATATACAAGAAGGAAGAACGGACAAGGGTGGCGAAGAGTGCAGAGGAACTGGGGTTTCAACTCTGGCCATGAAGTGGTAAGAGGGAACTGGAGTGGCATCAACCCGTATGGCCTCTTATAGCCTCAGCTGCAAACATGAGGATGATGCACAACACATGTGCGGGTCAGTAGACAGTGCTGTAAAGTTGTTCCAGCTCTGGTGCATGGCATGCATGTGCATCCACATTGGAATTCATATAGGGACCATCACTTTGAAGAAGAATTAAAGTTCTCCTGAATGTTCAGGTTAGAATGCATGTGAAGGCTCACATGGTCATCTTCTAATATCTGACTTTCCCTCTTTATATAAAATTTCAAGTATACAAATCTGATAGTGAAAATAATACCATATGACTCAGACGACCAGTCACACAGCACAAATAAACACATAGCTGAACTCTTAAACAAATAGCTTGCAAGCAACCTACAGTCTAAAATGTTCACAGGAAGTCTCTGCACACCCTATGCATTGTAGAAGAACATGTGTGAGAATAGCTCAGAAAGCTTAGACTTTTTTATGGTGTGGGTCAAGTGGTTGAGTGTCTCAGTTCTGTCAGTTGGAGATTGCATAAATCAGACTATTTGCAATAATCTTTAGAGCCACTTTATAAAAATAAAAAGTAGATGTAATAAACCTTTAATAATATGAATTTTTAAATGATATAAATGTGAAAATTATTTCTCCAACACCGTTTATAATGGCAGAATGCTGTAAACTCCATTTCAGTCGAATAATCTTTGTGTGTTATAGATGAGTAACCTCTACTGAAGCCAATGTTTGTAATATTTTTATCTGACTAGCTGGATGACTAGGGTGGCAGAAGTGTAGTCACCAGATATAATTTTACGTGACATTTGTGGTTTGTTTTAACATCACCCTTGTGGAGACCAGCTCCCAGTCTGCCAGGCAGATTTTTCTTAAATTAAATTGAAGTGACTTACTTTCTCGTAGATGGCTGCAGGTTGCATTTTCACATCCTAATACTTAAGGAGTGAGAATAAAAGCACTTCCAGAACAAGGTGGGGGATTAATTGCAATAGCAAATCTCTTGCCAGGCCTTCATTTTCACATGGACCATTCTTAGTAGCTGAAGGGGCTTATGCAAGACTCAGGATTTAACTACTACATCTGTCTGACAGAAATCCCCAGCATGAGTGAAACTTCAAAATCTTTTTAACATTTAGTAGTATGGTCACTCTGTTCTTCCACTATATTTCATCAGCTGGAGGCCGAATAGCCATCAGTTCAACATGTGATAGCTAGTGAACAAAATCTCTATGACTTGTCTAATCTAAATAGAGTAAGGTAGGGATTAGATAGGATGAATGTCAATTCATTTATGATCAAATATATAGCGTGTATTTCTTGCCCCTTTGGCTCATTGCATAATGTACTCCTTTATGATGAGTCGAGCATTAATCCAAAACCTACCAAACTCAAAGGGCAATGTTTTCATTGGAGCACATCTTCAGCTAGCGTAAATTGTCATAGCTCCATTGACTTCTGAAGCCATAACAATTTACACCAACTGAAAATCTGACCCATTGACTCTACAGTCAATAGTGCACAGCTGTAATTCACAGAGGTTCCACTTAGGCAATATTAATTGTGGGATCAGTGCTTAAGTACTCATTGATTTGAAATACTACATTTGTTAGCTCAGTTTTTTGTAGACCCTAAAGAGTGTGGACATTTCCCCACCCCTTGTCTCTTCACATCAAAGCAATCCTGAAAGGACAGATTATGTACAAGGTCAAAATAATTAGGTTGGCTCATAAATGAGGTGTCCTGATCTGTATGTGCTGCAGTACAATTCATTTCTTTGCATCACTTCCTTTAGCAGTATATTAAAGTGATGGATTAGGTCTTCTTTATGCCATGAAGTACCAAATATTAAAAAAAATCTTTCTTTGTAAATAATCAATGCTTAGACCATATTTACTTGCCTTAAGTCATGTTAGCTATTATGGTTTATCTTGTTCTTTGATTGCTACTAAGGATAAGTAATGGAGAAAAGATGAAGTACGGATTGACCTGACCAAAGCTTTGAACATTTTAGGAAACTGAAGCAAGAACTCATTTCAAATGTCAGCTTTCAACTTGGAGATTTAAATATTAGTAGTTAATATTTTTAAATAAACAAGGTGGGTGACGTAATATTTATTGGATCAACTTCTGCTGGTGAGAAAGACAAGCTTTTGAGCTTACATAGAGGTCTCCTGCAGGTCTGGGAAACTAACTCTGTAATATCCTTGGACTAGCATGACTACAATACTGCATATAATTTTTAAATAACATTTGAGCTATCTCTGCACATCCTTGCTTTATTCAGAATCACAATCATAAGCGCCTAAGCATCCCAAAAAAACTTCTCTTGAAGTATTTTTGTCCTGGTTGACAGCAGGAAGTATTGGAAATCTCATTAGATTATACAATTCTCTGCCTAATTCCCAGATCAAGTTGGTTAGGATAAATTCAGAGAAGTCCCTCTCTCAGCTGGAAATTTGGATAAACTTTTGGATCCTGATTCTCCATTGCTGGGTACATTGTGCAGTCTTTGTATCTCTATATCTGTGCAAAGAGTGTAAAATGCTGCCAAATCAGCAACATTTACACCTCTGCAGTGTTTTCCTCCTACTTCATCAAGGTTTAAATGTCTATTCAAGATGTAGGGCAGCAGGCAATGAGGCCTCTGGAGTTTTGATGAAACTATAGGAAAGAAAAACAATTTAGACAATTAGAAAATGAGAAAGATCTTATTTAAATGACTACTTATAATGAGCAGAGAATAGATTACTAGGGAAATGTGAACATATACAAACCAGATGTCCTGAATTATATGTCCCTGGGATATTTCAGAGGAGTAAGCAAATGTATTCGTCACTTTTTTGTTTTGAAGAACTGGAAAAATGGAGAGGTGATGATAATGGAGAGAAGCAAGCATGATGCGGCAGTGATCTGAGAAAAATACAAAAAACAGGGCTCAAATATGTCTGTAGGTCACTGGCCACAGTGCCCCAGTGGAGCTGTGGGAAGGAATTCTACCTTAAGTAGGTATAATTCTCTCTGAAAGCACTCAGTGTGCAAGAGACTACTTCCACTGTCCCACCCATTCAGGAGTGGAAGTACATTTGCCCCCTACCCCTGCCCCCTGTACAGTGCTGCAGGTTGGTATGCAGTGTGAGAGATGCTACGTCTGTCTCCTCTCTGCCCCCTTCGGATTGTTTTTCAGCTTGAGGTACTAAGAGAGAGGACTCCCTGTGCTAGGGGGACCCACAGACTGCAACAGTGGCTACCTGCTGAACGGGAGTTCTAGGGGGACAAGTATTACCAAGCACATGCACAGCCCCAAAGCAGGCAGATACATTCTAGCCTCTACAAAATAATGGAACCATGTGCAACTGTGATGAAACAGAGAAACTGCCTGCAAGCAGTGCAGTGGTTAAAAAGAGCCTCAAAATAAAGAATTACAAAATTAGTAGATTAAGAGAAAGTGATAGATGCAATATACTTGGACTGCAATACAGCATTTGTTACAATGTCTCATATAATGTTACTCAGAATTAATTCTGGCTGGGTTGGATATACGTGCTGTAATGTGGAGTAAAAACTGATTGAATGATCATACAAAAGGTATTGAATTATCAAGCGTGGGGCAGTAAGTAGTGGGTTACTGCATGGATCCATGTTTGCTCCCTGCAATGACATCTTTATTAATGATAGAGGAGAGGAAATGAAAATATGCAGATTGTACTAAATTGGGAAGAGTTCTGAATAGCAGTGGGAACAGAGAAACATTAAGAAATGAAATGCTGACATTAGAAACAGGGGCACAAGTGTGATTACCTTTAGAAAAATGCAAGCCAAGATGTTTGGGAAGAAATAATCCAAGCCACAGATATTCCAAGAAGCCTGGAAACTGGTAACGTCATAAACAGACTTAAGAATGATAATGGACAGCAACAAATAGGAGATCAGTGTAACATTGGGCTGCACAGACAAATTGGTGCAGGAACTAGAGTTACTGGGGGTGCTGTCACACACCCTGGCTTGAAGTGGTTTCCATCATATACAGGATTTACAATTTGGATCAATGGCTTTCAGAAACCCCACTACACAATTTTTTTCAACATTGCTGTAACAATCTGTAAAGAGACAGGAAGATAATAGTCGTTTTCTTCTGCTTTGATGAAATCACACCTAGAATGTTGTGTGTGGCCCTGGGTACCTCATTAATGGTTAGATAGTGACCAATTGAAGGGAGTTCAATGAAAAAACTACAAAAATGGTGATGTAATAAGAGGGATTGGTTGACAAGAAAGATCAAGAGTTAAATACATATTGTTTGAACAAACCACTAATGGGGAACATGATAGTCTACAAATATCTGAAGGGTATAGTCAGTCAGGAGACAGGGGAATTTGGCGTAATAAAAGAGGGCATAAAAAGAAGTAGAGCAATGAAATTATGAAATGGAAAAGTTACGTAGAACAAACAGGAAGAATTGCCTGATAGGAAGATCTATTATCCTGGGAAATAATCTTACAAGGGGAGTGATAAAAACTATAAATCTGGGCAAATTTAAATGAAATTGGAAAAAAAATTTCTAACACGCCCACCCCCAGAAAATAGTCTCATAGAGGTGAATTGAATATCCTAATAAGTACATGACCCATGTTTAGATTCTGATCTAAATTACACAGCTGTCCTGTTAAAATCACCAAAAGTTACACAAGTCTGAAAACATTAGATCAGAATCAGTTTCTATGAGGTTATGGTTTGAACTGAAGTGAACTTCTAATGATTAGAATCTAATCATTTTGAAAGTTGTTCTCATGACAAGATAAAGTAAAAAAGTCTTCATCCTACCATAGCATAAACATTTAAAAACTAAAAAGAACTGCTTCTCTGCATATGGAGTACCCCTAGCTTTGCTCTGCAGTAAATATTTAGATTGAATTCTTGCATAGGGTAAGTGGAAATAAAGTTTCTAATCTATAAATACATTAGAATATTGGTGTCCTGAGTTGTGCTTATGAAGTAACTTCTTTCCATTTATTGAAAGTGCAGATTTAATTAAATGGAGTTTCCTCCTATTTTTTTTTCAGTGGACACAGTGATGCCATATACACATATGAATACCATGAATCATAAAGATGCACTTTGCCAAGGAAAAACATGTTGGATATATCTTAATATTTAAACATTTCTGTTGGGTGGCGTATGGGACATTAGATCAGGCCAACTGCCACTGTCCAAGTAACCACATGACAATCACACTATCATTCACACTAAACTATACCCTTGGTCTCCATCAGCACACAGGCCAAGGGCTGAAAGGGTTGAAGACTGAATGAGTGGTTGGCATTAAGGGCAGAATTTGCCAACACCTGCTACACCACAGCTTGCTAGAATTTTCCCTGATATATAGAATGGCAGATATCTGGGGTAACCATTCACAAATGCTCCCTACTTATAATATCACTAGTACTTTTTATTCATAGATATGAAAGTGCTTTACAAAGCAAAGTATGTAGTCTTGCTATCCTCGTTTTACAGATGGGGAAATTGAGTTGTCCAACTTCACACAGTGGTCAAATAGCAAAACCAGGAATAGCACTAGGTCTCCTGGGCCAGATCTTCACTGGGTGTAAATTGTCATGGCTCTACTAAAGTTAATGGAGCAGTGATAATTTATACCAGCTGAGGATCTGCCTCCCTTTCTCCCAGACCACTGACCTTATCCACTAGATCATGCTGCCTCACTGGCTTCTTTGTACATCCCTTAGCTCCTGGAAGCAGTCTCTAGGGCAGCACAGACAAACTCACATTGTTGATGCCTGCACAGTATTTGTTCTATGAATATAGAACCTTAGTCTCCAGAGCTGTCAATCCAATACGCTACAGAAGTACTGAAATTTGCAACAACAAACCCCCCTACATTTCTTAACTACAAAGGACACATTTTTATTTTATTTCCTCCTGTCTTTTTCAATACGCCTGCTGTCACAGAAATATTTACAGCAGCTACCTGGGCTCAGTGCTGCGACGTGAATGCTTGTCCCTGGTAGCTGTGGAAGCAGGAAAGAAAACATCTGGAAACAGTTTACCACCTTCAGAAATAAATTGGGGAGCTGCACAGCAGCCTGGATGGCAGGGGCACTCACACTAATTAGACAGTTCAACACAGTTAGACATTCAAAGTAGAGCTCTCTTTTAGAAACATCCTATTTTTCTGCTGTAACGAACAGTAAAACCTTTGTTATTTAGGAAGCCAGATGTTTGTTATGAAAAATAGTCAGCAACTTGTCTGACACTCGACTGTTGCCTGGCATAATAGAGACAACCCTGGTTTTCTGGCTTCAGGCAATTAGAGTATAAGGCTGATAGCACCTCATTATTTCACCTTCCAACAACATAAAAACATATCTGTAGACCTTTAATTTTCAGCCCCAGGCTCTTTGATAAAAAACAAGAAGATTTACAAAAGTCATTTTAAAAATAAAATATTGAATTCCTGTTTAGCATGACAGTCATTAAAAAGGAAACACAAATAATGACTGTTATCATAACCAGTGCTTAATTTGGAACAAAAGAGATGCAGGGACTCAAGCAATTAGTTGCTGAGGCTCAAACGTTTTACTTTCATAACTGATGCAGCAAGCTCAGAGGTGCCGGGCTATGAACTGCCAAGCCTAGAGGTGCCGGGGCTCAGCCCTGGCAAGCTCCAGCACCAAGTAAGCCATAGTCATGAAGATATCCTATTATTTTTGAGAGCTAATCCATAATGTAAATGTCTGTAAGTTTTCATGAGAACAATAATAGATGTGGACAAAGATACAGAAGGCAGTGGACAAAATTTTATCTCCCAGCTAATCACCTCTAGAAGCATAATATAATTCTACTAGACCTCTTGGCTTTGAAATACACTTTTGTACATACACCCCAGGGAATGATTTGTTGCAGCCTACAGAACAAGAATTGTTACTATATAAGATTTACAGTAAAGTAAATGAAGATATCTATAAATTAGAAATATCACTTTCTTCTTCCTTGTAACAATCAGACCTTTCACATTATCATTATTCACTATAAATCCTAAAATGAATTGAACTACTGTAGAAGAGTCAGTTACCCAGTGACAGCATCTCATCAACAGCAACTCGCTGACAGCTTTCTGGATATTCATCCACAAGGGAATGAGTTACCTTACCCTTGATGTGACTGGCATTCTGCCAGATGATCTCCAAATAAGACTGAAAAGCTAGACACTGATTTCCAGTCTTAATCATATAGATGGCACTCTGTTCTGACCTGACTAGTGCTAACCACTAGTAGGCAGGCCAGGCACAACAGAAGTGCCAGATGCCAAGTGTGGGAGAAGGACTTGACTCAGGAAGGCAAATAGATAGGAGCCAAATGGCTCAAGCTATTGGCAAATGGGGTACAGAATCATTCAGATTTGAATTGGATGAATAGTCACCATGTGTAATTATTACTTGATGGCATTTCTCAGACATGTGAATAGCACTGGTGGGCTCAAATTACCACTTCCTGTTGGACAAGTATCCCTTTGCAACACCTAAAAACGGTAGCAGAGTTAGCACTAACTGGTTTCCTCACTGGCAGTCTTAACAGTGAGATGAAAGATGAAGTGGTTTTGGAAAGCCACTAATCTCTCACCTGTAGTCAGGCGTGGTTCATCCAGGTCAGTTTAGAGGTACACTAGCAGGAGGCTGTGCAGATGTTAGCTTCTGCCCCCACTGTGGGTAAGCAGAAAATGTCAGTTTCCAGTGCTAGCAGCATGCTAGCTGCCAAAAGCTGGAGGGAGGTGTGTGTGGGGGGGAGGAGTAGGACTATTAACTGACACACCCTATGTACTCTTTTTTGTATACTAGGAATATGACAGACAGCCACATAAAATCTGCTTTGAGGAGAAAGTACGGGCATTCTTTAAGCATTCCCCATAAGCTTTCCATTTTTTAATTCAAATAGCCCATGGCCTATAATGTCCAGTAGAAGGGCTGGATGAGAGGGCACACATCAGTCTCTGCCAGCAATGTTAGAAAATGGCTTCTGTTAGACTGAAAAACAACAAGAACAACTCTCCAGGAGAATTAATCTGTGCTTTGCTCGTATTTCCAATGGTTGCTGAACACAATAGACTAGAGTAAGACTGACCCAGAAACAAAAAAAAAAAATTCTCTCTCCTTCCCTGTGACATTTGTAACTTATAAAAAAAATTCCATCTGAATAATTGCACTAGAGAGTTACTATTCACTCTAGTGACCATTTAATGGATTATTCTGCAGAGGGCAGGATAGAATCTGAGCATCTCCAAAATTAGCACAAATTCAAATCATCCTTCCTCCACCCCCTCCCCGACACCCAAAAAAGCAAACAAACCCATAATTGTATATAAAATGTCATTTTCCCACCATATTATTTCCTGAGTGTGAATATAAAAGAGAATCTAGCTTCAGCAAATCTGGTGATAGCTTATCAATTACTACACAAAGCATATTCTTCAGAGTCCATGTAATATTTCAGTGGCACAGTAATAAGAATACTAGAAATAAAACTTTGATTTTTTTTATTATTCAAACTTAAATCTTACTTCTGTTATTCCAAAACCTGAAATCTTTCTTTTCCCCTTGCCAGTGAAATACATTAACTAGCTTGCAAGAAAATTTAGAAACAAGCATCCATTCTGTGCATGCTCATTTGTCCAATCTGATTGCTACTAAATAATAAATTGATTGCTCTAGTTATTGTTAAGGATCTCTACAGACAACTGGAGTTTCTTTCATTTAACCACAATTAGGTATAGATAGTACATGTAAGTGCTATCTTACTTTACTAATCCAACTCTGAAAACACAGAATCTTTTAATTTAAGGCCCCCTCTCTACACTTAACTGTTAGCTAGATCATGAAAAACTGTGACATTATTAATCTAAAGTTAATGGGAAAAAAACAAATTTGAGAAATTGTAATATCATCTCTGGAAAGCATCCTGTTAGCTGAACATATAACTAGAGCATAGTTGAGGATATTTTATTCCTGTAATGAATTGAATGTTCTTCACCAGAAGATGCCAGTCTTGGTCCATACAATTAAGACTCTAGTAACTAGATTTCAGTAAATTCCATTTTAAGGATTTCAGTGGAAACTAAAAGCATAGAGTTTTGGTGTCAAGAAAAAAAAAAGACAATTAATGAATTCTGAAGGCAGAACACAAAAACTCCAGAACAAGCATAGGACCATAATAAAAACTGGAAATAAGATTAATCACTCCTTACTGATTTTCCCTTTAATGTAATAGTATTGTTTGGATAAAGGAAGGGGTGGGAAATGGTGGTATGTAAGTGACACTTATTGAAGTTATTTTTCTCCTTACCTTGTCTTCACTGTCTTTTTTCTTTAAAAAAAAAAAGGATGTGAAGTAAAAAGTATATGGTACCTTACAACCTAGGGGAATACACTTGTGTACTGAATTGCAATAGCTTTGAATCCTTGAACCAGTCTCTATACAGCTGTATTCAATTGTCCATTGTGATATCTGTGTAAAATGATGTTTCGTCCTCACATTAAGGTATAGAGCATTCGTTATTTTGTGACAAGCTGAAGGATACCCTCAAAACTATATGTTCTGTAATAGTTTGGACTTAGATCAAACACATTTTCAACTAGACAGATGGAATACTGTATGCTTATGAGCATCTCTTTTCTAGCCCTAGCATAACAGCGTTTGATATTGTTGGTGTGATTCAAAAAACCCCACCTTTTGTCTCATAATGTGGTCCCTCTTGCATAATACCTTGTATAAATATTGTACATACAAAACATTGTGGTATAGGCTCATATGCTCTATGCCAGTGGCTCTTCAGCTCTTTCATTCTGCAGGCCATGCTGTGTGTTTGTGAGAGAAATCTCCTCATGGACCTCTATCCTGTACATAACATTTTTCATTCTGTGGAGCACCAGGAAGGGTTCTACTATACTTCGAGAGCTACTGAGCTACACTCTGCATCCAGTGTGTTTGGCACCAGTGCTAACTACCAGATGGTCAGGTACCATAGTGATGAGTGTAGTATATCTAGGTACCTGGAACTTTCTGTTTGGGACCCTCTCATATACGGAGTCATAGAGTGTGACTAGGAGTGTAATAAAATGTTGAGAGCTGCAACCAGCAGTAGCACTTTCATCTGACATTACTCCAGCACCTAGACTATCCCAGCTATGACGTGTAATTTAACTGATTTTTAAACATTTTAATATTCCTTAAGAAACGGGAGAACAGATTTTCACTAGGAAAATGATTATGAAGGGACGATTAGAAGTAAATGCATCCTATTTTCTCAGAAACAGCTGGTACGCTAGAAGAAAATGAATCGAATGAACTGTACTGTAGCACTTTTGTGTAATTTGAAAGGCTGTGAAAATAGGAGTTGATAATAAAGGAATGTCTTTATTATTTGGGCAGTGGAATCTTAGTCCAAAGACTGTGGATATATTGATGCTGAAAGCAAACCATTGTCTGTAAAGATCCTGTGAAACTTTTGCCTGAGACCTTTGTGTAATCAAATGGCTAAATCCTGCCCCAGATGAATGAGCATGAAGCCTTGTGTAACCTGGCTTGGGTCAAGTTAGAACTCTGACGGGAGACATCCAAAGAGGCACTTCGTTCTCGGAGTCAGTGCTGAACTAGTGGTCTCATCCTGGTATTCAGGGATGCCTCACTGCTGGAGGGGCTATCTTTCAAATGAGATATAAAACCAAGGTCCTTGTGGATATGAAAACTCCTAAGGCAATTTCCCCCCTCTCTAAACAAATTCCTTCTTGGTTTTTTTTGCCTACAAAGTCCCCCTTGCAGATTCAACTATCTATAAAGAAACCTTTCAGGCTTAATCGAAGTTTGTAAAGCACTTACCAATTCTATGAGAGTAGGGACTCTACAAGTCGAACAGTTATGTATCATTGATTTCAGTGGCACAGGAAGTAAGCAGGGGCGGCTCCAGGCATCAGCACGCCAAGCGTGTGCTTGGGGCGGCAAGCCACTGGGGGCGCTCTGCCCGTCGCCGTGAGGGAGGCAAGGCAAGCTGCTTTCAGTGACTTGCCTGTGGAGGGTCCGCTGGTCCCGCAGCTTCAGCGGACCTCCCACAGGCTTGCCTGCGGAGGGTCTGCTGAAGCCTGCGGGAGGTCCACTGAAGCTGCGGGACCAGCGGACTCTCTGCAGGCAAGCTGCCGAAGGCAGCCTGCCTGCTGTGCTTCGGGCGGCAAAATGCCTAGAGCCACCCCTGGAAGTAAGGTACTGGTAAGCATAAGAATGAGTGCCCTTTATCCTACACCACTGAAAGAAGTCCTTTATCCTACATCATGAAAGGCTGAAATTCCTGTTCTAGAAGGTAATGGCGTTTCTCCAGATTTATACTGGTGGAACTGAGAGCAGTAGCTGGGTTAAATTTTGAGTCAAATTTGGGTGTAAGCACATGCAGCTAAAGCAGCATCAATGTTTACATGTACTTAAAATTGGGTAACTCCAGATCTTTTCGTTCTGCATGAAACTGAAGAGCAGCCATTGCCTTTTCCTGGTCTGAAGTGGAATAAATTGAGCAGATTCTGGACACAAACCCTGTTTCCAGAGGTACATACAACTGCATTTTGAAGAGGTAACAAATACCTTTACCATTCCCCTTTCCTCAACTTCTTTGCTATGACTCATGTAAACATGCTGTCTGATCTGTTCATATCTTTGTTGGAAATGGAATTGGTGCACAAGTCTTTGCATCCTACGAGCTGATTTCATTCTGTGGAGTACAGATTTCCTGTTTTCTTCCTTATGCAGGTTCACAATTTGAGTCAGAATATGGTCTGTCAGTTTAAATATGCACACATTGAAATGTGAACAACACTAACACAAGAAACAGTTTAAGACAGAAAGTGAAAATGAAAACCATATCCTACTGGAACTCAAACAATACATTTTTAAGATGCTTACAGGCTCAGTGAACGCTTTTACTCTTTGTTTTGCATTTAATTGTTCAAAACTCTATTTCACAACAACAAGCAGACAGATGGCTCTGCACTCTTCCTCTTACAGCATTAATTTCCGTTTTTACTTACCCCACTGAAATATTTTTGCCTAAAAGTCTTAATTATTGCTATGATTTCCTTCAGTTTAAAACTCTATAGTATACTATATTTACATGTTATCATTGTTTTCAATTTTCATCTTGAAGTTAATAGATCTTTATACATCTAGCTTTATATTTGTTGTTTTGGTATTTCTCCTGTGGTTTACAGGCAGTGTCCTCACATGCCACATTTTCTAATGTATGAGACCTGTTTACACTGCACCTCCATGTAAACTGGATCTACAGCTCATATAACTGGCCCAGTGAGTATTATCCACAGGCACGGCTGATAAACGGGTGGCATAGCTCTTGCTTAGAGACTTTATGCAGGTGAAAAGGACATATGATTCGAGGATATTGTATGTGGCTGGTATGCCCTTATGTCATGACGGTACCTGCATTTTTGGCCACTTATGACCATTTGCAACAGGTATAATTTAGAGCAGTCCTCAGAGTGATCTAATTCGGTGCAGAGAAGTTTGCCATGCTTAGATTTAGCACAGGATTAGGGGAGTTCATAGGGTGGGCCTTTTCAGACACACCATCCTTGCCAGAGCTCTGTGCAAGTCAGCCATGCCACAGGACACAGCCCCATATTTTTATGAACACAAAGATAGCAGCTGAAAGTTTTATTTATATTTTAACTCTCACATTTTATGGACTGCCAACTGCTCCCAAAATATCATTCTTAGCATTGATGTCATCGGACCTGATTCTTACAACTTCATGTCCCTCAGTTTTCCCTTAGACACAGAATGTTTATGGAGTCAGGCTGCTAACTGTGTGCCTGATATGAGAGAGAGAAAAAAAACTCTGATCATTTGTGTACTGTGTGGGTAGAGTGAGGAAACTGCAGAGACAAAAAATTGATGGAGAATAAGAGACCCACCTCTCCTTACACATCTGAACTTTAAACATAGAATGCTGAGCATGGCTGTGCGTTATCCTCCTGACTAACATGTACATCACTGTCAGTTTATGGTAATTACACAGCAAACAATAAGGCTTCACACAAGAAAAGTGCAAGGACAAATCCTGCTATTTCTATAGCCTTAAGCCTGACTAATTATTAATGTGGTAGTAAGTACAAAGTACAAATACTCTTCTCTTCTGGTGATGCACATTTTAACCCTCACAAAGAACTCAATATCTAGGTTTCCATGAACCTTAG
This sequence comes from Chelonoidis abingdonii, assembly GCF_003597395.2. Taxonomy (NCBI): domain Eukaryota; kingdom Metazoa; phylum Chordata; order Testudines; family Testudinidae; genus Chelonoidis; species Chelonoidis abingdonii. Next base: position 270,627,875 of record NC_133770.1, read on the forward strand.
ACTCTATTCTGTAGAGTTCCGTACAAATTCAGATTTTACAGGGTGGCTTGCTAGAGAACACACCATGCCATATGACATGCAGTTAAGCAAACAATATCAGGTCATGAGGAACTGGAGCTTCTGTAGAGGTTTTGATGCTCTGGAGCACAGAATGTGGGATTCATTGCTCATGTGTGACCTGTACCTGCCTGCGACAGGAAAGTGAAAAGCCTGAGATTTTCCTCTTCACTGATCCGTCTACTCTCTCTCACATCAAATCTAGACTCTTTACTATCCATTTTTTAGAGACAGGAAATAATTATATTTCTACTTTTAAAATTAGTTCAAACAGCAATGCTCAAGAATTGTCTGTTCCTTTTCTGTTCTCTTCACTGGTTGTGGTTGTGGCCACCATGACAGAGACACTAAGATCAATACCAGCAAAGGACAATGTAATGAAAAACAAGGCAAAGATTTTAAGGGATATTACCTTTAAGGGATATTACCTGTTGTGGTGGATATTACCACCACAACAATGGCTGCCAGCTAAGTATCTAGAGACAGATATACAAGCTCCCTGTAGTAATCCATAGTCCAAATGTCACAGATTTCTACCAATGTGTAGTATCCTTTGCAGGATTATTGATTTTATCTGACTAAAGTTTCTTAGTATCTGTAAAACCAAAGATTCTCAGTTAGCAACATACTGAAAACTAACTGTGATATTAGACCCTGATAAGGAATAGCTTTTGAATTACAAAACAGGTAGTCATCCTAAATGGCATCAATAACAACCATGGCAGTTGCATCACTAAGAGGCCTGTGGTATTTGAGGCAGTGGTAACAGCCTGAGAAATCCTCTAAAAGCAAGAGACCTTGGTGAAAAGCCCAGAAGTCAGGCAAATATATCCCCAAATAGATATCATTTAAAAATTTTGAGAAAAGTGATGTCATACTCAGCTACCAAACTAGGTACATTGATGAAGCAATACAGCATTTAAAGGAGGAATTGCAAAGTGATGCTAGCCTTGTGTGAAGTAGTGGGTGAAAGGCTCATGACATCCATCATCGGCCCAGTGCTCTGACTGGCCATCTGGAAACTACTATGTTAGCCTAAAAGTCCACAACACTCTGGTCCCATCCCTTGGTCTTAATTGGATGGGCTGAGAAACAATGCTCCACCAATTGAATTTGATTGAGCATTAGATAGTATAGAAAAGTCTGCACACAATTAAAGGCTAGTACCTCATCTAGCAACTTCCACTACTAGCAATTTCCATTAATTGCACTATCTTCTGGGAGCCTCCATGGTTTTCTTGCTGCAGACTCTCTAATACAAGTTATGCTTCACTGTCCCAACAATAGACAGGAGCTCAGTGTTCCTCTGGGACTCATTCATTCTGGTACTTTAGAAATGGCAAAGACATTAGGATAGGTTTGGGGATAAAGCTGGAGGGAAGATGGAAGTTTGACCTCCTACCTGTAGAATTGCTTTGGACACTAGGAGGTACCCTGCAACCCACTGTCAAACCTGAGGAGAATGCTCTGAATCTGGAAGGGACTTTGGGATACCTACTCACATAAGACTGCACTATGCAGTGCACAGAGATGGATTATAGATTGGTGAGGCCTTATAGAGTAAGTGGGGGCCCCTCACTACTCCTTCCACCTGCAGTCCCCCTACCTTCCCAGTGCTCCTGCTGGGGAAATTACATTGGGGTGCAGAGGCTTGTCCTGTTCTACCCTCCCAGTACTCCTGCCGAGGAGTGGGATTGGAGGGTGGGGGCTTCCCCTGCTCCCTGGCAGAAGTGCCGAGTGGGCAGAGGGAGCAGCCCCCCACGCCACAATCCCATTTCCCCAGCAGGAGCACCAGGCAAGCAGTGAAAGCTCCTGACCTCACTCCCCAGCAGGAGTCGGGCAAATAGGGGCTATGGGATCACAGTTCAGGGGCACTCATTTTTCTGGGGCCCTCCAACTGGCCAGGGCCCCTGGGCATGGGCCCCACTGTGCCCAGTGGCTAAACCGCCACTGGCAGTGCACTGCACGGCTTGAAATGTGCACCAGCCAAGTGAAATGGTGTGAACACTGCTGCTTTTAGTTACATTGCATTAACTACATTAGTATAAATTACATTTTGTGTATCAACCAAGCTTTAATTATTTCTTGGTCTTCCCAACTCATCCTGCCTGTTTGTCTCACACTGCCGCTCTTGTATGTGTTTGTATCTTAAAATAAATTTGGTGTGCCCTCTCCAGGTGTGTGATGTGTAGAGCAGCTAGTGAATGGTTGTTGCCTGCATGGCCTAATTTGTGCCTGCTGGCATAGTTGTGCATCTTCCATGAATAAATCAGCAACAATTAGCAGAGTGCCTCAGGGCCTCTGAGCTCATTTTAAAAATGATAATTAAGTGCCCACCCCCTTAACCATACAACACACCTTGCCTACTTGCTGTACACAGATGCCTAGAACACTTAGGGGACTGGGGCATGACTGAACATAATTTCTGAAAACCCCTGGGCATTTGAAATTGCACCGAGTCCATCTTGGAGTGTTCAAAAGGAAACTCTAGCCAGCAAAGGCTTATGACCATTTCAGCCACATTAATGGAAGAGGAGACTCAGTAAATACAGAAATATTATGCCTCCCTTTAAAAGCATATGAAATATATCTGTCATGTGGTTGCTTTCATAGTTGTGCATTTGTGGATCTATTTTCTAGCTAACTTTTGTGTTCTCTACTATTAGCCAATTTGTGCAATATTTAAACAAACATTCGATTTAAACACACTGTTATTTGGGGATGAGTTAGTGGGGTGAGAACTTTCTTGTTAGGATTCTAATATACAGAGTCAGATTCCAACTCTGTATTCTTTATTCATCCAGCACTCCTAGCTAAGCCAATGAGAGTGTGGAAAACATAAGAAATGTAGGACCGGATTCTAAGTAGAGCTTAGTTGCAAAACGAAGCAGTAGAGAGCCCTGAAAATGAAGGTCAATTACAGTACTGCTCTTTCATTCTTTAAATAAGTGTCTTTTCCCACTTTTTTTTTTCTTGGAGGATTTTATGCACATAGCCTGCGTAATGGGCAAATGCAATTCTTATGTGTGGCATGTTGTGTTATCGCTAATGTGACTCATTATTCTACTGCACAGAGCAAAGACAGCACAACCAGGTTGATATTTTTAAAGCTAATGAGCCACTGATTAGTATCTGATTAGCTGCAGATAACTAGATGTGTTACCTTCCAATGATTTGTGGTGATTAAATTAATATAATCCAGAATTCCTTCTCATGTGGAAGTTAAGCCTTTCCTGTTAGCTTTATAGAAGTTTACAATTGATGTGCATGTGGACTCAAAATTAAGCTTTACTAAATCTATTGCTAGTGTTTTTCAACAGATACAACATGTGTGTCCAGAGCACAGATAGAAGTGCACTACATGGGCCATTGCCCCTGCACAAGACCCCAAAAACTAGGTTCTATGTGAGTGGAGTATGGAGGGACTGGAGAGTGAGATCCATCTCTCAAACCAACACCAGTGAATGGGGCACTTCCCCCTCCCCACAAACCTGCTATTCCAGGAATTGAAGCTTTATATGGGGGCATTGGGGCAGTTGTATCAGCATAAATACTGATACCATTAGCTTCCTTCATCCTGGCCTGTACCTGACCCACCCACGTCATGGCCCTTGGTGCTGGCCTCACACTGGCCCTCCACACCATCGAGTTACCCTCTTACCAAAGGATACAGTTACTGGATATGTAACCCCAGCTTGTCATTACATTATTTATTGGCTACCATAGTAATTCTATATTTAATGGTACAGAATGAAATTCCATATCTGTGGTCAAACTGCAAGTTAGGAATCATCTGGGAATGTTTTTAAAATTTCAGGTTATTTGCGGAAGGAAGGGGTATTCTGGGAGAGAGAGAATGAAAGTTATCATCGCGTATTCACATTTTTAATCTCGCACTGTAAGGCTAAGAAGAGTTGTGTTTTTCAACTCTCTCAGCTGATTTTCATATGGTATTAAATTTGTCAAAACATTTTTTTAATCCATTCATTGTGGAGAAATTACCGTATTACTGCTGAAAAACACATTCACTATTTAATTAATTTTTTATTTCTGAACCAAAATTTCTGATTTCTTGCACTTAACAAAAATGTTTTAAGAAAATACAGTAGTTTGAAACCTGTTCTTATAAGGTCACCTCAAATGGACATGACTCTAGAAAATATACCATTGAGAACAATTCAATATTAAAACATCAGACTGAACACTGTAAGGTACTTCCATCTCTAAGATTATCGAGAGCTATCTGGATAAGTTATCAGGGTGTCTTTCATACAACACTTGACAGAAGTAATGGGATGTCCTGTACCAGAAATAACATTGAACATCTCCAGTTTCCATTGAACACTCAAATGGATTTTTTTCCCCAACGGTCCCAGTGGTGCCAACTCTTACAATTTTATCACTAGTCATTTTTGGTATTTTTTTCAAAGCCCCAGCTCCTGGAGCCATGTGATTATGTGAGAATCTTAGCTTTCCTTAAAAAAAAGTTTCTAGCCTTCAGGATTGTAGAGAACAGATTGAAAATGTGATCTGTAATGCACAAAAACTTGAAGTAAGAGGACCAAAAGCTTTTTTGTTTGTTTAAGAGCTCATGATTTTTCAATGCTTGTAACTGGCAATACTGTGAGTTACTGATTGTCCTCATTCTCACCAAAACCAGTGGCAATCAGCACTTTGCTCTATCGGGTTTTCAGAAGAGGCATTCTCTCGGAGAAGCTAGCTTTAGCACACCCATTATTACCTATGCCAAATGGATAATGCCCCCTGCACCACCACACATGCTAAAAGAAAAAACCAACGGGAACAGAACCCCTCTGAATCCAAACAAGTGTTGATATCCTTTGGGACCACTCAGTGAAATGTCAGTGTATCAGCATATTGTGTGTCCAGAAAGGTTAGAAGCAATAAAATCATTCAGCAAATATAGCCCATGACTCTGAGCAACAGTGGGAACAAGAGAATATCCCAATCAATACAGTGTCCTGCTGAGAACAAGTCATTTTGCACAGTATTTTCACGAACGTCCCCCCACCAGTTTCATTTAATGCAGAAAGAGCCACTGTCTGCAGCAAGACAGTTATTCCTTAATGTTCTCTAATTAAATATTAATCATATTATTTAGCTCCCTGAAAAGCCAGTGAACACATACTACTTAACCTTTTAAGAATGAAGTTTAATTTAATTCTTACCCCCTTCCCTCTTAATATGAAACACTAAGAATATTTTTTCCTTGTAAAACTCGACATGTCAAATGGGATTACATTAATTAAATTTATAAGGCACAAAACAGAAATTAATAAGACTGCCAGGAAGCATGCAATAACTTTCGTTTTTATTCCCTCCCCGCTCCCCAAATTCAATGTTTTACATTTTCCCCTAATACGTTCTCTTCTGAATTGTTTCCAGGAACTTTGGCAATGTGTTTGTATGATAAAAAATAGCAAAACAAATTGCTTTTACCAAATGCCTGATCATTAATGTATCTAATTAAGTTGGGGGGGAAGGATAGCTCAGTGGTTTGAGCATTGGCCTGCTAAACCCAAGGTTGTGAGCTCAATCCTTGAGGGGGCTGGGGACTGTTCTCCAGGGATCTGGGGCAAAATCAGTACTTGGGCCTGCTAGTGAAGGCAGGGGGCTGACCTCAATGACCCTTCAGGGTCCCTTCCAGTTCTATGAGATAGGCATATCTCCATATATTTTTTTATTTAATATTTTAGTGTGCAAACGTGTCCCCTGAAGCATTTCAAAATTCACAGTTTCACTTTACAATTCAGTTGAACTACAGAGGAGAGGTGATGAATAATAAAGTTCAGATATCCAAATACAAAATATAGATGGTAGCAGCTATGGATTCTTTGGCAACAAAGACTTTACTGACTCTATCAAAAATTCATTTTTGAATACAATTGTGTTACTTTGAATTTATACCTATGAAACCGAGGGCAGAATCTGTGTCTCTGGCTTTTCATAGAGTATAAGTTAGAGCAGAATGTGGCCTTTCAAGTCAAAGAATTCTGAGACAAACCAAGAGATTTGCTAGCCCCTTAACTCAGGGAGGCAAATTAATCCTTGGCATAAGTGGGGACAATTTAGCAAGTGCTGAATTTGACTGGGGAAGTTTGCCAAAACATTTGCTTAGAACCAACCATCAGAATAAGACATAGTATAGGGCCAGATTCTGATTCTATTTATACTTGGGCTCATCTGAAGTAATTCTGTTGTCTTTGATTCGTACTTTGGATTTACAATGGAGTAAGTAAGCCATGAAGTAAGCCTGAACACATCTCTTTGCAGAATCAGGGACTGTGATCTGATTCTGTTTGATAGTGTAATCCGCATTTTTTCTATGAAGACAAAATTATGACGAATTAGTCTGAGATAAAATCAGTTTGGGATATATTCCTGAGCCAGTAAGGTTGCACTAGTGATTAATTTGGCCCTCTGTCTTTAATTAAATCAAGCTACAGCATCACTTCTTGTTTCAGTTTTACACTGAAAAAAAAACTTTTTTACTTATTATTTGGAAAAGAGTAGAAATACATCTAGATAAGAACAATAGTTTTCTGTACACTCTGGTTAAAATATGAATTATATGCAGTATATGGTTTCTCAAATAATTGTTTTTGCTGTAATGCAAAGTGCCACTACTGAAAAAAGCAGTATTGATAACCATTAGCTTTTCTTTTTTGCAAACCCAACTGGTAGAGGACACGGGGCACAAGTATCCCTTGGGTTCACCGAAAGAATGTCATCCAAGGTGTCTAATGAAAGACTGAGCCACATTGGTCATCATAAACATTGCAAGATGTAGGTATGGCAAATGTTTCAGGAGTTATGTGTATATGCTGAAAATTATGTTCTCTGGGCTTTGTAGACAAAGGCAGATTACTCAAAGGTAGCTTGTCTGTAGACAAACTTCTCCAGACAGGAGATTGGAAACACTTACTTCCCTGGTGAACCATTGTGTGTTTTACAATAGAAGACTATTAGCATACTGAGTCAAATGCTAAGGAAGAGTTTGCTGAGACTTCAGAAGAAGTAAACCCCTGGAGAGGGAAAACCCAGTTTTCATGTGACGATCAAAGATCTGAACTGGTATATCTGGGGGTGCAAAGGGATGCTCTGGCATCCAGAAATCTGTGAGGACAAGCTGCCAGTGCACATGATCTTATGAAAGGGGGATTTCAGCCATCCTGGTTGACAATACTGGGAAAAGGATTTGAGATAAGCTACCTTGAAGGAGATAGGAAATGTCTTATGAGTTAAGTTTAGGCTCTAACAAGTGTGTTATTATTTTATATGTAACCATTCGTTTCCACTATTCTCACTTAATATCCTTTGAATTCTTCGACAATAAATGTATTCTTGTTTTCACTATAAATATATCTAGGTGCTGTGTGTTAAGCAGAGTGATGATCCTGAGTTAAATCTTGTAAGAGGGTGTGTGCTATTCTTTAAGAGTAAAGAATCTGTTAAATGGAACAGAGGCTGAGTAATCCAGAAGAATCCTTTGAGGACTGATTCACAGCAGGCAAAGACAAGACTTCCTCCCACCAGGGCAGGTGATAGTGAGGTGCTTCACAACCTTGGGTTTCCCCTGGGGAAGAATCTGAGGGAAGGAGCAAAATTGGACCCAGCCAGGGTCTTTAGTAATTCCCAGCCACCAATCAAATAAAATCATGGAACTAACTCGTCATTTGTTGTGATCATATTTTCACTCTGATTCTGCTTATGTGCTTCAACTACTCTGTCTGTCTTGACTATGTAGACATCATGTTCTTATTGTTTCCTTGTACTCCCTGTCTGTCTGTATTCATCTGTTGTCTCCTGTCTCATGCTTAGATTGTAAGTTCCTTGGGGCAGGGCTGTCTTTTTGGTCTGTGTTTGCACAGCACTAAGCACAGTGGGGTAATGGTCTGTAATTAGGCCTTCTAGGCACAACAACAATACAAATAATAAGACAGTAATAATTAAAAGGCTTCCATTCCAACGAAATAATTAAAAACTCAGTTACTTGGGTCCTGTTCTTCGTTTTGCTCCTACATTATGATCTAGATGGTAATGTCAGGCTAAGGGTGTTCATCATCATCTGTCCAGCTAGTAGTGGCTCAGACATGGGTACTTTGGTCTGAGACAGAATATAATTGACACTTCACTAGTAACACCCCTTTCTTTTATATAGCAGGTTTCACTAAGACTATTGGGGCTCTTATGGTGCAGGTCTCTTAAATATTTCTCCCACATACCCCAGGTTTTATTTATGTTTCGGAAAACTTCTTCCAAAACTATTGCCTTTTTTGGAGAGATGATAGCAAGAGAAGGATATCTAGTTTTTAAAAAGCTACTGTATGTTCATAAGACTGTGTAACACCTGTTTCTTACAGACAATTTTCCTTTGTTTTGTAAGAATAACAAGTATCATGTCAGTTTGCACTGAGGATGGCCCTAGAGCTAGTCAAATTTTTTGATGAAGTCTGTGACAACATTTTGATTTCTTAAAGTTTTCATTAAATGTTTCATTTATTATTTCCATTTTGTGTTACTATTTGCCCTATCCCCAAGCAAATTCCAATTGGTTGAGCACTTGGGTAGGATGTACCATAAAAGAAAACGTTGAACATTGGAACACACATTTTGCTTTTTTTTTAAAAAAAAAAACAACAACCCATTTTCAAAAGCAGGGGAAAAATGATACAAAATTCCATGGAAAATTTCAAGAATAAAAGTCAGTCATTTTGAAAACTAGCTGAATGAAACAGTTTTGAAATTTTCCCAATATTTCAATCATTTAAAAATGGTTTTTGAGCATCTGTAGTCAATACTTATATAAACAAAAATATGTAGCTGGAATAGTGAAGGCAATAGATATTTTTTTTATTTTTTATTTTTTTTACGTCTGGCTGGCAACTAAACAGATGGTCTGTAACAGCCAACAGGTGGTACTAAACAAGTAACAATGAAAATCACATAGGCAGGCAAAAATGTATGTAATTTTAAACTATCAGAATCCCACAAACACAGACAGAAAACAGATCAATAGGATAAGAGTAGCACCCTTCACCTTTCCCAAGCCCCTCGGCAGTGCAGGTAGGCGGAAAGTATAGCGATCCCTGCCCAGTATAGGATGTTTTGTAATAGCAGGGTATCTTAGGCTCTGCTATAGTCTTTGCAGATGTCTCCTATAAAAAACATCCAAACTATTTTTTGTGTTTTAACTTATTGTGTCCAATCCACTGCTGGCACAAGTTGCTGCATAGACGTATAACATTTTTCACTAATAAGATTTTATTTTTGTAAAATATTTTGAGCATGATTTCAACAAGCTAGCTTTGCAATATATTTCAGTTCACTTGCATTAAATAAGTTAAAAGACTATTGAATGACAAATTGGTAAAGCTTTTATGCTTTCTGTCCCCTGGGCTAGATGACTGATCTTTATATTTTTTTGCTTGTTGGTAAGTACCAATCCTGCAGCTATTTTAAAGTTCATATTCAGTGTATCTATTATTGAGTCCCCTCTACTGTCAACATCAGCTGTGATATGTAGCATCCAGTGTAATGAACAGTTCCCAGTTCACTCTTTTTTTCAGAAGGTTTAAAATTAAATGTAAAGATACTCCAAACACATTCAAGCAGCTCTCTGAAAGTGAAAACTGCAGCTGCTTGGCTGCCTGATAGCTTACAAGATTCTCAGCCTGTGTTATAAAAAAAGCCCACACAGCTGAATTTAGCAAACATTGGTTCCTATCCTACACGCAGTGTATCGACATGTGGACATAGTAATGTACTAAATCTTATCTTACACTCTTCCCTTAAGGATGGAGTCTCATAATTTTTGGCTTCTGTCAATACACGTGACCATTCCTTCACCTAAAATCATTGTTAAGGTGAAGTTAAAGTTGTGGTCACATATCAGTGTGTGAGTGCACATAACTCTGCAAGAATTTTAAAGCTAAAAAAGCCTCAATGGTTAGAAAGTCAGTCAGGAAAACCAGCCAAACTATCTTAACTCTGCCCAAATAGAGATGCCAGACCCTGATCTTCTGATCATAAAGTATTTAAAGCATGCTCCACAAAACATTTGTTCTATAATTTGTTACCTGAATACTTGTGGGGTGGGGTGGGGCGGTGCTCTTCCTATAGCTCCACCCCAACCCACCCATTCCTCCTCTCTTCCCTCATGTGGTTTCCCAGATGTAGGGAAAGCAGGGAAACATTGTCATGGGGTATCTGATACCAACTTCCATGGGGAAAAGCAAAATCCCTGTGCAACATTCCTTCTGTGTATGGATCTCATGGGTCTAATCCCTAATTTTTATACCCAATTCCCTAGTCCATTTAGGCCCCGATTCAGCAAAGTACTTAAGCATATGCTTGACTTCCATGAAATGTGATCAAGTGTTTTGTTGAATAGGGGTGACTTACTGAACTGGGACCTTACTGAGGGTGACATATTAAGGTTCTTTTCCATATGGTTTAATCTGAACAAAGATCTCTAAATAAATTTCAGAAGGCAGAAAAGAGAGCTCAGGAATACTATCACTTTCGTTACTTGGAACCAAAATATAACAAAAAAATTGTTGATAGAACAAATTATTTTCTTACCTAAATATTAAGAGAGGGTGACAAATACAAAAGAAAAGAGAATACAGGAGAGTTGAGGCAACATAAATTACGAATAACATGTGGTTATATCTGTTTTCTAAAATGGTGATTCCAGAGTCTACATTAGAAATCACTAGGAAATTGTTCCTAATATTCACTGCATTTTACATTTATTTATCACAAATTTCATTCTTTTGTTCCTATCTGCCTTGAAACAGATATGTTATTTTCACTGGTGGATTATATTTGATATAAATAGAAGCTCTTGTTTAAAAGAAATAGATGGTCACTTTGCCTCAGATTTTGATACCCTTGCTCAAATTCAGTAGCAACTCACACTACAAATGGTTGTGTTGAAGGGAAATGGGGAGTTTTACCTCTCAGGTTTTAACTGATCAAACTTATTTACCAATGGTTCACAGCACAAATAGTTTCACAGATCTATTATTTTGTACGAATTGCAACAGGGAGAATAATATGTTCTGCAAATACATAGTGTCCTAACCTACAGAACTTGGCTTGTATTAACAAAAATAACAGTCTTGTCTTATGTATTGTGATTTTGTTACATTCCTTGCCAAAAAAAAGAAAAAGGACAAATGTAAATAACCAGTAAATTAGCCTACGTGTCAGGATTCTGTTTGGTTGAATGACAATTTTTATTTTAATAAAGTGGGCAAATCTACTCAGCAAATCCTGCAAAGACCTAAGCATACAAGTAGTCCCACTGACATGCATAAGTCTTTGAAAGATCAAGTTCACAGTTTGTTGAACAGAACAAAGTGCAAATTCATATAATGATTTAATGGAAGGAAAAAAATCATAAACACATGTGTGACCTTCGTGGCATCTCAGTGCAAGATAGCAAGGAGCTTATTGGTATCTAGTAGTCAGTTTCAGCTGGCCTGGCCAGCTGAGTGTACCCCAAGTCACTAATATCATAACCTTTGTTTAAAAAGTTTCATGTAAGATATCAATAAAATTTAATATCATAGTAATATTATTGTGTGGTGTATTTATGGAAAACAGATTAATAAATCACAAACGTATTGAGAATTATGTTATCAAAATGTGTCTGCCAGGCAGGGCTGAAGTTACTCAACCCTAGACAAAGGAATGTGGTTCTTCCACCCTGAAGGTACTTTCATGATACATTAAGAGACAATGGGAATGCAATTTACACAGAAGGTAAGTAGGACCATCAAGCCAACAGAGAGATAACTACTGAGCATCATGTCAGGATTTCAGGAAAGAGATCAATTTGCATTCTAGTGTTCACCAGCAAGTGAAGAAACTAGCATGAAACTTACATCACTAGGAGACTATGTTGTCTTCCTCACACCTTGAATGAACTTTTACTTTGGGGATAACCTTCAAAAGAATCGGTTTCAAAGGTTCCCTGGACGATAAAGAGAGGAGCAGAGAACTCGAAGTTATGTTTCATCTAAGACAATGACTGAAACAAGCACTTTGGATTTTGTGAGAGGTTCAGACTAACGCGGTAGGTCAGTCTGCTTGCTGGGAGGTAGACTGGTAAGGAAGCTACCTTGAACAAAGGCTGCAGCTTATTACGTTAAGCCTTAGCCTCTAAAATTGTTTTTCACTTTTATTTTCTAGTAACCATTTCTTACACTATGCTTTATGCTTGAACTTATAATCCTCTCCCCTTTTGTTAATAAACTTGTTTTACTTTCCATCTAAACCAAGCCAGCGCTGTGTTTGAATCAAAGTGATTGCTAACACCAGTTAAAGTGATAAGCTGTGCTTTGTTTCAGAGTGATAATCACGTTAGTCTGTATCAGTAAAAACAATGAGGAGTCCTTGTGGCACCTTGGAGACTACCAAATTTATCTGGGCATAAGCTTTCATGATGAAGTGGCCAAATAAAGGGGCTTATGGCCAAATAAATTTGTTAGTCTCTAAGGTGCCACAAGGACTCCTCATTGTTTAAGCTGTGCTTTGGTTACGTTAAAGGTGAAAACAAGCCTCATTATTTCTCTCATTGTTCCAGGAGGGGGCTAGACACTGCAGGGAAGATGGCTTGGGGGAAATTTGGGACTGGGAGTGTATTGGGGTCACTGCTGCATAAGTAACTAGGTGATAAGAGGGTACAATGGGGCTGTTAGGTTGTAGGCAGTTTAACGGGATCAGAGTGCTGAATTAGGGGTGCATAGCATACAGACATTCAGGATACTGCGTGCTTGTCTGCTGGCTATCAGCGTCCAGGCTGTGATCCACAGCAGCAGAGGATTTAATACACCCAGCGTTATAGAGCAGGCAATGACACAGCTCCTCACCAGTCTGGAATGCACCCCAGAACGTGACAGCATGTAATTTTATAGGTGGAAAATAAAGTCCCCTTTCTATGAAATCTCCCTTAGAACTCTCCTCATACTCTGAAGGTATAAGATCAGTTGGTAAGATGACCTATCAAAGTTTACACAGTCTTTGTTTACAGAGCACGTTCTTTTCAGTTTGAATACCATCAATATCCTATTAACTTATGCCTTGAAGCAAAATGAACTAAAATGTAGATTCAAATAACAATCATTAATCTGCCATGTATCCTATCATTGTAAAGAGATCTTTTTCATGTCTAATGTTTTTCTAGCAACCAGAAGAATGTGAGATGTGTTTTCTTTCCTTCTTTCTTTTTAAAGAACTGAACTATGATTACAGGTGCTCAGGTCAAACAGTTTATACAATTGCAAACTTTCAAATTAATAAGCAAAGCAAGCATATTAAAATGCAACTGATCTTTCCAAGAAAATCCTTAGTGGCTTTTCCAGTTGGTAGTTTTATATTTCCATCAGGATGAAAAAGAAAAGGTAAAGATGAATGAACAGATAAACCACAAGCGACAAATTGGCCTCTGAGGTAAGAAATCACAAAAAAATCCTATGTCAAAGCACCACTTCTTTCCACAGGACATGATCCAAAATTTAACACATAAAACAGTTGCACAGAATAGTGGCTGGAATTTCCACCCCCCTTGAATTTCACTCTCTTCCATCTCAGTCTTTCGCAAGGATTGAGGATGTTTCTGACATATTAAACATGTGAAACAACAAAGATAGAAAGAAAATGAAAAGTTCCATCAGAACTCCAGGAGTCAGATTCAAAAGCCATAATCTCATCCTTACCTCACTCCACTGTGCCAGTCATTGTCACACAGAGAAAGTTTGACTTCTAATTCACAAAGTTAAAACAGCTGAACCTTTGAAACCATAAATATCTGGGGACAGTCTTGTAGGGAGTTGTAACCAGCCTCCTGAATGGGGATGGGATATATGGATCAAACTGCAGGCAGTACCAGAATCTGTGGGCCAATCAGGGATCATGTCATGGATTAAGTATGTAGCAAACTTTGTTTTTTAAAATTAGCTATTTTTGAGTCATGCAAAATGCAAAAGGAATATACTATTTCCCTCAGATTATGACTCCCCTGGGATGGGAGCATTGGAGAATAGGGAGGAGAAAGAACACAGGGAGCCTGTGAGATGGCACATCAGTGCAAAGGTGCCTCCTACCCCGCCCAGCCAAACAGGAGGGGCATGGCTCCAGCTCACTCAGCTCAGTGAGGTGTCAGTCCCACCGCCAGTGTCCAAGGATCTGGAAACCCTCTTTGTTTTCAGTTTCATCAGGCAGGTTGGTTAGAGGAACCCAGACCCACACTCCACTGGGTTCCAGCTCAGGGCCCTCAAGCTAGACAAGGAAAGTCAGGTTTTACTGACCCTGACAGTGCCCTGAGCTCCTTCCTACCTTCCCTCAGCCCTTTGTTGGCCTGTTCACCCTTTTCTGGGCCATTGTTCCTGGACGGCTCTCTAGTAGGCTGCTAAAGGAGCTCTTTTGTCCTCCTGTTTGCTCAGTCATCTGTTACCTGCCTGTCCCTCTGCTCCCCAGCCAGGGCCAGCTCCAGGCACCAGCTGAGCAAGCTCGAGCTTGGGGCGGCAGATTCTACAGGGCGGAATCCTTCCCAAACCTGGGGCGACACGGCTGCTTTTTTTTTTGTTCACTGCTCTGGCCGCTCTGTAGGGGGTGGAGGAGGGGATCACCCTGCAGCAAACTCGGCAGGGCAGCTCGCATTCTTCCCTCCCTGCCGACCGGAGCGGCACGGAGCCCTCCTGGCAGGCAGCGCAGCGGTCGGGGCCGCGGTGTGAGCACCCCACTGAAGCCCTAGCTGGCCCCCTTCTCTCTCTCCCCCCCGCTCCCCCCCTGTCCTCCCCATTAGGCCAGGTGCACACTGTGCAGCACAGGGAGTCTCCCTGCACCCTGGCTCCACCCCACCATCCTTTTTTTTTGCTTGGGGCAGCAAAAAAGCCAGAGCTGGCCCTGTTCCCAGCCCCTTTATCCTCCCAGCCTGCCAATCAGCAGTGGTTGGCATTGTCTGTATTAACCCTTTAGTTGCTGGACTAGCATGGGGTACCGGCACCCCCATGACACAGTCTCTTACCATACAAGCAGAAGAAGCAGACTTGATGGTTCCACATGCATTCCACGAACATAAAAAAGGGCTGCTAGTGCTACGAATGATGAACACTTTCCCAGGCTGGAACTGGAGACAAGTCATATTGCAGGGCCTTTGTATCTTCCTCACATCTTTATGCCCATTTTGGGTCTTTGGTGTTTTTAGCCAGGAGCAGTCATTGTGCTCAGGGAATTGCAATTGTGCCTGGACGATATATATATGAGCATGATTGGAAACAGCTCTTTGAATCTTAAAACTTTTCACCTGCCAAGGGGTGAGGCATGATCTGGCTCTGAGTAAGGATGGAGGAAACACTGGGATTTTGGCATTTGTTAATAGTTAGTTGAGAAGTTCCTACAGGGGGATGGTTTGGTTAATGTGGCCAACATTTCACATCTAGCAAACCACATTCTCCCTTCAGATGGTGGTAAATATCATTAATGTCACTAGAAAGATCAGCGTAGCCAGGTTAGTATATGTGGTGGCTCTGGATAGCCACCAGACTACATACGCTGGGTGGGTGTGTACTGAGGCAGCTAGCCCAGAGCTGCCACCTATGCTATCTCCTGGCCACATTGCTATTTTTAGCAGCCTAGTTTGAGCAGAGCTAGTGTGTGTCCATTTACCTAAATTGGGAAGAACCATCAGGCTAGAAAGGACCACAAGTGTCATTTAGTTTAACCCCCTGCCAAGATGAAGAATTTGTTGTGTCTAAACCATCCAAGACAAATGGCTATCCACTTTTTGAAAACCTGCAGCAAAGGAGATTCCATGACTTCCCTAGGAAGTTGGTTCCATTGTCCTACCGTTCTTACAGTTAGGCCTGGTCTACACTACAAACTTGGGTTGACATAAGCTGTGGGAGGGAGGATGTGGCGTGCGGAGTAAAGCGGGAGTGGGAAAGAAGAGGCGGCTGCATTGAAAAAAAAGGGGAGAGGTGACGGCTTCCTGTTTCTCTCCCTTCTCCCCTGACCCAGTGCTGCTTTTGTAATAAACTAAACTATTTGGGGGGCTTTAGACTGGTGCCTGTCCTCAAGCACCATCCAGTTTACTAAGGAAAAGGGGTTTTTCTCAAGTTCCACCCTGTTATCCCAAGGATGACTTCACAAAAGCAGCAGCACAAGACCTCTTGCTCAGGCCTCGTGGCCTTACTCACCCTGGCTAGAGCAGCAAACTGACTCTTGCAATAGTAGCCAGTGGTTGTGATTACATTGTGGCTTGCAGTGAAGTGTATTGAGCAGTATTTTTTTAATAAAAAAATATTAACCTTGTACCAGAAACAATGTATGCACTGTTAATTCTGCCTTTGTGCTTTGCATTCCTTGTAGCTGAAACCTTGTCCAGTGGTGCATCCTCCACACTGGGACAGAGACTTTCCCAGATTAGAAGGTGGAAAAAGAAGACTCGGGAGGACATGTTCAATGAGTTAATGCACACCCCTGAAAGTGACAAGACAGAGCTCAGAGCATGGAGGATTACACTGTCCAATAATCTGCACATGGACAGGGAGGACAGGAGACCATGCAGGGAACACGAGCATGCCACATAGGAAAAGATGCTATGGATAATGATGGAGCAGTCAGACATTTTGTGGCATCTGGTTGAGGTTCAAGACAGGCAGCTGGATGCTATAGTTGTACATTGCCCAGTTCTACATCCTCCTACCCATAGTGCAATGCTCCGAGTGTCAGTGCAAGCCATGCTAGTGAGGATGCATTCCACTGACACAATGAGCTTAATGTGAACACACAAGATCAACTTGCTTAAATAGGAGGCGTGATGGCGACTTACATAAAGTCAACCTAACTTTGTAGTGTAGACATGGCCTAGAGAAAGTTTTTCCTGACATTTAATCTAAATCTGCCATGCTGTAGTTTGAACACACTGATTCTTGTCCTGCCCTCTGTGGCAAAAAAAAACAATTTTTCTCCATCTTTTTTCTGGCAGCCTTTCAAATATTTGAAGACCACTATCATGTCCCTCCCTTAATCTCCTCTTTTCCAAACTAAACACACCCAGTTCCTTCATCCTTTGCTCATATGGCTTGCATTCCATCCTTTTGATCATCCTCGTCACTCACATCTGGAGTTTTTCCCGTTTCTCTACAGTGGTCACCGAGCTTGGACATAGTTGCTCATAGTGAGTGTGCATATACATAGGCTGCTTGCTAACATTTTAAGTTGTGCTCTGGAAAAAAAGTTGCCAGATCTGGCTGAAAGGGCAGGTCAGAGAGGTGTGTGCACGCATACGGAGAAAGATGACTTAAATATCATCTTTGTATGTTCCTAATCCAGTATTGCCTCTTTGCACAGCTGGTATTTTTACAAAGAATTAGATCACCTTGAGGATTCCTCTAGTCTATGCTACCCACAGGAATTAGGCTGCTCTAACACTTCTCAGGGGGAGCCTTGCAGAGAGGCAGTACTGGTATGTCACATTTGAACATACAACCCTGTCCTGCACTGACGATCATCCTGACCCCAGGATCTGGCCCACAGACTGAGTCTAGTTCATTGTCAGTGTGCTTTAACTAATGGTGACACTTGGCAGTATGTTGGCAGTCCATACATGACACTTTCAGTTAGTGTTTCTGTCTAAATGTCTGTCACAAATGGGCATTTTTTTTCAAGTGGTTTTACACCATTTGAAGTAATTGTCCAGCCATCAAGGTCAGTCAAGCAAGAACTAACTGGAGCAAATCCTAAAGCAGAGTTTATAGCCAAAACACTGCACATAGCTTTGGTAGTTTATACATTGAAAAATGGTTTCTTTGTAAAAATTTCTCAATAAAAATTCTAGTAAAGTTACTAGAATAATGATATATTTTTAATTAAACCAACATCTTTGCAAAAGTTAAAAGGCAATGTCCAGAGAAAGTTTCTATTTCAAAGCTCTGAAACATCGTGTAGAACACAAAACACTCAGCACTTATCTCTTTTGCAAAAAATGTTTCATGCTGCAAAATTCTCAGAAAAGGAGTTAGAGGAAGAGAGCATTTTGTTCATTATATTCTATGACAGCAACTACTGAAGGGAGGTTAAAATGATGATTTCTCTTATGTTCATGACACGATATTTGTCTGCAGTTCTTTATAATGTACTCTTTAAACCTGCCTTTCCTGGTATTATAACGTATTGTGTGCTATTTGTATAGTTCCAAGAAGATGGAATGTACACTCTAGGTTGATTTGTAGGGCCCAAACGGTACATGAGACAATGTATAAGTATCAGAAGGCATGTTTTGAGAACAATACAAATGCAGGGCCAGATTTTCAAAGCTGTAAACACCAAAATGTGCTCAGAAATTAGATATTTGGAGACACAGAAATCAGGTATTTGCATTTGTACAAATCCAGCTTGGTTCTTGAGTGACCACTTGCAAACATCTGATTTGCATACACATATCTGACATTTGTTTGCATATGTTGTGTGCCAATGTGTGTGGCATTGCCAGTGCCTAACTTCACAAATACAACCCTTTATTTGAAATTTAAAGTAGAGAACACTTTGGGAAAGACTTACAAAAATCACTTAAATAAAGGGAAGTTAAGAAGTACCCAGTGCACGTTGGAACCTTGCTTTGAGAACTAGACTTTAGTTGATATGTTTTGAGATCACCCACAGTTTTGTGTTGTGTTTGAGTTAAGATGATTAGATTAAAAAGACTACAGGGAAACTTGAACTGCTAAACTGTAACCAGCAGCACTTATTCATACAACCTGTAAAGGACTAGGTCTCATCTTTGCTTCTCTCTGTTCCATATCTGTCCCTTTATTTGCCACGCCAAGTCATAGAACTAACGGATGTTAGCCCTATCAAGCTTCAGGTCATGATGTTTCTTGGGTTTTATAAACATGCCCTAGATGGTCCTGGATGTGGAATTGCCAGCTTAGCTGATCTTGGCTCTTGTAGTTGATGTGGCTAATGAGGAGTTAACTCCTGAGACCATTAAAAAGAACTAAGATGTAGCACTGGTTGTGGGGTGCCAAAATAAAACCTAAATTTATTCCTAAACCATTATGAGATGGAGAAAAACAATAGGCAGTGATTTTTTCCTCATGGTCTAGGTGATGCGTGATGGAAGTTGAAGCAAAGAACAAGGATGGATGTAAATGAAAAGCTACTTTTTCCCATAAATTAATAAAATAGCTTTAAACACAGCTTAATATGGCATTTTTACAGTTAGTCTATTATGAGGTCTAAAAAGCAGTTTATATATCGTGCAGATTATATAGCATTTAGATAGATAGATAGATAATTTAAGTGGAGAAAGGGAATATAAGAAATTATGAACAAGCGTATTTATCCTATTGGGGGTGGAGGACTATCACCTAATTTCATTCCTGTGACATTTTATTTTAGCTGGAATATGCAAGGCTTTGTTGGGTGTAAAATATGAGATTATTAGAGGTGAATGAGTTTTCAGATAATGTAATCTAGCATTAAATGTAGCCCTGCTGGCAAGCCTCTGGAAATGTTCTGCTTTCCAAACCATAAGCCATATTAAAATAACACACACACCCCTCATTAACTTCCCATGGGAAAACCACCCATAATATTAATGAACCAGAGCCTAATTCAGTAGGAATCTAAAAATGATAAAGAATGCTAGGGTATGGCCTTATTACAAATGAGTACAGTAACCAGCCATTACTGAGTTATTCCTTTAACCAGCGGATCAGGAAATCGCATGGGTGCAGCAGTGTTGCTCATTATGATAAAATTTGATTTCACATTAAATCTTCTCTTAAGCAAGCTGAGAATTTTTGGCAGAAGTATAGAAATCATGAGGGTGCATCATGGAGGTGTTCCCTTTGCACGCGTTACATTGTAAAATAAATTGTGGTGCTGAACACTCTTTGGCTCCCAATGATGATTGGGTTGCCCCAGATTGTGTCAAACACAGTCTGCCAAGTACATTGTGGTTTCACCTGAGCATGTACAGCAAAGTAAGCAAGCTAAGATTAAGAAGCATAAACATTCATATTGTTCTTGGTGCATTTACACTTTCCAAAGTCAAGTATTTCCAATTTATGGTTTATAAGGTTTCAGTCAAACAGGGTTCCCCGTCCTCTCAGTTTTAAACCCCTCCCCCCATACTATTTTCTGTTGCAAATATCAGTTTGTTTCCTGATTTTCTTCAAGGGAATTAAACAAACTAGTTTGGAGGAAGTGACTGCACTGCAGTTCTGAAGAAAGCTGTAGAACACTCTAATGCACAGTATGTGCACTCAATGGGGCAAGTGCTTCTCTATAGTCGTTGCCAAAATAAATGTTTACACTGTACTCGGGCAAGGGCTACCTACATCTTTACATATTATCGCTAAAAATATCATAGACCCTTCCCAGAGCATATTCCACATACACCTATACATCAGTGCCCCAGGCCTGATTTGAGATTCCACTATCATGGATCTCTGTTCCCACGCAGTCTCACATTTTCCATAAGCCATTCACTGATATAGTGATCTGTGCTAGTAGATTATGATGGGGGAGCAGGGTCTAAACCTAAACTTATTCTAACAAATATATGAATAGAAGAAAAAAAAGAAGATTGAGAATGGTCATTTTCACTCTGTTTGTAGGCAGATGCATGCACAGTGCTCCTGGGGAGTTTGAGACATCGTCTGTCAGAAAGAAATGTTATTGTATAAAGTATTTTTTAACTCTTATAACTCAGCAAAATCAAAATGGATTTTCACTGACCACTTATAACCTAGGGGCTATTTCAGTACTAGATTTGAAGTTTTTACCACCTTCAGCTGAAGAACTAGAGTCCCTAAGAATAGTATTTTTCCCTTTTTGTTTTTTAAATACTGGCTGGTAAAATATATATTTCTCCATTGTTTTGGTGTTCAAAATCTTTTTGAGCAAAGATTGAAAAAGAAAATGGCTTCTAGGCCAAAATTTCAGAATATTTCAGAAGGTAAAAGTTTAACAGACATATAAGCATCTAGAAAAAGGCCTTTTAGAATGAGAGCACACAGGCAACCTTGCCCATAGGTACCTTTACACACTTGGCCTATTTGATATAGTAGGTTAAGGGCCTGTGTAAACTCCATGGGTCTATCATGGTTCTGGAGCATATTTGTAACATTATGTATCATTTAAGCAAGCAAGATCAAATTACCATATAACATAGTACTTAGACATAATGAATTTCGCTCTGTAGATAGTCCCTAAAATCCTGTCCAGGTGGCTTTGTTCTAAGCACTAGTCTGTTGAAGATTAGCCATATTTTTTACTCTTACAGAAAGCTCTAAATAAAAATAACTTATGTAGGGAGGAACAAAATGATAAAAAGACCTTCTTGGGAGTGGGCAGCATTCTTCAGAGAGACGTGGAAGATTCACATGATGAAAGTGCCTCCTGGCCTGATTCACCAAACAACATTCAGCCCTTGTTAGGTCAAATGTATTCAAAACAGGGTAAGAATTTATATTTTTTGGTTTGAGAGGCAAATATGAGTTAGTCTCTGTGGATGCACAGATGAAGAGCATGTGCTATATTTTTAAATTGTTAGGCCATTTACTGTTTCAGGATTTCATATCTGATCTCTTTTGAGATTTGCATGACACCACATTTCAAAAGTTACCACTGGCCCTAAAAGTTGTTTATATTTGTTTCAATCCAATTTAAACCATAGGGCCCTAGAGGTCACCCAGCTGTAATTGTCTATAAAAGTTAACATAATTTATTATGCCTGCTGCAAAATGACTAACTTACACATAAGTGAACTCCATTACACACATTTCCATTGTCAAAGTCAACTGCTTCTGGCAGTGCCATTCCTGAGAAGCTGTTGATCAAAAGGTTAATAAGAACTGACAGGCAATATCACAAGCATTCTATTGTAAACAAAATGTTAGGCAAGGATTTAAGTGAATGATGCTGAGAGCATGTTCCTGTAGTAGTGCAGTCTAGCAAAATGCACAAGGTCTTCTGACGTCTGCTTATGCATTATTATGACTAAACCTACACAGGAAAGACAGACACTATGAAGGACACAAGCAAGATATTGGATATTCACAAAAACTTTTTCACCAGGAGGATGGTGAAGCACTGGAATGGGTTACCTAGGGAGGTGGTGGAATCTGCTTCCTTAGAGGTTTTTAAGGTCAGGCTTGACAAAGCCCTGGCTGGGATGATTTAGTTGGGAATTGGTCCTGCTTTGAGCAGGGGGTTGGACTAGATGACCTTCTGAGGTCCCTTCCAACCCTATGATTCTATGATTCTAAGAGAAAGCTGAGGAATGGAAAGACCACATTTTCTAGTGACACTTCCAGTTACCAGCTAGATGTTACCTTTAGGAACAGTGCTGAGTATGGGATGGAACATGTACACACTGTTTTCAAGGTAGATCTGGGTGATGTGCTGGAGCTCAATTTCTCTGGTGTACCCTTGTTGTACTGTGAAGAATAAGTTGGTACAGAGCTAAAATAGACACAGCATATTCCCCTGTATTTGTCAAGCTGCCACTGTTGGTTTGTTCCTAAGGGGGCAGAGCCATGACTCTGCTCACTCTTCCCTGGCCTCTTGATTGCAGTGGGGAGCACCTAGAGTGTAGGTTATTCTCTTCCCCAGTACCTAGGGCTGCTAACCGACAAGATTGGGGCAGGCCCTACTGGCCCTTAATCCCCTGTGCAAGTGTATGACACCAAGGCACAGTCTAGCCTGACAAAATGTGTTTTATCTCACCTCTAGTGCTGGTCCACACAGCAGTACCAAGTTGTCATCTTCTATCAAATACTCCATTAGCTAAAGGTGGAGGCCTGTGCAGTGGTTCTAAAGGTTCCCATCCCATTGATGAACCATGTGGGAATCAGAATGATGCCAGATGATGAAATTTGTTTTTTTTCAGTTGCCTTAAAAAAAAACCACTAGGAAATTACATACAGAAAACTATGTTAAAAGAACATTAAGTAGAACTGGTCAGGGGCTTTTCAAAGTGGTGGGGTTTTTTTGTGTTTTTTTTTTGCTGGAAAATTGTTAATACAATTTATTAAGTACAGGATGGAATTTCATGTCAAAATCATTCTGACAAAGAGAAAGAGAAAAAACCAAACAGAGATAATAATTTTTGTTTCAATAGGGAATGAAAAGAAGTGTTGAAACATCTAAGATTTTCACAAAACAAAAATCTTGCTTTCCAGCCAGCCTTATTAGTAAGCTTGCAAAGTCAAACACTCAGAAGTTAGGAAGTGTCAGAATTAAGGTGGACCATGCAACTCCGATTTACCCCCTCCCCCTTGTGTATATCCATTATGATACAGTCTTTATTGCCTGATCACATACTATTTTTCCCACCGGACCCCTAGCTCATTCAGCACACAGGATGGACAGCGCTCAACTAGTGACAAGCTATTCAATATTTTGTTTTCTTCTCATTGGTCAATGTGTGGCCCTGGCCTTATTTACTGCCCACTACTCAAACTCTGTTCTGAAGACAGAATAATTAATTTCCTCATGGGCTTTCCTTAGCACTCATCATTATAGTATCTGAGTGCTTTACAAACATTAAATCCCCATGTGAGGAGAGGAGTTGGATTATTCCCATTTCACAAGAGAGGAAATGAGGCACAGAGAGATTAAGGTAACAATATATCCACTCGTTCGGGTTCCCAATTCCAGAGGTCTAAGACCAGATTTTTCAGAGTGCTTAGCATTATATAGCACTTGATATAGTCAAAGCACAGCTCCCATTGGATTCAACTGAAGTTGTGAATGTTCAACACATCTGCAAATCAGACCTCAAGGGATCAAGTGATAAACTTTTAGGACCAAATTATAGCTAGCTTGGTAGCACAGATGTGCTGGAGGGGACGCAAGAGCCCAAGTGCCTGTTCGCCTAATTTGGCTGTTTATACTCTGACTGATTCAGAATGTTTCTGGAAAAGATTAGGAAGGCACTGTCTTGGCATCACTCTGGTGCACAAGACACAATGCAGGGAGGGTTGCACTGAAGGAGGCAATGTACACTGTTTCTCAGGTCTAACAGATTCAGCTGGTAAGTGCTAGAACCGGGTGGGAAATGAGAGCCCTACCCTGATATAGCCAATCGCCTGGTAGTGAGGATACTCACCTGGGATGTGGGAGATTCATGTTCATGTTCCTTGCTCTGCCTGCTTCAGATTCTACCAGGGATGTAAGAGACATGCTTCCCAGGCGAGCAACCTCACCAGCAGGCTATTCTGGGATCTCTCTGGTTTTGACCAGAAATTGCATCCTAGACCTGTCAAAATTTCACTGACACTTATAAGTTAAAAAGTCACAACAGCTAAATCAGTATAGGCTAGAGTTGAATCATTTTTTTTTTAAATTAGGGGGTTTTCACCAGTTTAACTAGATCAATTTAAAAATAATTTTTGTTAAGCTGGTGCACTTTTCTAGTATAGAAAATTTAGAGATTTAGAGTCCCTAGCAGCTACTTTTCAGGTAGTAGGTACCTTTATTTCCGTCCTCATATAATGCTGATCCACCTCTCAAAGCCTTAATTTGCTTCTTACCTATAATATTCCCACATCTTGCAGTTCCCTGCATTTACACAATAAGATAATAGCTTTAATAGATTCATGGACTAAGGCCACATTATGCTCATCTAGTCTGCACTGCTGTATAACACATGCTGAAAAATCTCATCCTATAATTTCTGCATGAAGACCATTATTTTTGTAGCATATCTTTTATAAAGTCATCCAGTACGGATTTAAAGATTTTGAGTGACAGAGAATCCACCATGCTCATAGGTAAATTATTCCAATGGTTAATTACCCTGGTTGTTAAAAATGTATCCATTATTTTTAGTCTGAATTTGTCACCATTGGATCTCATAGTGCTACTTGGTGCTACATTAAAAGCCAAGGCCCTGTTCCTTAGGGGCAATGAATTTGTGAGAGTTTTTTTGTTTGCTTTTCAGTTTGTTTTCTGATTTTCAGTTTGCAGAGGCTGGTAGGGGGCAGTGTGTCATGAGAGAAGTAGAGCCTTTTATCAGGGGGCAGAGTTTTCCTGATGGGGTGGCCTATAAACGTAGTCAAGTGCCAAGCCTCTCAATGTCTCAGGAGCCAGCAAACAAAACTGAAAACAGAGGAGTTTGCATGGGAGATTTTCAGGGGTGTGTGTGTGTGTGAGTTTGTGTGTGTGTGTTTTAGAGATAGAGAGGCAGAGACACAGAGATAGGAGCTTGGGAGGAAAGGCTATGACAACTACAGAGACAGAAGTGGTAGTGATTCAATGAATACAAGAGACAATGAAGTTGTCTGGATGTGGAATCTACAGGATGTATGTTATCCTGGAACAGGTACTTGAAAGATGCTTCATTTCTATGAAGCACCACCTGGTAGATCTGATGGAAGAGAAGATCTGAGGTTTGGAAATGCACGTAGGAAGCTATGGTTGAATTTCAAAGGGGATTTGAGCAGATAATTGAGGAAAGCAGAGAGGAGGCTGAAAGTAACATCTCAAGACAAGGGAGGTGTGAGGTAATATCTTTTATTGGACCAACATCCATTGGGCAGAGAGACAAGATTTCAAGCTACAGAGAGACCTTCCTCAGGTCTGGGAAAGGTACTAGTGTTACAGATAAATACAAAATTGAATTAACAGCATGAAAAAACTCAAGTCATGCAGATGCAAGCTGGGGTTGAGAACTGCGAAGGGAGACTGCTGGATGAGGAAAGTGGCCAATGGGAGCATGTGACTACTAGAATAAAGCAGAGGGAAAAGGACCTACTAGTGAAGGAGAAATAGAGCTGAGGAAAAAGTTTGCCAAGTTGGAAAATGAAGGAGTTCAGCAAGCAGTAATAGAAGGTGGGAGGGCAATGGAGAGGAGAAAAATGACTAGCCTATAAGACAAGGGGAAAAGTCAGTGGAAGTATTCAGAATTCAGAGCCTTAGGAGGACGGAGGGTGACTGACAGAAGATTGCAAGTGAGAACAAAAGATAGGAATACTTGCAGCCAGAAAGAACAGAAGGAGGAAAGTTGGAGAACTGTGCCAACATCAGGAAGAGGCAAGTCTCCATGATAGGGAATTCCCTACTAAAAAGGATAGACTAGCCTGTCACCAGAGCTTGGGTCAAATTCAGTTTGGGGAAGAAAGCTAACAGAAGCTCCATTGGGATAGCGCTTGGGCTATGTTACAGATCCCCAGGATCCAATCTGGATATGGATAGAAACCTCTTTAATATTTTAGTAAAATAAATACTGCTAGGAATTGTCTGATTATGGAGGACTTTAATTTCCCAGATATAGATTGAAGGACAAGTGCTACTAATAATGGTAAGGCCCAGATTTTCCTGGATGTTCTAACTGACAGATTGTTTCACCAAATAGTCACCAAACCAACAAAGGGTGATGCCATTTTGGATTTAGTATTGGTGAGGAGCAAGGACTCATAGAAGAGCTGGTTCTAGAGGACAACCTTGGTTTGAGCAAGCATGGGCTAATTCTGTTTAAAATAAATGGAAGGATAAAAAAAATAGGTCTGCAACTAGGGTCCTTAATTTCAAAAAAGCAAGCTTGAAAAAATTAAGGGAATTAGTTTTGGAAGTAGACTGGCCTGAAGAACACAAGGATCTGAATGTGGAGGAGGCTTAGAATTACTTTAAGTAAAAGCTGCAGAAGCAATCTGAAGCCTGAATCCCAAGCAAGGGGAAAAAGTCATAGGGAAGGATTTCAGACCAAACTGGATGAACAAGCTTCTCAAATAGGTTGTTAAGGGAAAACAGAAAGCCTACAAAAAATAGAAGATGGGATGGATCATCAAGGAAAGCTAGCTTGTCAAGGTCAGAAAGAGTAGGGAAAAAATGAGAACTGCCAAAAGCCAAGCTAAGTTAGACCTTGCAAAGGAAATTAATACACTACTAAAAGATTTTTTAGCCATATAAATAAAAAGAAACAAGGAAGGAAGCAGCAGCTAAGCACTGATTTTGGGTTGAGATTAGAGATCATCTTTACATGCTCATCACCTAAACAAATACTTTGCCTTACTTTTTAATAAGGGTAACGAGAAGCTTAGGTGTAGTGGCAAGGTAGCTAATGGGAATGAGGATATGGAAACAGAAATGACTATATCTGAGGTGGAAGTCAATTTCAGACAATTTAAGGTGACCAAGCTGATGGGCCCAGATAATCTCCATCCTAGAATATTAAAGGAACAAACACATGGAATTGCAAGTCCAGCAGCAAGGATTTCTAATGAATCCATAAACTCAGAGGTAATACCCTGTGGTATTATCTGGAGTATTGCTAATATAGTATATTTTTAATAAAGGGGAAAAAGTGATATGGAAAACTACAGGCCTATTAATTTTACCTCTGTTTTATGCAAGGTCTTGGAAACAATTTTGAAAGAAAAAAGTAGTTAAGGACATAGAGGTAAATGGTAGTTGTGATAACATACAACATGGTTTTACAAAAGGTAGATCGTGCCAGACCAACCTGATCTTTCTTTGAGAAGAGAACTGATTTTCTAGACAAAGGAAATGCAGTTGGTCTAACCAACCTGGATTTCAGTAAAGCATTTGATACCGTCTTACATGGGAAATTAATTAAACTGGAGAAGATGGGAATTAATATGAGAATTGAAAGGTGGTTAAGGATCTGGTTAAAGGGGAGACTACAGTGGGTCATACTGAAAGGTTAACTGTCAGGCTAGAGAGGAGTTACT
Source organism: Chelonoidis abingdonii (assembly GCF_003597395.2). NCBI lineage: Eukaryota > Metazoa > Chordata > Testudines > Testudinidae > Chelonoidis > Chelonoidis abingdonii. The sequence continues at coordinate 270,655,669 of NC_133770.1, forward strand.
AGTGGAGTTCCTCAGAGAATGGTCTTGGGTCTAATCTTATTTTACATATTCATTAGTGATCTGGCACAAAAAAGTCAAGAGGTTAGATTAGATGATCACAATAGTCCATTCTGGCCTTAAAGACTGAGGCTATTTGCAATTTTTTTTTAGAACTGTAAGTTAACCAATTTTTAATCCATTTAATATGGGCTACATTGAATTGTATAGCACTATTAAAACAAACAAACTAATAAACAAACAAACAAAAAATCAAGAATGTCACAAGTGACGAAATGAAATAGCATATTTTTTTTAAATCAAAGGGATCTACATTTCTCTGCATCTCTCCACTTTGATTAAAACTCTTAGTAAGGTTACTGTTGAGGGAATTCTGTGCCACTGCACACATGCATAATTAATGATCCGTGCATATTTTTAATTTTTGTACAGAAAAAAGCTCCTGCTGGAAAGTTGTGCCAGTTCTGCATTTTGTCCAGCAGAGGGCACTGATAGAACAAAGCAGCAGCTCCCAGCCAGCTAGGAATGAAAGAGCCTGCCTTCTTCATAGCCCCTGTTGGGCCAGGACAGGAGACAGAGGCTACTGGGGGACAGAAAGCGTGGGGGTGTTGTGGAGTCAGACAGGGTCTCATAAGAGCTAGTGGGGGACGACAGACTGGGGCAGGGTGAATGGAGGCTCAGGGCCACAGAGGGAGGGAAGTGCATGGCCACATGGGGTTGAGGTAGGGGGTGCAAGGCTACATAGGGATGGGGAGTGGCTGAGTGGGGACACAGTGAAACATGGGAACAGGGGAAGGGGTGCAGGGACACATGGAGGTGAGGGGAGTGGGTGTCTGAGTAGGGGTGGAGGGACACATAGATAGAGGGTGGAAGGACACATGGGTACTGGGATAGATGTGCCTGACTGAATGGGAGAGGCTAGTGATCAGCCAGGGTCTGTATGGGGGAAGCTCCCTAAAAACCCCTCCCCGCCCCCCTCTCCCAACCATGTTCCATATTTTCCCCATCCATAGCCAACAACCCTCCAAGGTCACATCCAGGTTTCTTCCCAGCAATTACTTCCCTTTCCCGCAGCTCCTCCATTACCCCTGACTAACCCAAGCCTTTGCTCTGCTTCTGAGGGGCATAGGAAATACGGTTCTGTACTGTAGTTTAAATGAATTATTACTCTGAGTTCTGTATTAATATGCCTCGTAAGGAATCTATTTGTCAAAAAACATTTCCTGAATCTTTTTTGTTGTCTATATTGTTACAAACATACTTGCTGACAGGTATTTTGAAAGAAATTACCAAAAATAATTGAAACTGGTGTGATTATATTGTGTTATTTCAAAACATAAAATAAGCAGAATTTTGTAGAATTTTAAAATACTGTGTGCAGAATTTTCAATTGTTTGGTGCAGAATTCCCCCAGGAGTATAAGGTGCATTCTGTGCATGATTGGCTATGCCTTATATAATCATAGGTCTGATTCTCCACTACTGGGCACTTTGTGTAGTCACTCGCACAAAAGCAAAGTGAGATTGGAACGTGTGTTGAATGCAACAGATCAGAATTCCCAGGGTAGTATTTGTCCACCACTTTGCACAGGATAAAATGACTAGATAAGGTAGCGAAGAGTTAGGTGCCTCACCTATGACTTAAACATGAATCCACTGCTATCACTGCATTGTAGCATTACAATGATCCACTTTTAGAAAGCCATCCTTTGGCTAGTTAAACTAAGATTCCTTCCTGAATATTTTGGGGCTGGCCAGGTTTAAATTTAAGATCCCTCTCATGGCATATTTTATTATTAAAATATAGCCATGGTGTCCTTTCCAACTTTCCCTCTCAGTAATGACAATTCTATTACCCAAGGCTGCATGAGAAAATATCTGTTACATGTGCCTACACTGCATGGTTTCTATACTATCTGCATCTGCTGTAACTCATTCCTTTGTAAAGTTATTTGGGACATATTAAGCAAGAATGGTATAAAATTAAACTACATTCTATCCTAAAGCTCTCTTTAAAGCAGGGGTCTCAAATGCGGCCCACAGGGTTATTTCCTGCAGCCGCCAAGCTCCGCTCACCCACTAACCTTCCTTCTCCACAGCGCACCATGTCCCTCCTCCTCTGCCTACTTTCAGGTGCTTCCCACCACCCAGATGTTTGGTGGTGCTTAGCGCTTTCCAGGAGGGAGGGGGGAGGAGTGGGGAGCCACACGCTCAGGGGAGGAGGCAGAGAAGAGGCAGGACAGGGGCAGGAATTTGGGGAAGGGGTTGGAATAGGGGCAGGGAGGGAGCAGAGTTGGGGTGCGGACTTTGGGTAAGAGTTTGGAATGGGGGCGGGAAGAGGCGGGGCAGGGGTGGGGCCTCATGGAAGGGGAGGAGTAGGAGAAGAGAAAAGTGTAGATTGTTTATCAGGAAAAACTTTCCTCCTGCTGTGAGATGCTATATATTGATTTATTTTGGTTCATAATCATACAAAAATAAGTGCCCAGCCAGGTAACTCTATGCTTTCTTACAAAATTTAAAACCTACATCATCAAAATGTCAACAACTGTAAAATTAACATTCTGCACAAACATTTATCCATCAGTTATGATCTCTACGGACCCCCCCCCCCACATCAATGTTCACTCCCATTGCTTTCACAACCACAAGCATATCCTAATTTTAAAAAGTTGTGGAAGAGTATTCCAAAAGTATCTGATGGAAGCCCCCTTTTTTGGCATTTTAGCAATATTTCAGACTGGACAAAGTAATAGTAAATATATCGTAGGGATCAGTCTCACTTAGGGAGATACATATCAGAGCATCTAGTCTCTTTCCCATGTTTAGCTGCTGTAATTTGTATAAATGTGGAGCCTTATTCATTGTTTAGTTAACCTGCCAGGCAAATGCATCCAGCTTGTGATTCCCTCTCTGTAATGTTATGACAACAATCCTGTCTCCATTCCAGTACTCTAAAGCTTGGACTTGCTTACCACCTACTCCAGATTTTCTTTTAATCCTCTCCAAAAATTCACTGCGATCAATGGTTGTATATTGAGTGTGGTTATATCTGCATGTGAAAGCTGTGAGGTATTATTCCACATTGCAGGGCATGTAATACAAAAATTGAACATAAACAGCTGGTAAAATTATGAAAAATAGGCCTCTCAGCACTTGAAAATGATAAAATGAGAGACACTGATTGGAAAGGAAATATTGCCAGGATGATTACAGTGTCCTTTTTGAACCCACAGCACAGCACACATGCCTGGAAAAAGTGATGCCATCTTCTGAGAGCAAGAAGCACATCAAGTTAATGTAACAGAGTAACTCAATGCCTAATAAAAAACAAAATAGTCTTTCACTGATGGTGAAACTGGGAGTGTGATCCAATTGTAATGAAAAAGTAAACACAGCTGCACAACTCTCTCAAATAATGTTGATTAAGTGAATGGGTGTAGTAAACTTAGAAAGAAATTAAAATAATTATGTTACAGTTAATTCCTCCTCTGATACGTCTTTGTGCACAGTTTTAAATTCTTCTTACACTTGTAGTGTTATTCCTATTTATTCTCTTTCATTAAAAAACCCCACTGCCAATGCTCAAACAGCTTTCAAATGTTAATAAATAAATACACAAGTAAATAAATATTATTAAAACAATCACACTTCATCAAGTTATTCTAAGTCAGATAAATTATTTCCTTTTTTACAGGCATGGTTCCTTCCCAACTTCAGCAAAGTCAATTTATAATTAGCACTCTTTTGTATAATTTGTGGGTTTTTTTCCAGCCTCTAGTACTTTCTCTACTATAAGTAATGCTATCACTTTCTTTTTGACATAAAATCAGTCTCTGCGATGGTGTGTACAAATTCCACACAGAGCAAGAAAGGGTTAAGAAACTTCTCTGGGCTCAGCCAGCCCCACCCCATCACACCAGTAGCAAATGTATCAATTGGGGGAGTAGTTAAAAGGCAGAGGAGTAGCTAATTTGGGGATAGATCAGATCTGCTACTAGCAGTGTTAGGGGAGAGGTGCTGAGGGAAGGCAGAGTCTCTTCTTAAACTGCCCAAAGGCCCCTCTGTGGGGGAAAGGAGGGCTTTGCTGCAAAGACAGCCTGAGAGGGAAGCATTTCCCTCTCATCTGAATTGTGGACTTTTGATCCGTTTTCTTTTCATTTGGGCTACCCTGGCAGGGGAAAGCCTTGAACTGACTTAGCTCCAAGGAGGCTGGGCCATAGCATAGGAGGAGGCCACACTGCTGATACGTGGTGCTTTGTGGTGAGCAAACAACCCTCATGCTGTCTTACCTCAGGTGGTGACTGTGACATTATAGCCCATCTTCTTTATGAAAATATGCTTGTGGTAGGAATATGACATAACAGAGGACTCTTGGAAGGTATCTTGCAAAAAATATAATTGGAAAGGTTATGATTTACTGAATATGGTTGTCCTATTTGTATGCATGTATCTTCCGTATCTGAAATTAGGAATATTGACTATGTAACTATATTTCAACTATGCTGCTCTGGGTGATGTTCCCTGCTCACAGTTTGGGAACAACAATGAAAAAGCCTGACAGTGCTGAAGGCCTGTACATGTGACCAATTTCTTTCGTGAATAAGGAAAAGTTATTTACTTATTCCCATAATACAAGAACTAGGAGTCACCAAATGAAATTAATAGGCAGCAGGTTTAAAACAAATAAAAAGAAATTCTTCTTCATGCAGCGCATAGTCAACTTGTGGAACTCCTTGCCTGAGGAGGTGGTGAAGGTTAGGACTATAACAGTTTAAAAGGGAACTGGATAAATTCATGATGGTTAAGTCCATAAATGGATATTAGCCAGGATGGGTAAGGAATGGTGTCTCTAGACTCCGTTTGTCAGAGGGTGGAGATGGATGGCAGGAGAAAGATCACTTGATCATTGCCTGTTAGGTTCATTCCCTCTGGGGCACCTGGTATTGGCCACTGTTGGTAGACAGGATACTGGGCTAGATGGACCTTTGGTCTGACCCGGTACGGCCGTCCTTATGTTCTTATGTAGTATATTAAGCTTAATTTGTGTGCTCTGTTTTATTTTCTTAGTATTCTGCCTTGTTCTGTTTGCTACCTACTTAACTACTTAAAATACGCCTGTTATAGTTAATACAACTATTTCTGGTTTACAATATAACCCAGTTTATGTGATTTCTAACTGGGATGGGAGGTGAGAAGTTATGCAGACCCTCCTTCACGTTTAGGGAAGAAGTGAATCTCATATAATTTTGGGTTTGTACTCCAAGGGAGTCGGGGTTGATATCTGGGTGCTGTGGCAAGCCCCTTAAGCTGAGCCTTCTCAGAGTGGATCTGTCTCTCTGTGCAGCTGGGTGTGGCCCTGCCTGCGTGCATGTCAGGAAAATGCTGGAGAACCTCACCCATAAAGACCAGGTAAATGGGGACCCAGGCTGGCAGAACAGTCTCACTCAGTGGCATCCCAGCATACGAGGTGACATCTGAGGGGGTCCAGCCCATTACAGTGACCTTAGGATGATGGCAGGGAGGTAGTAGGGAATGGCCCAGGGAAGGCAGCCTTAAGCATCTCTGGCTGTCAGAGAACTGATAGCCCTCAAAGAACCCTGGGTAGAGCCTGGTGGAGTGAGGGCCTGGGCTCCCCTACTAACAACCCCACTGCATGTCACAGACCAAAGCCCTAACTACTAGGTGATGCTCCCCTACCAACCAACCGTGAATGAGGGCTGTCAATCTCCAGATTATTTGGGTAATCTGCAGCCATTTAAAGGATATTTGAATATTTATACTAAGCAATGAAAGAAATCTTTGAACTATAAATTTAAGGTGGAAACAGATGTTCTATACACAATGCTTTTTCCTGTAGCAGTTCATATCCAAAGTGGAATAAGTGTAGTTCCTTTTTGGCAAGATTAGTATCTTCAGCCCCTCCTTTCCACTTGCATGGGCTATTGACAACACTGGAACTATGAAAACATGGATTACATGGTTCCTTCCAAAATAGTATAGTCCTCTTAGCTGACCTCTGCAAGGGTGACATGAGACCCTTTCACAGTATGCAGACAATATGCTGGCACTGCTGCATAGATGCTCTGTTCTCTTCCCCTCTGTCCCCCAGCCCCAATGTGAGGCTTAAATGGTGCAGATGTCCTAGCACTGGTTCTTTACATCATGGGTGATTTACACATACAGAAATCACAGTTTGATGATATTATGATTCATATTAATTGCCTGTGTAGAATCTGTAATCTTGCTCCAAAGGTAGTGAATTTTAGTGGTATTTAGATGGACAGAATTCTGTTGAATTTCACTTCATTGTATATCTTTAAATTGCATACAGCTCTTTCCCCTATCTCAAACAAGTTTTAGCTAATACTTTATTCTCCCCACATGTCCTCACTTTCCTTTATTGTTCAGTATCTAGCCAGCATATATGTTATCTCCAAATCATTTATTTTTCTGAATAAATAACAATCCTATTATCTAGATGTGAGGATAGAAATTTAGCTTTAACCACTACCTGCTTCAGAAGCAATGAACTGCTTGAACTAAGCCACTTCAGAATTAAAATAAGTGTATTAAAACACTGACTTTCTAGACTCTCAAATTAGTTTGCTGAATTCTAACTTTGAGAATGGAGCTATGTGTGGAGCTAATGGGATAATTTGTGAATAATAGCAATATTGCAAATTTTGGCATTTTTCCATAGGTGTAAGTATTTGCAAATAGAGGCTTTATTTCTGAGTTCACTCTAGCTAGAGTTTTGTGAAAATGCTTTGCTATTTAAATAAGTTCTTTTACTTCCCATACCTATTCTTAGGAACTCCAGAAGCTCATGAAAAGAAAGTGGTTAGTTATCAGTGGCTCAAGCATACCTTTATTTAGTGTTGCTATACTTCAACAAATACACAAATTTACTTCTTTTGAAACTTATAGACTAGTTACCTCAAAATAACTCACAAGGCCACTATACTGCTCTATCAAAATAATCACAGAGATTGTCTTATCCTGCAATCCTTGGGCCTGATAATATCTTGTAAGGTCATTTACACCAGTACAAAGCAAGTATAAAATACTGCCATATCAATTCACCAATCACTCTCACATTTTCCAAGCACTATGCATAGGTGTAAATGAAATTTAGTCACTTGCATTATTTACATCTGTTCTTGGAAATGTAGTGCTTGAAACATGCTACCACTTGTGTGTGAGTTGTGTTATCATGTACAAGTATTTTGCACTTACCTTGGAGAGGTGCAAATGACACAGCTAGGTACAAGGCCATGGAAAATCAGGCTTCTTGACTTTTGAGAATTTAATCGGGGAGGAATGTAAGATCAGGTCTAGAATCGTACACTGTAATGGACCGCCCCCCTCCAGCACCTCTTAAATGGGTTGCAGGTGGGTGTGGTTGTCCAAAGAGATGCTGGAGGACTAGGACTGAAACAAATGTTCTCTTGGTGGGTAGGGCAAGTGGTCACCAGCTCTAAGGAGAGACAGGAGCTGCTGTGTTAGGGCTCTGTCTGCATACACAATATTGATGGATATTAAATAACCTCTCACCTCATTCTTTCAGATACCTCTGTTATAATTATCTGTTTTGCAAATGAGGAGTTAACTTTATCTTACCTATTTGACAATGTTTAACTACAGCCTAGTAGATTGTCACATACTTTTCAATAGGCTTATATTTAGGGCTGTTGATTAATCGCAGTTAACTCACAGAATTAACTCAAAAAAAATTGCAATTAGTCACACTGTTAAACAATAGAATACTAACTGATACTTATTAAATATTTTGGATGTTTTGCTAAATTTTAATATATTGTATTCTGTGTTTGAAATCAGTGTATATTTTTAATTACAAATATTTGCACTGTAAAAATGATAAACAAAAGAAATAGCATTTTTTAATTCACTTCATACAAGTACTGGAGTGCAATCTCTGTCATGAAAGTGAAACTTACAAATGTAAATGTTTTTGTTACATAGTTGCACTCAAAAACAAAACAATGTAAAACTTTGGAGCCTACAAGTCCACTCAGTCCTAGTTCTTGTTCAGCCAATTGCTAAGACAGGCAAGTTTGTTTACATTTGCAGGGGATAATGCTGCCTATTTCTTGTTTACAGTGACACCAGAAAGTGAGAGCAGGCATTCGCATGGCACATTTGTAGCTGGGATTGCAAAGTATTTATGTGCTAGATATGCTAAACATTCGTATGCCCCTTCATGCTTCAATCACCATTCCAAAGGGCATGCTTCCATGCTGATAGCGCTCGTTTAAAAAATGTGTTAATTAAATTTGACTGGACTTCTTGAGGGAGAATTGTCCCTCCTGCACTGTTTACCCCCATTCTGCCATATAGTTCATATTATAGCAGTCTCAGATGATGACCCAGCACATGTTCTTCATTTTAAGAACACTTTTACTGCAGATTTGACAAAACACACAAAAGCTGCCAATGTGAGATTTCTAAAGATAGCTACAGCACTCAACCCAAGGCTTAAGAATCTGAAGTGCCTTCCAAGATCTGAGAGGGATGAGGTGTGGAGCATGCTTTCAGATGTCTTAAAAGAGCAAAACTTCGCTGCAGAAGCTACAGAACCTGAACCACCAAAAGAGAAAATCCACCTTCTGCTGGTGGCATCAGATTTAGATAATGAAAATGAACATGTGTCAATCCGCACTGCTTTGGATTGTTGTTGAGCAGAACCCCTTGTCAGCATGGTCGCATGTCCCCTGCAATGGTAGTTGAAGCATGAAGGGACATATGAGTCTTTAGCACATCTGGTACATAGACATCTTGCAGCACCAGCTACAACAATGCCATGCAAACAGCTGTTCTCACTTTCAGGTGACATTGTAAATGAGAAGCAGGCAGCATTTTCTCCTGCAAATGTAAACAAACGTGTTTGTCTAAGCGATTGGCTGAACAAGAAATAGGACTGTTGTTGTTTGGACATAATTCTACATTTGTAAGTTCAACTTTCATGATAGAGATTGCACTCCAGTACTTGTTAGATGAATTGAAAAATACTATTTCTTTTGTGTTTTTGCAGTGCAAATACTTGTAATAAAAATATAAAGTGAGCACCATACACTTTGTATTTTGTGTTGTAATTGAAACTAATATATTTGAAAATGTAGAAAACAATAACAGAATGCCATTTAATTATTTTGGATGTTTAACAATGTGATTAATCACATTGTTAATTTTTCAATTGCTTGACAGCCCTACTTATCTTATATAACCAGTTTGTTTTAATGTGAGACTGCAGATACTTGAACGTGAATGCTTGAAACTGGCTTTCAAGGAAAGGGGAAAACATTAATAAAAAGTCACTTACTGGGGGAAAACCAACTACTCTTCCCATTTAAAATACATGCTTCAGCAGATTGCATTTTCAATTTTATGAGACGACTGTATATTTTGCTGAGCTAACTTATGTAACACAGAAAATATTCAACCATATTGTCCCTGGTTTCCATGGAAACCATAACCGTTAAGTTCAACAGTTTGGAGAGAAGTCAGCCTTTGTATTCCATATAAGGTGAGAATGGAATGGTCAAAATCTTCTGTCTTGTCAAAATGTACGTGTAAATACACTTTGAGCATGCACAGAAAAGGCTTCTGAATCCAGCCTGATCAAGTCTAAGAGCAAAAATCTGAAGCTATTTTAACTACAATTAACCAAACACTTTAAATCAAGCTGTAACTGAGGGGGCTAGATCCAGGTTCATAATTCATGGGAAATGGCAAAAAAACTTCCTGGTGGACTTGTCCAAAACTTGATACACTTACCTACAGTGTTATGTAAAAAGCCTACGAGTTAGGTTTAAGTCTTTAAAAGGCAGCCATTAATCATTGTTAAGGGTTTTCTCTTCTTCAATGGACCACCTCCTAGAAGAGGGATATGAAAATTTTACTTATCCCTATGTCTCTGTCTTCAGAAAACTATCTGGGAAAACAAGGAAGACCAATTAATGATCATGTCAAGTAGAGGGAAAAAAGGAGTTTCTACCTTGGAAGCAAATTAATACTGAGAGAAAGATTCGCGTAAGAGTATTGCTTACAATAGATGTGAGTTATTGACTGGTTTTTTTCTCTATAAGAAAGATGAGAACACTTTGCTAGTTAGTTTATGAAAAATACAAGTTTATATATAAGAAAACTTTTGTTCCAGTTTCTTTCTAGCTTTAATAAACTTTGTTTTTTGTGACGATTATTGTTGCATGGGTAACTTCATTTATATATGCTCAAAGCAATAAATTTGCAGCCTTTAATGTACTCTCGGGTAAGTAGTTTCTGGAACCTACACACCCATTCCCAGTTTTGAAGGAGAGGCATGAACAAAGATGAGCTATTCCAATGAGTTGTTTCTATCAGGGTGTGGCAGGAAAATACGTGGCGAGAAAACCGAAAGACAAAGGAGGAGACAAGCTGGTAGTGGTCTGTCAAACAATCCTGCAATGTCCTCTGTTACCTGAGGTTCTTTCAGTCTAAAAGTCTCGGTAACTTCTACTCTGTGCAAGATGGTGTCAGGAAATAAATCAAGGGAGACACAGCTGTCTGACCGATAGATGGCTGGCACAAACAGGACAACAGGAGTGCTTTCACTTAAAACTAAACTTTACTTAATCTCAAGCACTTACACACATCCACATCAGGTTAGTAAAACACCCCCAGTCCTTGATAATTACCAAAGCTGCGCGTGGGTTTCAGCTGGCACTGTGACAGGCTTCAGCTGGTCAGGCTTCTGGTGAGGACCTGAAGATGCATCCAGAGGAACCGTCCCTGAAGAGCCCCTCCTGAGAAGTCCAATTACCTCAAACTTCTCCCCTTATTTATACATTTAGTAATACAATGACATATCCCATTAAAAAAAAAAAACTTGCTAAGCAACCAGGTTTAAAAGGTCAAAAACCTTATGATAGTCAATTAACCAGAGAGAGATTTTTTCCCCATGCGTTTGGGCCCTGACAAACATTCCCAGGGTACACGTATAAACAGATTTCTTTTTTTTTTTTTTTTTAAATACATGCATCAGCACTTTCAACACTCTTAGCAGGAATGGTCCTGGGTCAAGCTGCCCTGTCTGTAGCACCCAAAACTCCCTCCCCTTCTGTCTTGGTTACGCTGAGGCCTCTGCATGACCAACTTACGACCTGCTGACTTGGCTACTTTTAGCAATAAGCAAGAATGGCTCAGTACAGCCTGCTAACTTGACTACTGTTAGCAATAAGTGATAGTGGTTTAGGCACTTTACTAGTTTGCCAAAATCTCCCCGAACATCCTCCAGTACAGCTTTTCTATTGCTAGTTTTGTTGGACCATGTGAAGTATGTGGAAACATCTACTGTTTTTTACTGTTATGAGTGCTTCACTCACACATTCCCAGGAAAAGATTAGAAAAACAACAGATAATCAGCCATCTACCCCCATTCACAAAAAATGACCAGACTCTTTGATGGTCTCACTTCACCCCCGATCTGTTCACCAGATGAGTTTGGTAAGGGGTGTGAGACTTCCAAATAGTGGTCACAGAGGACAAAGTCTGCTTGATTTTAAAAGGACACTCCCTGAAGGTCAGGGGAGACATGAGCGAGTGCCTGCAAAGGAGCAGATAGCAACCCTTGTTGGGATAGCTTTGGGGACCTTATCCACGTACTCATGCCAAGCCAGATCTATACTCTGGTCCTCAGAAACACAGATGATAAACTGGTTTTGATAAATTGGTCTTGTCTGAACTTTGAGGGAAATGCTAAGCATATACTGCATATACTTAGGGGTGATAGCTCCTGAAGGGAAGCTTCTGTAGATGCAAAAACCAGTTGGACATGATAAGGAATCACAGATGGTAGACAAGGGATTGCCTGGGGACCTGGTCTGAGTGTGACAATCGCAAGATTCTACAGGGGGGAGGTAAAGGCATTAGGCCTAAGCCCTTGGAGAGGAGAGCACTCTAGACAGATCAATGAGGGGTCAAAGGAGCAACTAACACTTTAAATGTGGCTGGCCAATTTTTAAATAAAAAAGGAGTAACAACTATAAAATTGGGACTAATGAGTCCATAGTGACTTTATTTTCTTCAAAACTATAGACTTGAATGTTAAAGTAATTGAGTCTATAGTTCGTGCATAATTTTAATGCAAAATGTAAAATCAGAGTATCTACCAATCTATCAAATATCTAGCATCTGGCCTGTCGGTAAGTGCAAATAACTATCCTGTGATAGGGAAAATAGACAAAGTGAGGCTCAGTGACAATAGCATAAGTGGGAAAGCTATAGATGTTATAAAAAGTTTGACAAAACTTTTTTTGGTTTCAGAGTGTAACCTGCAGTAATTCATGGCTTCAACAGCATTAATTCACATAAACAGACACATGTAGTTAAGGATGTCGCAGCAGGCATATGAAAAAGCTAATCAAATACCAGATCTTCAAAGTTGTATCATGCTGAGCGACCACTTTAGTTTTTTTTTAAAAAAAGAACATTAAATGTAAAATCCTTAGTTCCAGGGTGAATAAGAACTGAAGCTAATGACCCGATTGAAGCTGCCTTGTTGTATTTGAAAGGTCACAGTCAACCTCTTTGAACAGTTTTTAATAATAAGCTCTTCATTGTATTCAAAGAAGAGCTCCTAAGATGAAAAAGGCATCACTCTCCAAACAGGAACCTTCTAAATGAAAATAAGAATTCTATGTAAGTGCCAAAAATTGAGGTTGAATCTACATTTCTAAAGAGCTTTAACCTTCAGGAGCATAAAAATTGGTAGAGGAAATGCAGAATAAAAAGAGCACATCTGACCATATCCCTTTAAAATTATGTGCCTCCATAGTAGTGTGCACACATGGGAAAAATGTAAGTTCAAAAAAGTCTCAGACAAAATGCATTGGTAACCATATTGTGTACCTGTGCCTCTACTGAGTCAGTTAAATGAGAAAAAAGAGGGTGTGGTTGTTTTTTTAAACCACTCTATCACTGAAGAATCAATAAGTTGCAGAAGTGTATAGAATATTTTATTCAGCCTGATGAATCATTAACTCAATTCCAGCTATGTTCTAAACACCAGAGTCTTTAATTTGTGTGAGATACAAAGCAACTAGACACAGTTTGAATTTTCAGGTACCACACAGAGCTTATAGTTCTGGCAGCTAAGAGGAAATCAAGCTGTTACTTGTAAATTAGGATATTGTAAGAGAAAGGAGGAAGGCATACCCTCCAACTTGCTTTCACCTCACTGATGATAATACCTAACCCAAAGTCTACTGCACATATGTGGTGGTGGCAGTACTGAATACATCTCCTGTCCCTAGTTGACAGCCCAAGGAGATTGTATGGGGAATAATAAGATATACTAAAAAAAGTGTTAATCTTCAGTTCTCTTGAGCTTTGATATTTCAGGAATATGGCGAGCATGGCCAATGGGAGCTGCTGGAAGCAGCGCTCACAGAGGGACTTACTTCCAGGAGCTCCCATTGGCCCAGAGCAGCAATTTGCGGCCAGTGGGAACCACGATCGGCCGGACCTGCAGACAGGGCAGGTCAACACACTGGCCCAGCCTGCCAGGGGCTTTTCCTATCCAAATGGCGACCCCTGTTTGAGAAACCCTGCTTTAGGAGGACCAAAACATAGCCAGAATAAATTCCAAGTGGATACAGCTCTAGTTTTTTCTCCTCTCAACTGCAAGTGGGGAGAAGAATGAATGAACAACACATACACACCACAAGAGCATCTTCACTGTCTCAGAATCTGCCAGGAAACACGACATCTCTGCCACAGGGATATTTCTAATGCAGATATTTGAAATGTACAAGCCCACTTTTCTTCCTTTGATGAAGAATACAGGTTGTTTTTAAGTGGCAGTATTTAAGGAAGAGGAGATGTTAGGACTAATCCATGAATATATTTGATGTATATGGTGGAGGCGCCATTTCAGATTTTGGTGTGTGTGAGGGAGGCAACTTTGATTCCAGATGCTACATCGGCACCTGAAAACTCTAGGGTTTTTTTGCAGATAATAATTTAGCAATTAGCTGACAGAAGCACTATGTCTAATTCCTATATTTAAAAAAAGAGAATTAAATAAATATTAGACCCACTCAACTCTAATAGTAACGTTCTCACATCTTGTGTCAGGCCACTTAAGGGACACTGGTTAGGTTTAAAATTTTAATCTATATTCTGACTTTGTTACTAACTCTTGAATACAACTGAATTTGAACAATTGAAACAACTGTAGAAAAATCTAGATTACTTTCTAATACTTTTTTTTGCAGTTCACAAAGCGTGGAACAGATCATTTAACTTTTGGAAACATTCTGCTAGGGCAAGGGTCTATGAGTTTATACTGCACCTGCTTGGGGCTCCAGGAGTGTTACCCCATTGCAAATAACAGACTAGAAACTGACCTTAAACAGGAGTGAAACTGACAGTTTCAAGGCATTTTTATAGTATTGCCAACCCCAAATGTTAAAAAATCATGAATCAGACTCACCAAAAATCATGAGATTAGCTTTGAAATCATGAGATTATGTAAAAATAATAGACGTGCTGTTTTTTTTTAATTTGCCTTCTGCTTTTTGAGCCTTTAGGGTTCACTGGGATCTCATTATGAAGCTTTCTGCACAGCCACGAGAGCTAGAAACCTAATTTTTCTTTAAGAATGAAGGCTGAAATCATCACATATCCACTTCAAAGAAAACAAAAAATATCATAAGACTCATGACAAAATCATGAGAGTTTGCAACACTGTAGTACAGGGATCGGCAACCTTTGGCCCACGGTCCGCTAGGGTGCGGCCGGTGTGTTTACCTGCTGCCTCCACAGATTTGGCCGATTGCAGCTCCCACTGGCTGCGGGAAGCCTGCAGTCTAACGGATGTGCTGGCTGCCACTTCCCACCACCCGCAGTTGGCCTGGAGTGGCGAACCATGGCCAGTGGGAGCTGCGATCGGCTGAACCGGCGGCTGCAGCAAGTAAACAAACCGGCCCAGCCTACCAGGGTGCTTATCTTGGCAGGCCATGTGCCAAAGGTTGCCGATCCCTGCTGTAATAGTAGGATTTTATGTTTGTATTTTATATAATTTAGAATGCAGGATAAAGAATAATAATGTAGCATGTATTAAATGTATTGGTGTATGATTTGATCATATCCTGCCAGCCACCCTTTTTGAATAGCAGAAGGGAATGGCCTAACAGGGTATTTGTAGAAATACATCAACCAGAATCTGTGTCTGTGCTGATTTCAAGGCAGCCACAGACCTTTGAGGGTCACCAATTTGTTGTAGGATAGCATTTTAAAACAAGTAAAAGAATGCAAAGATTGTTTTTCCTTTTGCATTGCAATTTGATGTTCCTGTTCAATATGTTCCATGTAAATTAATTTTGTTTTGTGTGTGAATGAGGAATGTGTGTGTTTAGAGGTAAGTGTGAAGGCCAGTGCTGAACCAGATGGTCTAGGAATGAACTGGAGCCAGACGGAAGGGTGCCAGGAGCTGCAACATGCCCCTATTGAAACGTCAGTGGAGGGCAGATTGACAATTCTAAAGATGAGACAGGCACCTATCAATCGGGATAACATAGCTGTGATCAAGACTAGCATGGAATAACTCCCTAAGGAACTTGGATGAAAGAACAAGATAAAGGATGAGAAGGACAATTTAAGAAAACAAGCATTCATCAAATTGATTGCAGCATGACAGTGCAAAACTCATTGGTCCCAATGAAGGAAAATCATTATATAAACAGGGTGCCTTGCCATGAAACTTTGGGTTCGTTCTGCCAAGACTTCCCCGGAGCATCATGTCATGACCGATGGAACCTGGCTTCTCCCTACCCCTGATCAACCTAGTTGGCCACAAGATTGATCTGGACTCTGGACTGGTAACTATAACATCGACTGGTGGGACAGCATGTGTATGGTGTGATTGAATGCATATGCTAATTGTTGCATCTTCAATAAACATGGCGTATTCCCTTTTCCCCTGAAAAAGATCCCGTGTACTTCTTGTAAGCGTAACAACACTTCTTTCACTTCTGTTTAAAGGCTAGTTACTTTCCAGAAGGCTCTTAAACACAACACTGCAGTGATTGAGCTGCAGCTCTCACAGGAGAATATTTAAAAGCAAACACCAAGACAATTCCAGATTTTAAAGTTGAAAAAAAATTGAGACTTCTGAGCTATCTCAGGGCCACTGCAGGCATGAAAGGAAAATAAACAGGCACAGGAGCTCTGGGCAGCTCTTTGTCTTGAAAGAAAATTGGAGAGAAATCTTCTATCAATCTTACTCATGTAAAACTTCTATTGACATCAGCACCTCCATTTATAAATATTAACGTGCTCAATAATTGTACATTTCATACTTAAATATCTGAGCCATCTTAACAGGAGAGATAGGTTAGACATTGTGAGGTACTCAGACTCTATGGTGATGGGACCACTTAAGTACCCTAGGTAGAGTGGGAACTTCTCTTTACCACTTGTCATAAACAGATAGCTAAGGGTTAATGTTTCTTTTACCTGTAAAGGGTTAACAAAGGGAACCACACACCTAACCAGAGGACCAATCAGGAAACTGGATTTTTTAAAAGCTCAGGGAGGGAATTTTGGGGTGTGTGTCTTTTGTCTGTCTCTCGGTTCTGTTGCTCTCGGTTCTGAGGGTGAACTTTCTCCCTTCAAGCTTCTGTAATCTTCTGTTTCCAAGTTGTAAGTACAAAGGTAGAAAGACAGTAAGCTTCTATTGTTTTTTTTTCTATTTACATGTGTGTAGTTTGCTGGAATGTTTTAAATTGGATATCTTTTTGAATAAGGCTGTTTATTCATTTTTCTTTTAAGCAATTGACCCTGTATATTGTCAACCTTGATACAGAGAACATTTTTATGTCTTTTTCTGTCTTTTTTTATATATAAAGCTTTCTTTTTAAAACTTGTTTGAGTTTTTCTCTGGTTAAGGCTAAGGAATGAAGGGAGGGGGAAATCTCTTTGTTGTTAGATTGACTAGGTTTGAATCTGCATAGCCTCTGGTGAGGGGGAGAGACACTTGATCTCTCTGGTGTTTGCATTTAAGGACTTGAAACGGTATCTCCTAGGGCCAGCCAGGGAGGGGAAGCCGGGGAGGAAATAAAGAGGAGGCAAAGGGGGAGTTATTTCCCTTGTTGTAGACTCAGGGCATCTGAATCTTGGGGTCCCCCAGGGAAGTTTTGGGGAGACCAAAGTGAGACAGGCACTGTAATTCCTGTCTGGTGGCAGCGCTATCAGATCCAAGCTGGTAATTAAGCTTGGAGGGTTTATGCTAGGCACCCACATTTTGGACGCTAAGGTTCAGAATTGGGATTTATGCTTATGATACCACTGCTCTCCCTTCTCTGGATTTTGGTCCCTTCTTTTCACCTATGTGCCTCCAATCTCCCTCTTTTCTGAATGTAACCTTGGCTCAGAGGCTTGGTTGTATTTCTTTTGAGTCCCCTGCATTCTCTCTTCAACATCCTGCAGAGGGATCCCTGTTTTACAGGCAATCTACAGCCCTTTCTTATCTTAGAATCATTCTGCCTCTGTTTGTAACTAAAATACTGACTCTCTGCCCCAGGGGCACCTCCCCTCTGCAGAACTCACATTCCACGCTTACGCCCATGCTGTAGTTAGGAGCTCTGCCTGGGAGCACATCTCCTGTATGAAACTCGCAGGGGCGCTGCAGTCCCCCAGCCCCCAAATTGCACCCCTGAAGATGCACAGAACCCTACTTATTTCACTCATCTGTGGAAAGATTCAACTCACATTTCTGAACAGGTTCTGGCCCTTTTTGGCCAGGTAGTGAAGACTTTTACTTATACTTTTGCTAGACGCAAGTGCCAGCTATTTCCTGTCAGCATTTCCAGCTAACCAAAGTTACAATTCAAAATAATACAGTCCATCCTGTCAAACAATCCTTCCTGTCAAACAATTTTAAACATATATTTGAGACCAGACAGCAGCTGAAAAATAAATCATTCCAACTATCCCAACATAATTGAAGCTAGCAGTGAATTATTCAATACCTGCATATTTCTGCCTGTTTGATTACATGGAAAATATCTGTTCAGTACTTCTGATTTGCTTTTCAGATGCAGCTGGAGTTCTAGATTTGCTGGTGGCCCACAATGCACCCGCTGGGTTTGCTACCTGATTGCTTTCCAAAGAATGTTAGTCAAAAAAGAAAAACAACCCTTCTCGTTTCTATGCTACTGACAATTGTGTGAAAGCTGGATTTTGTTTTTTCTTTTACATCGGCTTCTTCACACAACATCTGTGCGACTTGTATGCAGTGAGCTCTACAGGAGATGGGCAAGTGTTGCTAAAGGCAGCTTTATAGTTAAGCCTATTGCTAAAGTCGTGTAGAGTGACTTCCACTGTTCTGTGAAGCAATGGCAATGCCGTAGGGACAGAATACATTTTTATTCTGTTCTTAGAGGGCAACTGTTATTCACAATCACTGGGGGATAAATAGTGCAACCTAAGTCCAAAACATACCTAACACAGCTGTCCATTTCATGTGTTGTTCATACTGTAATCCTTTCTGATGCAATATGAAAATAACATTACAGATTTAGATTGATTTCCTAATGTCTGTTAGGAAAATAAACTCATCCATTATAATGGATAGTGTGACTGAAACTGTATACGTCTGGTGATATTTAAGAGTCAGAGTAAATTACAAGTTTAATCATACAGGCCCAAAGTCTGCAAAATGATGCACTAACGCAGACAGCTATTAACATTAATTGTTCCATTGAAGTGAGCAGGTAATCTGCCTGGGCACAGGAGGATTCTGCATGGATGCACAGGACCACATTAATAGATCCTGTGGTAGGATGGGTGCCATAATAAGTAAGAAATGTTTTTGTCTGATTAAAATACAACAGAGGAAATCTAATTCAGTATTTGTTATAGATGTCACAAATAATTTAAAAAATACCTACCTGTAAGGAGTTGGCTAATGTTTAGTGACAACTCTAGTTGTAATCATGGCCAGTTGTCTACCTTTCCTAGTCATTTTTTGTTATTCTCTACTTAGCTATTACCTTTGTGGTCAATGACATTCAAATTAGCTTCTGATTAAAAGTGCTAAGAGCTCTCTCTATATCAGCTAGTTTTTATGCAGACCACCAGGAAAGTAAAATAAGGTTTTGAGAGAGAAACTGAAAGATTGAGATAGCTCTTTTGTAGTAAAGAGAAGAGACAGCTAGAAATCTGGAATATTTTCAAAAGTGTTTATATGAAAATAAGAGGCAATTAACAATCTTAAAAATACACTTACACTTGAGCAAAAGTAAAAAAACCCACACATCTATTTTTAACCTCATAGCATGAGCCCAAGTCAGTTGACTGAGGCTCTGAGGCCACGTCTACACTACGGGATAATATCGAATTAGCTAAAATCGGTTTTATAAAACTGATAGTATAAATTCGATTTCATGCGGCCACACTAGGCACAGTAATTTGGCGTTGTGCGTCCATGGTCCGAGGCTAACGTCGATTTCTGAAGCGTTGCATTGTGGGTAGCTCTTCCGTAGCTATCCCAAAGGATTATCAGCTGATGTTTTCCAGAGAAAGGAAATGACTGACAAATTATACCCAGAACCACCGGTCTGCCGCACGACAACACTAATGATACAACACAGAATTCAG